>NC_083626.1:24132959-24507334 GCF_963584025.1 Labrus mixtus
AGATAGTGTTTTTTTTTTCTAAAATAATAACACTTCTAAATGTTTCAGTATGAAACAGTACATTTTGCTGCTGTTATTTCCATTTCCATCTATATTAAAAATGAAATCATCTTCAGAAAAGGTAAAGGGGTGATAATGGATTTGAAGTGTCTAAGAATGTACATTCTGGTTGGTGTTTTTTGTTTTGGATTTTGGATTTTGAAAATTCGAAAAAGACCAAGTACTTTGAGTTTTCTGTTATATCTTTCATCACTAGAAGAACACTGATTTACACAAGTCTTGTTGACTTAAGGTTACCGGGTCATGGTTATGAGACCTCTCAGTAAATCTCAGACGCTGTTTGTTCGTTAAACCAGCGTCTCTATCCAATATTTCTGATAACCGTTACTAGCTGAGATTGTCATGGTAATTTGATATCAGCCGCTTTATTTATCAAGCTTTATTTACACCCACACAGACATACTCATCTGCAGGCGATGCATTCTGTGAGGACGATTCTGCCGCCCACTTTCTGAGTTAATGGATGGGACGTGTTTGTTTTTCTTGAAAAGTACAATAATCAAACCATAAAGAAAACTCTTTAAAAGCACTCAAGACGAGAGCGCAAAGAGGAAAATGAATGGAGCCGTGTCAGTATTTGTTAGTTATTATTCTCTAAACATAACAGAACCCCCAAGCACACACTTCTCGCCTTCATTTCAGAAACACATTCTGCGTATAATGTTGCATATATCATGACCCCTGAACATACTAAATACAAAGTTAGGATTACCTTCAAGTCCAAATGTGTCATTGAGCAGTTAGATTGTGATCATAGCTTTCAGTTTTCTTCCATTTGTGATGTGTGTTTATTTATATTTTGATCCTCGGTGGGTTTAAGTCTGATTTCTCCTGGAGGCAGAGCCAGTCAGGTCTGCACTTTTCTTAGGACTTTAGCATGTCTTGTTTAGCATTAATGTATGATGAGGGTCATTATCCTTTGGAGTCTCTCCTGATTCTGTGCACGGTAACAGTTGAGCTGCAATAATCAATCAATTAATCCAACGGAGAAGGTTTCCCCAAGGGGACAATTAAGTGTATCACAACAAAGTGCATCTCATCTGATCTCATGTCATCGTGAGAAAACTTATCCCCAAAGTTCATTAAAATGAGTTCTTGTTCAAACAGTGTTGTATTGTAGCGTATTGTATCAAAAGTTCTGTGAAAAAAATGTCAAATGGTATCAGATTTGATAGTATCCTGCGTACTGTTAGTAACGTATCACATCGTATTGTTCATACTTGTACTGTACCATGACGTAACATATTTTACATACTGTATTGTATCATATCATAATGTATCCTACAGTTATGTTCATCCACTCTTCTCAAGGTGTTGGTTTGCACAGGTGGATGGACTTACCCAATCACCAGTCTGGAGTCTCTTTTGTGTCTCTATTGTAGAGATAGGACAGTGGATAGTGTCTGAAATCAGGGAGATTAAGAGGGGAAAGGAGCCACAGGTCAGATTTGAACCTGTGCTGCCTGCTTGGGGAACTATAGCCACTGGCACCCTCAGATTTTTGTTTATTTTGTGATAAAAATGTTCATCCGTTTGGTCCTAGGTCACAATGTCGGGTTACATAAAAAACCTAGAAAGAAAGTGTGGAGGCTTCCAGTGTGGAGGCTTCCAGTGTGGATGCTTCCAGTGTGGATGCTTCCAGTGTGGATGCTTCCAGTGTGGATGCTTCCAGTGTGGATGCTTCCAGTGTGGATGCTTCCAGTGTGGATGCTTCCAGTGTGGAGGCTTCCAGTGTGGATGCTTCCAGTGTGGATGCTTCCAGTGTGGAGGCCTCCAGTGTGAGGCGATTAGCTTTTTTCGCTGCTGTAAGACCAGCTAACAACACGTGTATTTAGTTTATTGTCAAAACACATAAACACATGATATAGACTAAAGATGACATTGATCATGAAATTAACCAGCAGGTGAGTTGGAGCCGTTGTGACAGCTCCAGAACTTGTTTGACATTTCCACATAGTTGCAGCAGCTATCTGTTTCCTTTTAACTAACTGGATTAGTGTGGCTATCATAATTATCGCTGGGATTTGTAATTATTAAGAGACGGCTCTCTGAGGATTAATTTGAGGGATGAAAAGCGAGTCACAATGAGAGCTGCACATCTTTTAAGGCTGAAATCAGACACTGATGTTCATTTTTTTTCTCTCCCTATTTTGACCTTCTCTTTCTTGGTTTGCTTTACCTGCGTGTCTAATCCTCTCCCGTTTGGTGATGAGCCGGTCAGTAATTGCTTGATTGAACATGAGCTTCACTTCCACCTTGTTTTCAGAGGGATCCCGGTGTGAAGGGCACAGACGGACAGGAACTATAAGGTGACTTAAATGACTAATTATGGCCGTGTGCTTGTTAGCGGCGGGGTCACTGGAGCGTGCCAGCTGTCCTGCCCTCTGCCCCCCAAACTGCCTCGGCTGTTAATCACAATGTCACACAGACTGATTACTTGGCAGCACTCGACTTCACATTTTCACATTGAAAGGAAATTACAGACGAATATCCGATTTAATGACGCTTTTATTAATCACAGAAGAAGAGGGATTTATCTGCAGAACATAAATACTGCAACATAAATTCCACAAAGAGATAAAAGCATCGTGAGGGTCACTGCCAGCCACCATTTATCAAATCTAATCCATTCTCCATTTAAACAGAAAAATGTCCCCGATTATTTTCTTCCTAGTTGAAAAAAAAAAAGAAGTACTTTTAGAGATGATGACAGTGGTTTCTCAGTGCCATTTCAAATAGACGTCTAACTTCTCTGCACAGCCAGTCCAGTAAATCAAAGTGAATAACAGTGATGAAAGTGAACAAATGAAATGAAATAAAACAGGGTCACACATCACTGGAAGGGCAACAAATGAGCACTGAAATGGAAGTAATGTTTTTCCCCTTGTGTCTCGACAGAAAAACGGGGGAAAAAAAGCCATCAGCCCTGGTCAGAAAGCAAGTTGTCATGTTTGCCTTAAGCAGCGCTAACCGCATCAACAAAAAAAATATAGGTCTGTGTGGAGCTTTGTATGACAGAGGAGGGTCACTCATTTTAATGGAAAAGGACAGTTCTTTTGTGAAAAAGCGCTGAGCGATCCAAAAAAACATCCCAGGAGAGGGACAAGCGGTCTGAATAACCTGACTTTTATTCATTATTTTTTCGGGGGGATTCTGCAGTGACAGAGGGAAGTTGGTAAAGCAGGTATTCCTGGAAGTTATCTGCTTTCCAGGAAAAAAAAAAACATTTGAATTTGTTTCCACTATTCGATGTATCAGAGATTCAACTAATGGAATTCCATTTAATTGAATATTAATGGTTTGCAATATCAATGAAGAGGGAACACTTCTCATTAATCAAGTCCACATCTGTGCTGATTGGAAAAGCCAAATTAAATGCATCCAATCAATACCAGCTTAGGCTTTACATGCTGCATGTTACATGTTGAATACTTGTCTCTTAACAGATAAACATTAAGGGAAAACATTTCTCTTGATTTTGTAAAAAAGGATACACAAACTTTTATTTGAAAATATCTGTTTTCCCAACTACTGCAACTAATAAAGTATTAAAATTAGCTATAATATTAAAACACATTTACAAATAACTTTTAGACTTGAGGTGTCATTTCATTTATTAAACAGGAAAAGATTGATCAGACTTAACAGCAACACAGACCGTCGGGATGGGAACTGAAATTAACATCAATTACTTAAAGCCGTGATTCCAAGTTTGTCCGTTCATCTGGTGGTGTTTATATGCTTCACTGAGGTCGCTGTCCTGATGTAATGTGGGACCTCATTCCAGATTTGAGTGTACATGTATGAAAGAATAACCTCTGACCATAGCTGTGTTGGAGCCGGTATTGGGATTCATGCTTGTAAGAGTGATCTAGGTGAGGTGAGGAGCGGCCCCCACTGGTGTATACATTACCTTCTGACTGTTGAAGGAACAAAGTTGGGATCCATTGAGGGAAACGGAGCTGTTGTCTTTGAAGCTTTTAGATGACATTGCCGTCTTCTCCATGCTCGACTCGACGTACGCATATTACTTTATTACCAAGATATCATATCTTTCATCATAATTGGTGTTTTCTTTTAGGATTAATCGACGCCGGTGTTAATTTAAATCTTGAGAGCGCACAAATGCACATCTTGCACATGTTGATGTGAGCTTATTCCCTCTAGATTTATTTCAGCACTTCTGACTGTTTTGAAGAGCTGCTGCAGAAGCACATCTGCTCTGAGCAGACATACAAAACCTCGGTCAATATGTGATATATAGTAAGGGAAATATTATTTACATTCCAACAAAAAGTAAACAATAACTTGAAATTGAATTGTACACGACACTATGTCTGAAATGTTGCTCATACTGTTGAGTCCTTTTTCCACTATTCAAACTCTAAGCATTTTTTTCTCTTATGAGCATTTTTTCCACAATTGGGGACACATGTTCCGCTGTTTAGCCATTTCTGACTCAAAGAAGACCCCCCCCCACCCCACCCACCCCCCTTTGAGCTGCTGCCCTGGAGAGCCCAGGGATGTACAGTTAGTTTGCTCTGGCAAGCAGCTTCCTCTGGGGGGGTATGAAACATGCTGCAGCCCATTAGGAGTCAATGGCCACCATGTTTAGCATGGAGAATGTGGCCTCACCTCGTCTCTAATGATGTAAATGTGCGCTGACAGCTTCCCCGCACACAGCTAGCATGATGAATCACACAGAGCAGGTAAACAGTAAGTATTACCTGTCTCACTATTGACGTTCAATTACATGTATGTGAGCGCCTGCAGCCAGGTACACACTAATGTGGTAACAGCCCATATTTATGCCTACTACAGTGAATAGAAAGTAACAAAATGTAAGCGTTAGCAGGATTTTTGGGTGACTTTTAAAGCAGACCCAGTGAATTATTTTACTCCCTCGAAAAACCAGTTACAATGAAGCTGCAAACCCGTTATTTTCCAGAAAAATTCCACTTGTTATTTTAAAATTTCATCCACTAACTGACTGACACGTAGTGCTGACAGGTTGTATTTGACTCATCTGTGAGCACAACAGCAGCATGGGGGTGTCTGAAGGCCATGTCCCTGTGGGGAGCCCCAACCCTCAGACTCCCTCCCCTTACCTCCCCCTCACCACGTCTCCCCTCCTCCCCTGCAGGCCTGGCACATGTGTGACATATAATTGATTCATTAATAATGTGAACAGATGTTTCCAGTCCATTCTGGCATCATGCCAGCTTGCCTGCAAACTTTTTTTTTTTTTTTACTGCCACGGACCGTTTGACTGCATGCCATAAACTTTTGCATTGACACGGGGTGGAGGCAGCTGATGTATATTTGAACCCCAAGAGAATGCATGGACGGAGGTGTTTACATTCTGTAGGTGAGATTTATTGTGCGGTTAATGAATGAGCATGTTGGGGAGTTGTGTGACACACCAACTACACACCACCAATCTTGGATTTTTAACTGGAATTGCCAATTTGACAAGAAGACGTGGTTTTGACCCTGATCAGTCTCAATGTCAGAGGATCACAGACCAAAATGACTAAATGGATATTTATGTTTGTGATACCAGCTTGATTATAATCCCAAGTATAGTCTGAAAAAGTATCAGAGTCTGTGTCCAAATGTATTTTAAAAAATGAAGCTGTATACTTTTTAACATAACTTTTTGAAGCTGTCCCGTTGTTTTGATGAGTGGTCAAGTTATGTGGCAGTATGTGGAGTGGAAAGTCTGTTTGGTGGAAAATGTAGGGTCAAATTAACTCAATATTTTCATAAAGGAGAGTCTTTTAATTCACTGTGAGGAAGGTTGACATCTTCTAAGTCACAGTAGTTATATTAAATACGTCATATATGGTCCGTATATACGATGGTATTTTTATGTGTGTTGTTTTCATTAGACTTTAAAACCAAAACCATCGGGCTTGAATTTAAAAAAGATGAAAACCATGATTGTTTTCCGAAATCCACATCTGTGCTACCAAAGCATTGCAACATTTTCCTCATTAATATTATAACCGGATTCTTGTTAGCTATTGTTTACTTGATTGTGGAGTCTTGAATAAGCCAAACTGATGCTGCAGTGGTACTTGGCCCTTCATCTTCCGAAGCTGTGATATTTGACGAGTTCAGAGTCGGACTGTTAAGGCTCTAATGATGCTGAAGTCGGTATCAAAGACAAACCCCAGTGAGTTTGTTTACCCGAGTCCATTTGCATGTGGATTAGTTCAACAGTCAAAAATAATTGTGACCGTGTGAGATATTGCACAGTACAGTTGGTCCATCATTGTAAGTGGTTGGATCTGTGTCTGTGTGGGCATTTCCATTTGTATGGAGTGACCGTAATGATTATCACCTCCTGCTGTTGAGACCCACCGGCCTGTCACACCTGCTCAGCCTCCACGTCTGCTCTCACTGGTGAAATATCAGATCACCAGTAATCAGCCAGGACTGAAAACCAGAGAAAAACACAGCTCTGGGATGTGTGAAGGAAAACAACATGTCATCACCATCACTGGCAGCTACATAGTGCATGTAGATCTGACCATGAGGCGATTGTGCATGCAGAGAATATCACTTTCCAGCTCTCTGAAAGGATAATAAGTATTGTAGCTGAGATGTGGGAGCTTTTGTTCTAATGAGATGGAAAGGAAAGGCTTTAGAGCTCATGGTGAAGGTCTAATTAATCAGTCTCTGTGGCAGTTTCCCACAGCTATCCATTAGGGTTTCATTCAACAAGTCACCGGAGCTTCAATCTCACTTTCATTGTTGGAAATGGCTCCATAATAATAACATGATTGCAGATTGATCACTGGGAGGCTCTGAGGGGAAATGCATGTGGAGAGGAATAATGATGCCCTGCACATATCTGTGAGGACAGCCCTAAACTAAAGGATTTCATACAAATTCAAGGTTCCAAACCAATTGGAAATTGTTCCAAATCAATTATGTTTTTCCATCAACGTGAAGCAGCTTGACAGCAGCCATAAAGCTTTTTCTCCAGGCTTACTCGTACTGTGCATATGAAGCACCAGGGAGAGTATACTTTTTTTTTTTTGAGCTGAGAACTACTGCTGAGAGCTATCTGGGCCTTCAACGTTAAGTCTGAGCTCCCTGTGGCCAATACAGCACACATGGCATCCGAACAATCTGCTATAAATTAAAGACGGGTAAATAAATCTGTCAATGTCTGCCTCCCTGCAAGGAGGTGTCTGGGTAGGGGGACAAAGACCTGAATTTGATGGAAACCAAATAGGTAATAATACAGTTTTTAAATGATTGCTTATTCCCATGATAACAAAGATCAACAGTTTTTTTTAAGGTGGATTCTTCCAACAATGACCCAGGTACAGTTCATTGTTTAACCCTAAAATAATGCATATCTTTTTGGACTTTTTCCTCATCAGTCTCCACGGCAAGATAAAATTTACAGGATTGTCACTTGCAACATTAGCAAACATAGTTTACATACTATTTGGCTGATAATGAGGCTTCACTGGAGTCTTAGACATGCTAAAGTTATTCTAAGAACTCCAGAGCTGTGGTCAATGATTGGCTTAAGAGCTGCAATGTCTCCTCAAAAGAATCAAGCAGCATTCAAAGTCAGAAAATTTCTACAAAATATTGAGAGTGTGTAACTTGAGAATAATCAAAAAAACTTTGAAAAATATCAACATTTCTTTGAGTCTGTGGCCATGCTGCACTTAGCTAGGCTAACCTAGCTATGCTGTTTGAGCCAATTGTTAACATCAGCATGCTAACATTATCACACTCCCAAAGTTAGTCATGTTTACCGAATTAGTTTATCATTAGCATCCTAAAATGTCCTTATTAGCACTCAACTAAGTATGTATGATACTAATGGAGATGTCATTGGTTTTGCAGGTATTTCTTACAGTGAGAGAATCATCAAACTTGCCACAATCCATTCTAAGTTGTAAATCCATGTTTGTACCAATTTTCATGGCAATGCGTCCAGTGATTGTTGAGATAGTTCAGAATAGGTCAAAGTGGTGGAGAAAGCGTGAAATAGAAACGTTCAAAAACTTAGATTTTGACTGATTCAAAGAATGGAAAGTAAATGTTACATTATCTAATTTACTGAGGGAAAGCACTTCAAAAGGTTCTCCACATATTTCCTTTTAAAAATAGAGTCTAGATCATTTCAAATAATACAAGACAGTCATCAAAACCCTCTCTCCTTCAATCGTCCTCTGCCTCAGATCCTCATCTGCTTCGTCAGGCTAAATGCTTGTGTCAGTAAAAGTTTGTGGCTTATTTTGCAGCAGCTGGTGATTCGACCAGAAGCCAGCCCTCAGGCTTAACACTGCAGGCCTCATTAATGCAAATCTAGCTTTAACAGACTGGTGGGAAATTGGCTCCCTTCACTCCATGGCGAGGCTGTTGAAAAGGCAGGAACAAGGTGAGATCCACCGAGAGGTTAAGTAGCCTGGGCAAAGGATTTTAAAGCAAAGGTTTGTCTCAGTCAACCGGTGAGCCCCTGGAAACGCAAAACATGTGGATGTCTGAAATGTGAAATATATGGCAATAGTTTGGTAAATCTTGAAACAGTTCCAGTGCAGGCAAAAGTCAGAGACTAAATCATTACCCAGGGGGGAAAGTGAAGCAAACCATGAACACATCACTGCTCACAAGATTCCCGCTCTGTTGTCTTGGCTGAAAGGGAAATGGAGAAAATAATCATTTTAACAAAGGCAATGACATCAATTGTATCTGTGTTTCTAACATTAGCAAATATGAGTCAGTCTGTATTCTGTTTTTCTTGTTTTTCGTCACTTTATAGTTGTCATTTCATGCTTTTCAGTTGAAGCTAAGACGTACCAATTAAATTGACATGGCTCAAGAGTTTTGCTGTCTTTCAGTTTCATAATGAGGAGAATTGGGAACACGCTAGGATTCATGTGCTGCAGTTCATTCAGATAGTTCACAATATCATTGGGCATATGCTAGCACTATATGTAATATACTGTTTTATGTATGTTGACACCATTATATCAAAAAGGTTCACACTCAACATTAGAGTAGACATATTCACCATAGACTATTGCTTGTTAGCATGCTTACTAGAAGCATGGTGCCGCTTTTTACAAGTCAATACAAAATACATATTATAATGCCTTATTCTGTATGACAACTGTACGATTACTATTCTACAACTACTCAGTGAACAAAGCTATGTTGAAGTGCTGCTCTCTGACAACAGTGCAGCAGCCAGTATGTCCTCTTATAAGTTTTGATTCCGGTCCAAAATGGTTTGCATTAGTTTTGACCAGAAAAGGTAGGCGGTTTTAAGGCACTCCCACACAGCTGTTTTGCATGCCCCTCGCTGTTGCAGCGATGGAAGCGGAAAAGTGAACTGGCTTAGATATAACTGATTCTACCCGACCTTAAAAGCCTCTTAATTTTTCTAATAAGCACCACGACCAGAAAAATGGTAAAACCAGGATAAGCATTGGAGATGGAAATAGAGAGAGGTTAGAACACAGAAAAGGTTTCAAGACCAATGCAGAGCGGGCTAAACACTGAAGCTTCAGTGAAATTGCACATCGACTCTTGGGAGGAGGGGGCCGGGGGGAGACAGAATTCTCCAATGTTTGGAATTTGGAGAGCAGTACCCATTTTAAACTCTAAGTGTCAGAGTTACATTCTGCTCCTTTAAGTCATTCTTAGTACTTGTTCAACTATTGTTATTAAGAATGAAGCATTAATAAGTGCTTTTAACTGACTAAAAGAGCCAGAATGTTTCTTCTAAAATATGCTCCCTATAAATACACGTGTACATTACATTAATATTGTTTCCTATAAATTCTATTTTTCTAAGCAGAGAGCAGAAAAACAAATAATTGAAAGCTCCAATGTAACAGAAGTTTAAATTCTGTAAGGATTCTTATTGTTTCTTTCAGTAATTCACTATTTTAAGTTTAATTGCATGAGTTCTTATCTGATTTGATAATTCCAATACTACATCATGAGTTATCTTGTTTGTGAACTCTTACTTTTTTTTGCTGATTCTTATTATTTCGCCATCCTTCATTATTGTCCTGTTTGTGCATGTGTGTGTATTTCGGCCTATGTTTGTGTAGCATGTTCACTAGACAGAGTGTAAAAACGAATTTCCCCTCACGGGATCAATAAAGTATAAAATTATTATTATTGTTATTATTATTGGCATGTAGCTGGAACCTGATCAAACTAGATTGAGAGATAATGACATGTTTACGTCACAGATAAATTACACTGGATATCAAAGGTTAGCATAGACAGAAAATGTGTTATATGTACTCAATGATTTAAGGTGATACTTCAAATTCTTTCAATGCATAACAGTGTCATGAACACTGCAGATCTACTGAAAGGTGTTGTATTGATTTTTTAAAACAATAGCTGCCTTATATCAGAACAAGTGACGCCCTGTGCAAACTCTCATCACCTCCCAATGTGTCATAATGTTACTCCAGGCACTGTATGCATGTGTGCACTCATTGTGGTTTTCACACATGGTTAAACTGGTTGCTCAGACTGATATGAGGCAAAGAAGAGCAGTCACATGTTTGTTTGAGGCAGTCAGACGTCCAGCCTGCGTCTATAGGTCCCTGCCACTCTATGATGAGGGGACACAGCAGCACTGCAGGTTAACATTCAGCCCATCTCCTGCAGACACCATGTCAATATGGATTATGGGGCTGTAGTAGATCTGGAGGGAGGGCGAGGGGGGGTGGGGGGGGGGGGGGGAGAAACCCTCTCCCATCTTCAATTACAATAAGCAAACAGCTCCTGGGAATGAAAAGGAGAGAGAGGGAGGAGATGCACTTTAGCAGCACCGGGTTCAGACCACACAAGACAAAGTCAACATTATTAGCTTAATAACGTTTTCAATTAGCTGTAACCCGCACAACCGCAAGCTAATGGAACACAGAGCCCGAAATTAATTAGAAAAAATAATTCGTAATTACACGATGCTAACTGCCCTCACAGGTCCAAACTTGAATGATGGTACACAGAGTTTGGCATCATTCTCTGCATGTCATCCAGGCGTGAAACCTGTGAGTGAAGATACTCCTCGGATAATCGCAGAAGGACGCTTTCTTAGATAATAGTCCCATTACCAGTGTCTTCCCTTACTACTGCTCATATGTCATGGGCTATTACCACTGCCATATTGAGGATTGTGCCCCCATGATGTGTTTATGGCACATAACAGTGCAGACACATTTGTCTGAACAGTAACTGTCGAGCCTCCGGGGTTCGAAAAATGATGAAAGGAGATTGAAACTGTTTTATGATCTTAGAGGAGTCCAGGTGCTGAATCTGAGGCGTCACTCACCATCTGCGTTCACGAGCATCATCTGCTTGTTTGTTCTCGTGTTCAGTTAAATACATGCTTAATAAGTACAAACACATTTTAAACCAATGTCAAAAACTACAAAAAAAAAAATTCTGATCGTCATGACAGGATGTTTCCTGACTCTTGGAGATGTTTTTTTTTTTTTTTTTTTTTTTTACATTTTATATCAAAAGGACCTTTTCACAGCTCATCTCCCTCAGACTCACACATTCAATCTTTGAGTCCTCAACATATGATCATTTTCATGTCATCTGTTCAGTCGTCTTGCTGTTTTTCATAAGACGGAGGACGTCCATGAAGCTTATGAAAGTGCTAATGGATTGGCCGCTGTACCGTGATGATGTATGATGAGCACTCGTGGAATCATATCTCACTCATTTCCCTTTATGGAGTACCTCAATGTGGTGTCTGTACTGCAGCCCCAAACGTCCAGCATAGCACCCAATAGCTGTTTATCTCAGCTGCTCGCATCAGACGATAGATGTAAAACAATGTGGGAGCTAATTCATTCCCAAATGGGGCAGTTTAGAATTTAAATTTGTCCCACCAACTAAAACTAACATTTACTAGTTTGACATTAAATTACCTCATTACAGTTGTCACCCTTCCTTTGGCTTATTTTTTCTGACTAGTTTTTGTCACAATGTCTTGGCTTTTATTTTCTCGATTTATTTTTTAACATTGATGACTAAAGATTAATACGCCTAGCATTTAAAGCTAAGGAAAGGAGGCACATTAATCTAACATTTTCCTCAGATGTCATGCTCAGGTGGGAAGTTAACATGCTGTAAGAAGATAACAGTGCTGTATTCTTGAGACTTTTTGCCCCATGAAACGAACTTCGAGTGTGTCCAGCTGCCGTTTTTGTGACGCATTTTCAACTGAAGCAGGATAGAACCAAGAACAAGACAGACGGCTGGACATAACGTTGGGATGAATTTGATTGGACCGTTTGCTTTGACAAAGCGCTTTAATTGGTCATAAAAAATAGTGAAGGCCCCTGAGTGCAGGATGAGTCGTCAGACATTTGAAACCTTTTACAGTTGATGAAATTACTGTTAAATTTATGTAGAAAATACACAGATAATTCTTTATTGAAATATATTTGACAGATAATGGCAGATAAATGAACTTATAACACAGGAACACGGGGTTCAAAACCGAGAACCGATTTCATGGGGACTTTAAATATTCAGGCTATTAACACACCAGACTTACAGCTAGGCGACAATATCAGAATTAGTTAAAATAATTAGCATTCAGCCAGTTCTAATTATTTCTAGCTGACTAACAATACTTTACACCTTTCACTTCCTATCTTATAACACCATTCAATAGTATCAGGAGGAAATGGTTGAGCTGAGAATGTCCACTTGTCTTAAAACAACAATAAAACAGAAGCTTAAATAATAATATTTGAGCTTCCCACCCTTGACTTAAATGTGAATTGGACTTAACTGTAGAAGTGTACTCAGCAGGGGGGAAGATATGTGGGCTCTCGTGTCTTCTGGGAGTTGCTTTTAAATGATGTTTACTGGAGATTCATTAATATTTTACAGAGTGTAATAGGCCCTGAGCCTTGGGACTTGGGACTTGTTTTGGCACCATGATTACAGCCATCATATCCATTAAAACTGATTAGCTCTCAAGTGTGGGGGGAAAAAACCTGTGTCCACAAAATGCTTCGACGAAGATTTCCCCCTCAAAGTTTAAAACGTTTTGAGTCAAATGAGCAAACAAAGCCTTTGCCTCATCGCAGTGTATGACAAAAGAAAAAAAACAAAAAAAAAACACCTCGTCTCCTGGGTACTAAACAACCTCCATCAGAGCCTGACAAATGATTTCAGCACCTCTTTATTATGCACGCCACAACAGTGTGAGAAGTGACTGTTTAAATCGCCTGAGCACCGTGAAATGATAACGCTGATACACAACAAGCCAGTTGTTCAGGTTCAGAAATGTTCTGTTCGAGCATGTTGCACGGTTTGTTTCTCCTTCTCGCATCTCTGAATGTGTATAATCAGGCAGGAAGGTTGTTGCTGTCCTAATACTGATCCCTCATATTTTTGCATTCATTACACTGATTACATTTTGACTGCAGTATAATAATATCTTCATCCTGCTAATGTGAATGTGAAGGCAACTCTGATCTTGTATTTTTCTACATATTTCTGGGCGGAATTAGTTTGCTTCATAATAAGATTATCCTAAAATGAAAAGAAGAACACGAAAATAGCGTTAGTTTCTATGCGACGTGATTCTATGTGTGGCTCTTTGGTGCTTTACTTCTGCTGCTGTGCAAGTTTGCAACATGTGCGTCGTTGCCCTGTAGCTGTGTGGAGGCCGCGCTGCACTGTGAGCTGCAGGGGGAAGATTCCTGAGAGCTGGACACCGTGCGGGAGAGATATGACCGTTACTCGCAGCAATCCCT
This sequence comes from Labrus mixtus, assembly GCF_963584025.1. Taxonomy (NCBI): domain Eukaryota; kingdom Metazoa; phylum Chordata; class Actinopteri; order Labriformes; family Labridae; genus Labrus; species Labrus mixtus. Next base: position 24,146,807 of record NC_083626.1, read on the forward strand.
CCAGTGTTGGAGAGAGGACACATCAGCGTGAGGCTGCAGGTCCTTGTTAACATTATTGGCAGGTGGTGCGTGAAGCCGGCTGTCCTTGTCGCGACCCTAAAGGCAACTTCTGCAAACTAAACTGAAAAGCCCGCAGACCCCTTTCGAGTTCTTGTCAACCATAAACAGAAGTGCTGCAATGGATCATGGGAGGAGGTGCTTGCTTTAAAGAAAACACATTTATATAAAGACCGTATACCTACATGATTTGAACTCTGATCGGTGTAATATCGCTGCGATTTCAGTCGTTTTCTGCTGCTACAAAACCACAGACAAACCATTTATATCAACAGGGTTAGCGCCGAAATCCTCCGGCTCATGTTGAGCTTATTCTCTTCAGTTTCTTCTACATTTTTTAAAATATTATGAGCAAGACCTTTTGAAAATGGTGCAGCTTCTGAAGAGACGTAAGACTGAGAGATAAAGGGAATCTAAAGGCGAGGGATCATAAGGGGGCTGAATTGTCTTTAGGGAGCTAAAACTACTGAAGAGAAATGGTGCGGAGGAAAACTGGAGCCTGTAGAAGGGCTAAAGGGGCATTTAGGTCTGTCTTTACACACACACACACACACACACACACACACACACACACACACACACACACACACACACACACAGCCTTTGTTCCTCAATCAGCCCTCTCCTACACAAGGTTAAACTGTGCAAACATTTGCAGCTCCTAATTTATTGGTCGTTCAAACATGCTGATGTTCACAATCAGCCATCACAGGGAGGAGATGTGACGGAGGCCGGCGTTGATAAGGCTTTGGTGACGGGTGTGTGCGTGAGTGTGAGTGTGGGTGTGGGGGCGCACTAGAGAAGTCAATCTCGTTCAAACCAGTGTCATCAGAGCACATTTCTTTGTGAAAGATTGACAGAGACGACATTTTTTAGATTTTATTCAGGCATTTTTTCCTTTTATTTAGATAGGATAGTAAAGAGAGGCGGGACATGCTGGGCGAAGAGAGGGTGGGATGCAGCAACTGTCGAGGGTCTGACTCGAACCTTGAACAAAGTGGAACTTCCCAACATGAGGTGCTCGCTGCAACCACTCGGCTACATCAAAGCCTTTTTGTGGTTTTTGTATAGGACAGTAGACGGAGTAGGAAACCAGGGAAGGAAAGGAGCCATCAGCTTGGAGGGCTCTAGCCTCTGTGCATGGGGCGCAACCTAACCGCTAGGCCATCTGCGCCCCACAAACAACAGCTTTTTATGAAGAGATAATATAGACAGTTTCTATATGATGTGTGCAGTACGTTTGCTTTTTGTGTGAGTTTGCTCGATGATGATTGCATTATGGCTTCACAGTTTGTTGTTCTTAATTAAAAAAAATACGATCTACAGCAGTTCAATTAGAGTTCTCACAAGCTTACTGAGTATATGTATTTACTCCTGGGGGGGGGGAGGATGTGCCAGATTTATGTCTTTGCATTGCACTAGTTACAACATGATGAATCTGCTTGGATGCATTTTTTAACATAAACATCGATTTTGTTAAAGACGGCGCTTTCAGGCGAGCTTCTGAGGCGAAATAAAAAAAATGACCAACTGCCGGGCAAAAAATGAAAAATCTCCGACATAAGTTTGTCTCTTCCTTTTTCACTGACAGCCCATATGTTTGCTCCCAGATCTGCACTCGGGGGGGGGGGGGGTTCTGAAGCTGTCAGCATGTCTTGGCGTCCAGGTGAAGCTGGGAAAAAAAACGTCTCAGCAGATGATGCGCTTTAGTGCTGGCTCAGATTCAAATCCAGATCCTCCAACCAGTGCGCCTCACACTCATCAGGGTGGAGGCTCGGATCTACTGTATTAATACACATGCAGATGTTGGCCTGCTCTCTTCCTCTGGCAGGTTATCTTGAACAGATTGGGTCTCCTTAGCGCTGACACATAGATGCTGACACAGAGACAGATGGGTTGCTAGTTGCCCCCTTGGTCTCCTTCTGATGGCGTCTGTGAGGATGGATGGGCTTATTTTGAAGGTACAATTGGTCATCTGACAACCTGCTGTGTATTTACTCAGTGATCTACTTGCATGGATCTTGTTTTCCTCTTGGTAAATAACTTCTAATCACGAGCACATGCTGTGTCGATTGCAAGAGCCAAATAAATAAATCCTACTGGTGAGGAGCTGCACTCGGTGGAGCAATAAAAATGGGCCATCCAAACACTTTTTTTTAATGTTTTAATTAAGATTTTTAATTATTTTATGACAATAGCTGTTTTGCAATTAATTATATGTCTTGCTGCTCTTTCTTCTCAATCTGTGCAGCATTCTTACAGATCCCTGTGCGAACTCTAAAACCATCTCCATGGCTGCTTTTTCCAACTTGCAGACCAAATATGGTGTCATTCATGCCTTTGTTGGACACTCCCCTCGCCTCCTTGTCAGTGGTTATTAGTCCAACCAACTAATCTAACCAGCCCACCTTTGCAGATGCCTCATTGGCTGATATAGATTCAGATGTACTCTATATGATTGCTTATATTTTTGCATTTTTTTTACCTTTTCGAATTGAAAAGTTTCTTCGCTTCCCTATTTAAATGAAGCTTGCGATGTGTTTCTTGATGACCCTGATACAGGCCACATGCCAGAATGCGTCGATCCAATTAAATTAATAAAGTTGTACAAGTGTTGCTCAAGCTTTTTGACCTCTTAGTAGTTGGTGAAGTTATCCAGAAAACCCTTCTCATCTACTACATCCAAACACGAGACATCCTTTGGCCATATTTAGGCGAAAGTTTAAGCTTTTCTAAAGATGCTCCTCTGCATTTCTGAGCTGCAGTTTGAAGTGGCCAGGCTGTGTGTGTGTGTGTGTGTGTGTGTGTGTGTATGTATGTGTGTTTTTTGTCTGTCTGTCTGTCTGTCTGGTGGGCTGCTGTGCCAGGCTGGAGACACAGTCAGGAAGGGTTCCACAGATCTAGGCATTAAACTAATGTGCTGGGATCAGGGGCCAGCGCCTCGCAAGCTGTCTCTTTGGCTGAAGGCTGTAATAGGAATGGGCAGAGAGCGAGCACTGGCGCCCGGCGATGGCACGGAAACCAAACACCTGCCTGAGTCCTGTTCCAGGCCCCATAAACACATACATTTCCATCTATCCCATGTCTCCTCCGGTTGTGATTAGTGTGATCAACAATGGACCCAGGTGATGAGATTAAAGCCCCGGATGTTCTGGCCAGAGGGGATGTGGTTTAACCCACTACTGATGGCAGGCATGGGCGGGATCATGCAGGAAAATGGGAAACACCATTATGCAAACACACACACATAATGACACTTGTTAAATATACATCTGTCACTTTTCACATGGTCTTTAGCGCTCACTGACCACAGATGGTGAAATTTATAGAGTTTAATTACAGCTGGACAACTAACCAATCATTATTGGTTTTAGCGACTGGAAACCAAAATCCACAATAGCCTTCTAACTATAGCTCCTTTTACATTGTGATCCACAACCGCACAATAACAGTGTCCCACCATCATTATGCCTTGGTACCTAATTATTGCATCTACATCTGCATTATATTGGTGTCCAAGTGTGCGGCTTTACTTCGCATTATGGAAACGCATGAGGCCTTGCCGTGTTAACACACCTCCATAGCTTCCCATACACGTTTTGAAACACACAGCGCTGTTCTGTCTGTTCATTCTGAACGACACTTATTGACACATGTGCTGCTGCTGTGTGCATAGCAGGCTGATGTCAATCCAAATGTGCTCCGCCCCGCCTCCACAGCTTTGAGAAACAATCTAAAAGGCAATTAGCCTTTAAAATCCAGGTTTGATTATAATTATATAAAGATTTATTAACCATCTGATTGGTTTGTATGCTTAACGAGACTCTAAACTTTGATCCCATCAATGCTGTTTGAAGACACAGTTCCACAGGCTTTATAAAATCTGTAACTTTGTGACTGCAAAGATACCCTGAGAACTTTCCATCGAAACAAAAACAGATTTGTATAAGAAAGGGCTCTAGACTTTCACTTATTTATATATTATATGAAGCAGATAGTGCATTTTATCACCGAGGGTAACTGCTGCAGGAAGACTGAGACTTAATAACTTGCTATGAAAGCAGCTTTATTTTTATTCCCAGTGATGAATCCCTCTTGACACGCTCCCTGGCAGAGGAAGTTTCTGGTCTCTGCTCTGGAGTGAAGCTGTGTCTTCTGTTCAAGTGGATTTTTTTTTCTTTTTTTTCTATTTGACTCCTCGAGTCATCTTTATGTCTCTCTAATTTCATCTGTGATCTGTCTCTGCTCTGGCAGCGGAGCAGAAGCGACAGAGGAATGAAATAGAAGGAAGTGATTTGTTGTCACATCACCATCAACTTTCAGCCTCCACCTGACACTTGAGAGTAAGGTAAAGAAAATGAAACCTAGATCCCTCTGAGACTTAAAGTATTGTGTCTTTTTTTAAAGGATATGATGAAGAGTTTATTGCCATTATCAGCTGAGGTATCTCCACTCAAACCCTGCTGGTGTCTGCTGCGACATCTTTTCCTTTAAATTCTTCCTTTCTGTCTCTTTCCTTCCCCTGAGCTCGCTCTGATCATAGACGTCACCCGATCCATTTTCTTGGCTCATAAGAGACTTACATTCTCTCCTAGTCTGGCATTAGCAATTACCGCCACTGTGGAAAGGTCATGAGATGTTTTTAAAATGCGACCCAGGTCTCTGCCTGACTGCCCGATGAAATGTTGTCATACATTTATTGGGTACCAAATTAGGCTACTGTGAGTAGTGCCGAGTAGAAAGCCCTGACACTCTGACATTTGAGAACCAAAGTGTCAAAAGACTGGACTGTACTTTGTCTCTTCGAGTGTAATCCTCTGTGTTTGATCATTTCTAGTGACTCCGCAAGTGAACAGTGAGGTGGTGGGTTATTAGTTATTTTATTATATAGTATGGCCATGTATCGAACTCCAGATTCAATCTTGAATATGTCAGGACTCATCTGTGACCAGCCATCTGCCGGGACTGGATGAGCCGAGACAATGGGAGAGGGAGAGACAGGCGGGCTAAAGACATGAAACTAGCAGATGGAAGGTAGAGATGCATTGATGGTGAAAATCAGCGCTGATAACGATGTAAAAAAAATAAACAATAATAATTAGTCGTTTGCCATTTTCAATACCATCATTTTTTATAACATTTTTTGTGTTTGACTCCCACACTGAAAACGTTTTCTCTCATGTTTTGACAAGAAAACAGATCAGAGTTTGTCCAACAGGTGACTTCTTCTGCCCATTAAAATAACCTCTTCTTTGATTCAGCAGTCAGGTACAGAAGCTTGCAGGCATCAAATGGTTTACGACACAACAGAAAAACATCGGCTACTGACATCAGTGCATGCCTCAGTATTTGCTGACGTAGGTCAACAGTGCTGATGTCGGCCGATACACGGCAAGACAGACATGGAGACAGAAAACGACACACGGAGGGAGACAGACAGGAAGGCATAAAAAGTGTCAGACTGACAGAGAGAAAAACAGATGAGTGAGACACACCGGAAAGCAAACAATCAGACAGACAGACAGACCGGGGAGACAAACAGAGAGACAGGAAGACAAAAAACAAAGACAAACTGGGGGAGAAACAGAGAGACAGACAGACAGACAGACAGACAGGAAGACATAAAATGTAGACAAACTACAGAGACAGATGGAGGAGACGGACAGAACACAACAATACAATTTTACAGGCTTACAGTAACAATATATTTAACAATACTATAAACAAGACTCATATTAGCAATAATAACTCTAGAACTGAATCAATAAGCATTTAATTGGAGTATTTGGAGTCATGCCGGTCCACGTCAGCAGGGTGTCTACAACAACGATACTCGGGAAGATAACACAAAGAAAGAAGAATTAAAGATGTGGAATCAGCTCCTGTTTGTATTGTGACACTCGAAGCACATTTTTCTTAAATTTCCATAACTGTTTGCAGATTTAATAGATATGGACCCACATGGAGCGTGTGCTGTTTTAAAGATAATTAGAATAGATCATTATATCCACTTTAACAGAATACATTTTCAGCAAGCTGGCAAAATGAATTCCCATGTTCACGGGGTGTTTAATTGACTTTTATGTTGATAACAGAATGGTTAAATGTGTGCAGTAAGCACATTACGTATCCTGATTAGTCATTTCTAAAGTCTCACACTGGATTACTTCTGAGTGTATAAGACGCACACACGTTTCAGGTAACATATATTTCAGATAAAACAGGACGCTCTTATCTTGATTTTTTAATTGCTCTTACTTCCATTCAGAGTTTTTATCCTGTTCATTAAGCTGAGTCTGTGTTTTATGGCGTGGACTTTTCCAGCAGGAGGGATAAGGTGTTCCCACTCTTCCTACCATTTTGATTGTAATGGTTAAATGTAAGCTCTATATAATGTGAGCCTAATTCACTTCACCCCTCAGCAGTTTAGGCTCTGCCTCATCCATCTCACTTAGAAACTGCCCGGCCAGCCAGATCCCCGCTGTATAAAGACATCACTTTTATTACACTGCCCAACACGGGCACGCTAAATTATTTATCTTATTTAGCCGAGCTATTGCAAATAAGCGTTCGACGCAGAGTTGTTGGATTCTTGTTATAGTCTTCTCCGTCTACTCCTTCTGCTGGGCTGGATTGTGAGGGAGGCGCATGAATAATAAAGACAAATGGAAAACATTTCTTAAAGGTCACATCAGTGTGTATCAGATTTTGTTTGCTTTGCCTTGGCTGTGTGGATGTCCTTACACACAGCGCTAACCACAATCTAGCTGTCATGTAGGAAGATTCAGTTTTTTAAATAATTCAGGAAAGTATTCCTGTGTTAAAAATCTAGAGATGTGACAGCAGAGCAGGTGTTCTAGCCACATAAGTAACTTGATTAGACTATTTAAAAAAAGCAGGTATAAAGAGCACACATGTCACACAGGCTTTATATTTACAGACCAGGTTTTGTAACTGGGAAAAAAAATGATACTGCCCTGTATGGAAGTATAGGGAAATGCATGCTGGGATATAGATTTGCTCCAAGCCAAATGGAACACAAGATGGATCATGGCCTTTCGATGAATACATTTTCTATGTCAAAAACATGAGAAAGCACCAAGGGCATCACATGACGGAACCCTGCAGCTTCGGGGACACTTTTAGCTGCAGATATCAAATATGCCCCATATCAATAAATCTTTAAGTAATGCCTTTCTTAAAACAACAACAACAGTGAAGTTAAACTCCCCCTGGGTTTGTTGTTCTTAGATCTGTGTTCACACTGAAGGGCAGGAGCTTCCTTCAGTTTATGTTACGTTCAGAGGCTCGAACATGTTTCATTCACTGGTGGCGCAGTGGTGTGCGCGCCCCATGTATGGAGGCTTTGCTCCTCCAGGCGGGCGGCCCGGGTTCAACTCTGGCCTGTGGCTCCTTTCCTGCATGTCATTCCTCACTCTCTCTCCCTGATTTCCTACTCTATCCACTGTCCTTTCTCTCAATTAAAAAAGGCATTAAAAAAACCCAAAATAAAACATGTTTCATTCACTTGAGCCACCCTCCTGTCGAACTGTTAGCCCTGCCAGCCCACAGGGGAGGAGAGTTAGCTCCGCCCACAATGGTGGTGTGTCGTTGTAAGAGTACTATCGCAGGTGAAAAACATTCTTGACCGTAGAAGCGGGCTTTGTTTGGACTAAAACACTTAAAGAAATGAAACTAAATCAACTTTGGGCTGAATATGTGACTGGAGATCAGTCATACAAACGGCAGCACTCGGTCAGCACAGTGAGGAAGGTGTGAGGGAGGATGGGAGGCGGTGCGCTGAAGGAGTTTTATTTTAGTCTGAGAGACTGGTGCTGAAGTTCCATAATAACCGGACGGAAAGTTGCATATTATACCGTTTTATAATAAAATATTTAGTTTAGAAGTAGCTTATTGTAATGGATAAACAAGTTGTCAGTATTAAGGAGAGAAACCCACGTTTTTATAGACTGGCTGGATCATTATCATGGTCTGCACAGTCCCTCTGTCTCTGCTGGTTTTGTGTTCACGCTCTCTTGTTCCAGCTCCTCACCGCCAGGGAAAGATAAGGGCACAAGAACAATGGGAGAGCCAAGGTGCATCATTTGTTTAGTTGATAAATTATGGATAGCATTTCTGATAGGAGACCATGGCCTTTACCTGAGCGTGACGCCTCCACAGACCTTATACTGCCATTATCCTTCTCCAGCACACTCACAATGCTAATAAATAATAAGTACACCAAGGTTTGAAAACAAAAAAGCCAGAACTAATTCTTTTATGGCCTTGCTGAATATAGCATGTGGACTATCAGCGTCCAGAAATGATGAGCCGGAATTTTTTTGCTCTTCTCATGTTGATAATTAGCGGTCTGTCGTGTTTGCATGAGGCCAAATTTTCTATTTTGTTATGCGCTTTACTTTTTTTTTTTTTTGCCCCTCCCAATTCTCAGACCAATCTTGGCTACTCTCGGTGTCGCCTCTCCCTGCTCATCTCGCAACACTTGTGCTGCTGTAATTGGCTTGGCTCTTACACCTCCTTAAGAGGCGATCTAAGCAGGGAGCACTCACAGCCACACACAAGGCTTCATACAATATACATTCACAAACCCAGTCTTCTAACTGGCTTGTATGAGAGATTTTGTTGGGAGTAATAATTAATTACAATACGTAATGTTAATTTATATTATGATACTGCTGCTTATGTTTTCATATTATACAGACATTAACATCCTTTTACCGCTTCTAAATCAGCAGCATAAGAGTCAATCAAAGCAAAGATCTGGATGAATATTGGGCCATGTTTTCAAATTTAAAATACTTTAGTTGTTGCATATTGTAAATTAGCCTTCTATCACTACCTACCCAACTTGTTTGTTTGTTTAATTTTATATATTTTATATATTATATATTATATATATTATATATTATTTTTTTATACCTACCCAACAGGAGTGTTTTAGGGCTGTTGTTCTCAACTGGTGGTTTCAGGTTCCAATAGTGGGGTCACGGAAACGTTTTCATGTGGACGCTGGACAAACGATAGTGTAAAAAAATTCAGATTCTTTCTTCCATGACACATTTCGTACTGTCTTGAGGTGTAAACGGCACTATTTTCATTAAATAAATCTAAGTTGGTGGTGGGCCCTGAGGCTGGACTTGTTGAGAACCAATGTTTTAGGCTGTTTGCCAGCAAATGTTAGCTTTGCTAGCTAAAGAAAGCTGGCATAGATTCTATATTAGCAAGCTAACTTAACAGTCAGCTATGAATATGCCTTTCCCACAGTATCCTAGCACAAATGCAAACATGTTTATAAGCTAGGAAGTTAACTTGCTAACTTAACAGCCAACTGGTTATCGCTTTAGGATAAAATATGATAGGCGTTTTCTTAGCTATCTGTTAAGTTAGCTTGCCAATATGGAATGTTTGCGAACTTACATTTGCCCTTTAAATTCGCATGTTAGCTTGGAGTATGTTAATTGCTTACATTAGCTGTCCTGACTTATCTCTCTGTACCTGAACGTCAGGCATACACTGTACAATTAAAAAAATGCCGTGGTGAAATGTCCTCTCACACTGTACGTCTCATAATTTCTGACACAGCCAACCGGTCTGTGACCAGCAGTATCTTGAAAACTCCCTCAGACGGAGGTTGAAGTCGGATGTATTTCTACTGTCTACACATGCCCATCAGAAACGCTCCCGCTGTCTCTCACATGCACACGCTCAGCCTCACCAACAGACGCAAGCTAACTAGCATGCTAAATTAGCAGCTATTTCCTGCCAACTTTTCTCTTTCTCATATTTTTTTGTGTGATAAGGAGGACGATACATCAAACAGGCATGCCTGCTGTTGCCATGGTGCTTTTAAATGCAGTCTGCCAGTTTGCGCAGGCGCATTTGGGAATGACAAAGCCCTGCAGTGTGGAAGTCAGGTCATAGCTCTGCTCTCTCTGTGAGAGACTATGCAGTCGTACGACAAGAATTTCAAACATGCCGGAAAAACAACCAACCGGGTTGTGACCAGCAGCTCTGCCCCCTGTACACTGCATGACTAACGACCAGCGGTAAGGCTTAATTTGGCCCGACTTCAAAATCAATTGTATGACACAACAATCCTGCCAGAATCAGCCTGAAATCCACTGAATTGAAGCCTCATGTCTCTATATATTTATAAAGTAAAATGTCTGTGTTTACAGATCTAGACCTACTTTTTAAAATTTAAAACTTTTGAATTTTTTTTTTTTTTTACCAGTAGTGTCTTCAATATTTCCATAATCTTTACACCCAATAGTCTTGCAACAAACAAAAAAAACAACGACATATGAAATGGAATTATGTTAGACACTAGGTGATACGTTTGTAAGAGGGAGGACAAACAAAACAAAGTGAATTGTGCCACATGTCTCAGAAGCAAACAGCAAAAATTGGCCACAACCAAGAGGCACGTTACAGCCAGCGGGGAAAAAGTAATCAAAGCCCCCACACAGAAAATGGAAAAATAACACCTTGATTTCTCCCTCTGTGAAAGACATCCCTCTAAAAGTTTTTTTTTTTGGGAGTAACAGGAACAGATGTGTGCAATTTCAGAGCCTCAGTCAGAAGCCACTGATAGGGAGAAGAGAAATCTTTTTTCACTGTCATCCTCTTCCTCTTATTTTTTTTATCTGCCTCTCAGTGTGATTAATGCCAGATAAAAGCCCCTCTGACCTCTCTGATGGATTTATGGACTTCACGGTACAATAACTTAGTTTTTCCTCAGACATTCATTTTCCCTACACTGATATTTGTCATTTACAGGCTTTAGAGTGTGGCCTTTCCCCTCCTACATGAATTGTTATCATCCTGAGTTGATTGGCTCACAGTCTCGCAGGCTTTGTCACTGGGAGGTAGGAGGAGTAGTCTGGTGTCATCTCTACAGGTACGACACTATTCACTGGAAAGGTTTTTTTAATGAGACTGATCTTTAATGCTGCTGCGTTTTAACGTGTCAGTACAAATACTCTTTGTCTTGACAGTTCTCAGACCTTGCAAATTCTGTGCTGTGGAGTATAATGGTGACGGTAGTGATATATTGTATAGAAGTTATACTGAAGGAGCCCTCTAAATATGTAGATATCTCATCACCCCTGTTGTGTGTTTTGACTTTGTAGCTGCTCAGGTTATTTTATATTTTGTAAAGTATTTTTTGTAATTTACTGTAAATTGAATACACATAGATGTTAAACCGTGTGCAGTTCAATTGGCAAAAAGTTGCACAGTGGTTGGCTGACAGATAGCAAGATTTCCAAACAGGTTCCTCCTACTCCAACTACGTTTCTACAATAACTGGCGGCTAATTTTAAACATGATTGTTGGGTGCAAAGATTATAGAAATATATTAAGCTGTGCTGGAAATGGGCCTATTTTTGTTACACGTCAGAGCAACATTAACATAATCGAGTATTCACTCAAGCATTCTCTTTCCGTTCTGTGTCATTACATTATCTGTGACCAAACTTGTTTTTAAGGATAAAAAAAACTAAACCGAGGAGGCCATCTTTTCCAGACTCATTATTTGGAGAAAACACATTCCTAAGGGGAATCCTGGGTTTAAATATACATTTAGAACATTGTTTTCTTATGCGAGGAGTCCTACAAAACATGATCAACTTGAACCCCCCCCCACTTGCATGTGACCTCTCCCTCCTTCAGCTGAATCTCCCTGTTGGCCGTTAACAACCGAATAAGGCTTGCTCAGCTTTCTGCACTCGTCAGCTGTTGTTAGTGTCACGAGGTTGTTTGCATCGGGGGCACGGCCTCAGGCGACAATGAGACACTGCTTGATTTACACCCATTATTCTCTTGTATTTTCCAGCAGAATATGATGGAGGAGAAAAACAACTCTTGCTGCACGAAATATCAATCTCTGAAGCAAATCTACCCTGATGGACACGCAATTTCAACCAATTTGATCATTTTAGTTTCGACACACGAATAAAAAAACTGGGAAAGTAACTAAATCTGATTGGAAAATAATGTTGAAAAGGCATTACTGAGATAGTGTATTAACTAGTGGAGTGAAATATTAATCGAATGAGGATTTATGTGATATAACTATTGTTGATTACAGCCTCAGTGGTTTGAATTTAGCTAATTTTGACAATCTGTACTTTGTAGTTGATTCAGTATTTGATGTTAATTGTGAAACTTCGACTGGACATATACTCTAAAAGTCACACATTATAACTTTAAATGACAAGTAGATTAAGGACGAGTCAGCAAATTGCAAAATAAATGGACTAAAACCAACCATAGCTTTATCTTTCTAGAGTATAATCACAGTATTGTGGGAATTACATAAAGATTTAGCTCAGGCTACTGGGCCAACTTTATAAAACCCTCAAACCCTGAAAAAGCATCACATTAATTAATATTTGAAATATACTGGTTGTGTAAAAATGAACATGTTTGATAAATAGGAATACATTTCTTTTCATCAAATGGTTCAAATCCCAGGTAAAATGGATGGTGGCTATCTATAGCCCTGGCTGTCTGTAAATGGGCTGAAGGCAGTGAGCTGGGCAAAAGTGTTCAAGGCTCAGAGAAGACAGATGTCTTCTTACAAAGCTGTATCAGTCGTCTCATATTTTAACACGCGCAGACAGCTCCCTTTTTGTCTCCGATGATTGTCCCGGCACCTCCTCAGACAAACCCTTTCCTGAAACCTGGCCTCCTTCATGGAGCTCTCCATCTCGATGAGTGAGTGCGGCCAGGTCTCAGGCAGACACCGTGAAATGGGCACGGCTCTGGATCACAAAGCAGGGCAGGCCGGCCCATACTACCCAAAGCCGGTCCATTTACCGTGGCCCATTAGTATGATCATGCTTTGCTGGCTCCACAACCCTGCCATTCATCCATCCCTGCTGCGCTTAGGCTGTGTGACCACGCTAATGTTCCAGGTACTCTGCTCTGCTCACTAGGTAGCTCCAGCGCTAATAGCCTCGGGCTCGGCAGGATGGTAATGACTACAGACCAGGAGAGACATGCAGGATTGATAGTTTTGATTAGATGGGGTATCTTAGGGAATGCGATGATTAGGCTTATTGATTTGTTTTGTGTGCGATATCAATCATGACACATGCCACATATTGCTACATTAGTGATGTGTGGCTGATGAAATTCTTATGAGGTACAAGGCTGCTGTCTTTTAATTGACAGAACAGATGAAACCATATTGTAAACAATAAAAAAAAAGAGATGATAAATGATGGTGGGGATGATATCATTGAATATATCTTTTCTGTTCTTGCATTTTATTCTAACTTCCATCAGTTGTCAGTATAAAATGCAAGCTGTTGTTTGTGCAGTGTGGTGGACTAATTGTTGAATTACCTGCGATTGTGACATCATAGACTGTTACCAGTTAGAAAGCAGACCCGCTTGGAGGAGTACACTGTAGCTCCACACACTAATCACTAGGCTACCGTCACTAATATTTGCTCAAATTTTCAGGTATGTTGTCGATTTAATAAATGCAGCTGCAGGAGCCACAGCCACAGTATGACTCTGTTATCTGTCATGTGACATGTTTCATGTTTTAGTAAGTTCTTAGAATATTTGAGTGAGTTCAATCTACTTTTTTTCATTTAAATTTACGTGTGAATCTCACATTTCTGTTGTACACAGTGTATCTTATTGAGACATAAATAGGGTGTGTAGGCCTACTTGGTATTGTCTACCTTTCTGTATATGTGTTGTAGCTTGTTAATTGTTTGTATAATTCTTTTGAGGAATTTTGTCATGGAAGAATCATCGTCATATAACTCTCATGATTATTTTCCCCTATGTTTCTGTGGCGTAACACACACATGTATTTATTACATGAGGGGGTTATAATGTGAAGTCCACAAACCCCTGTCATCCCAGTGATTTATTACCCAGCCATGGGCCCTGTGGCCTGGCCGTACCCATCTCCCCAGGTTACATCACATCGACAAACAGCACAATATTGCCCTGCTTCGCCTCACTGCTGCCAGCTGACACATGAATCTGTGCGTTGACACCGTGGTGTGATGTTGGAAACCTTGCGGGTCAAGTATCAGAGCAAAAAGGTTAATGTGAAAATAGATTAAACCCCATGAGTGTAAAGTTGGATTGTATTTCAGACATTTTTCAAAGTATGGAGCGGTGCTGTATGAGGTGACGACTCAGGTGAGCCGTCCGCCATCATGCGGCTCCATCCTCACATCTCAGCAACACACGGGCCTGGATCAGCATCTAGGAAATGTGGTAATTTAGTTTGGAAGAGTTGAAGTGATGACTCAGCTTCTCCAGACTCCACGGCTGTACAATCTCTTCTGTTACCTCCCTGAGTCATCCCATTTGTGTAAATGGCTTTGTCTCAAATGCACAAATTAGAGGACTAACGAGGCCAAAGGTCTCTTGATTCAGTGTGGCATGAAGCAGACGGGAGCGAGAACTTTGTCGAATCTGTCGACCTTTTTTTATGACTGTTCGTATGACACAGAAGTCTGTCTGCAAAACATGCTTTAGCTCTGTTTTCTCTCTGTCTGCCTGTCAATACGCCTGTGTGTTACATCCACAGCAGTACAGAAAATAGACTGAAGTGGCTGGAGTGGAATAGAAAGTTGGGCTGCCCCAAAACAATCGCCCCAAAAGCTGGTTAAATAATCAAAGAAAAGAGTCTCAGACAACCAAGTTTGCATTGCCAGTTCAGTCGCCTCATTTAGGAGTTATAATTGTTGCATGAACATTTTACCTCCAAGGTACCGACCTCTTTTACCCTATAGAGGCAGAAGAGATAGAGGTCAAGGCCGTAAGTTAAGGGGTAAAAGGCCCCATAAATATACAGTAAGGGATCAATGCTCCATAACATAAAAAGTGGTTAGGGTTTGAGGCTCAACAAGAGGTTATTCAGAAATAACCTAAAGTGTTTGAGGCCCTAAAAGTAACAGCAAGTGACAATTGCACTTCTAACACTTTGCGTCTTTTAAAGCAACCTAAGGAGAAGATTTAGGCCGTGTTCACACTGGACTTCTTTTTTCAGAAAAAAGTGTTTTCAGCGCCTTTTGAGCACGAGTGTTCTGTAACCTTAACAACGGGATCTAGCCTACGGTGCAACCGTGCCGGAGCCCAACGCGTCAATTTAGTACAGAAAAGAACAAACGGGACGGAAAGTCAGACACCGATACAACATTAAAACATCCGGTTTATTTTCAGAATAAAACACTCCGTTTTAACGGTTCAGAAAAACGACCG
This sequence comes from Labrus mixtus, assembly GCF_963584025.1. Taxonomy (NCBI): domain Eukaryota; kingdom Metazoa; phylum Chordata; class Actinopteri; order Labriformes; family Labridae; genus Labrus; species Labrus mixtus. The sequence continues at coordinate 24,162,125 of NC_083626.1, forward strand.
TTTGTGTGTTTGTTTACGTGTTTATAAGGTTTTTATTGAGTTTTATACCACGTGCATCGTATCATCTCGTGTTTTCGCGAGTGAATCAGTTAAATTACCGGGGATATTCCTTTGTCTCCGTACTCCTGCTGTCCGGCTGTGCTCTCCGTGCTGCAGACTGAGAACGCAGCCGGTGGGTGTTGACGGATGAGGATGCACGGACCGGTAACGGACCGGAGCGGACACGCAATGCACACGTATCTGGTGGAAGTTCGCCGTTTTTGGGTGCATGACATCTTTTTGGGCAACGGTAACTAGGGACGTAGGTTACTACTCGTCCTGATTGGTCAGCTGTCAGAAAGGCGCTCGACGTCACCCAGCGCTTTTCTGAAAAGTTGAAATAATTCAACCGAAAAAGGCGTCGGGCGCAGCGCTTTTTAAAAAGGCGTCATCCTTTTTCCTTTTTCCGTAGGCTTGGATGTAAAAAAGGCGCTGGCAGTTGAAAAAAGAAGTCAAGTGTGAACAGGGCCATAGGTCTAAGGAGTGGTCTTTACAGATGGTAAAATCACTGTTTTTTGGGATAATGTTGGAATCTTTTTTGTGTATTAATTATTTAGTTTTGCTTTTAGATAAGTAAATTAAAACAATAAAACCTCAGAGCAGACAAAGCCTTGGCAGCCGACCCAAGGTTTGGAACCAATGGATTAGGTAATTGCTCTTTAACTTTCAGTAAAAATGGTGGCTGATATAAACATGAGAAGATACTTGCTGCATTTTTTAGTAAGCATGTGTTTTAAATACACATAAGCATCTATTTTTGCACAACATTTTGTCCTTAAACCACAAATATTCACATCAACCTCAGCTGCTCTTTGTGTTGTGGTGCTTGCTAGGAAACAGAAGTAGTTAAGCTAACATGCTAAACATGGTACACATTACATGAACACCAGCTTGTTGGCGTTGTTATTATGAGCATGTTGATGTTACATTCCTGAGAAGCTGTGATTTAAACCATATGTCCTGTAATAAGGCTAACGAGAGGCTGTTAGGGCTGCTACGTCGGCCCCCTCGGCGGAGGCATGTTAACGTCACTGTCACGTTGTTGATCTTTGGCCTTGAAATCAAGGGCAAGAAGGGGGGCACAGGGGATAGAAAGCGGGGAGAGGAGGGGGGATCTCATCTTTTCATTGGTCCTGAATCCCCCTCCTCAAAACCAGATCACGCACCCTAATTGCCCTTTGAATTATTAACCTTAATCGAGAGATGACGAGGGTCGTCCTGTCTGATCCGTCTGGAGGTCTTAGAGAAGTCCTTGAGCAGATGTATACATTTTTTATCGTCTGCTGAGAGGCTTTTTGTCGCTCATCACACAAATTACGCTCTCGTACAGCTTTCTTGGATGGAACATACTTGAACTAAGTCCAGAGCAAATTCATGTAATGAGTCTGTAGCTATAATTAGTACTTACATTCAGAGGCTTGGCCACCGTTCTTCTTTGTGCAAATCTGTTTTCCTTGTGGCTTACGTCCAAATCTACTGAAGGAGAACAAGAACACTTATGTACATATTCTACCCTCCTTTTTTTTGTAACTTTCACTATCCCCATTTACCCTTCAGCAGGGGAACAAAATATGATGTATTTGTTGACTCAACCGTAGATGTTGAGACTTTTCAGAGCTCTAATCTCAGATAACATCCGCTACGTTAAATAATTCATCATCCTTTAAATTAATAATGAATATTCCGCTATCTCAGTAAATGACAATGTAAATGTCACACTCTGTCTGCATTTGAATGACTTATTTGATGAAAATGTGCTGCCTCATGTGTATAAAGACATCGGCAAAGAGGGATTACTTTGTACAGAGAATCTGAGGTAATTGGATTTTTAGTTGACCAATACTCATGGTGAACTTTCGCTCCTGTTTCAGAGAGCTGTACGTTGGGAACATTGTTCTCTGTAACCTTTAAGCCAGGATCTGGAGGATGTGGAAGGATGTGTTTCACCTCTTGACACACCTTTTGCCTTGCCAGCTTAGATCCTGTTACCCGGAGTGTTCAGTGAAGCCAGAGTTTGTTTCTCCTGGCTGGACGCAGGCCAGTTAGGATTGTCATTTTATAAATGGGCCACCTCTGTGATAAATGTTCTCCTGTCTTAGGATCAGGACCCCAGGCACTGAAATGCTACGGGATAAAGCTAGTCAAAGGAACTGGAACACCTACAGTAGCAGAGGAAAAAACTTTCAAATCTACTTTCCCTGGTGGAAGAGAGTCTCTAAAAAAGTTATCTACAACGTTACAGCGTTAACAACTGTGGCAGTTTGTATGTGTGGGTCCAGTTCTGTGAATCAGGATGTTAATGTCGGAGTGGCCAGGCTATTGTCCGACAAATTATGTTCTTGTTCCAGTGTAGTAGCCTATTTGTGCCACAAGACGCACTGAGCAAGACGGAACCAAGCTTGTTGTGTCACCTCACATCAAGTTTATGCAAAAACACAGCGAGCATACAGTATACTAATGCACAGCTAAGCTAATCGTTTGCTGGTTTTAGCTACATGTTTTTATATGCTAGGCTTAGCTTAATGGCTGTTTGCTTTTGATACAAACCGATCTGAGAGTGGTATTTATGTTAAGTTTAGCTAACTAGCTTACGGATTTGGCTTAATATCTAACAAATAGTTATGAGTAGTGGTCATGAGGCTAAGCTAGGTGGCTGCTGGGGAAAGCTTGCCTGCTGGCTTTAGCTTTATATTTAACAAACACATAGGAGAGTGGTAATAGCCTAATGCTAGATTAGCTAAACTAAGCAGCTAAGTCAAACGGTGGCTTCAGCGTAGTGGTAATAAGGCTAAGCTAAGTGACGGCTTCTTTCTGACTATGGCTTCACATTTAACAAACACATATGAGAGCGGTACTAATGCTAAGCTAACTGGTTGCTCCCTAACTATAACTAAGCTATATTAAGCAGCTGTTTGCTTTGAGCTTCATATTTGACAAAACAGATGTGAGTTTGATAACTATCTTCTCTTTTGTCTTATGTTCATTTTTCTCAAACTAAATTTTAAGCCTTACTTACAGTAAACAAAGAAATCTTGAATAATCTAGCAGGGTTGTATGTCTCTTCTTGTATTTGTCCCGACTTGGTGATGACGTATTAGATGGAGGAAGCTGTGACAAAGGGAGTGTGGAGGTCAAAAGGATAAGTGGAATTAATTCAGAAACTGCTCGCTGCTAACTCTCAGGCTGCACAGTAGCTACCACAACTGGCAACTTCACTTCTTTCTGCTTTACTAATTCAACAATATAAGCCTCATTAAATGAAATGAATAAATAATTGTAGTAATTTGGGGACAATTTTTTTGTACTGCAGAGAACAAATTATCTAATTTAAGGCTATGAATTTTTAATTTAGGAGGAGAAATTACTCATAAATTTCCGGAATGGCTGGCTCGGAGATATTTAATTTGTTTGTAATTCCTTTAAATTAACATCTCCAGATTTTCTCAGATTTCAACACCCTCAATTTTCAGCTCTAATTTAAAATCTAATTTTCTAAATTGGTTTGTTTTTTGTGGCATTAAAATTGTCTTTGTTTTTTCAGCTTTAATCACCTCTTGTATCCTCATAAAACTACTCTATTGGCCATATAGGTGCTTTTATTGTACGCATCTTTTATTATGTTTAATGTAATCATGGGAACAATTGTGAAAAAGAAATGTATTTGTTGCCTACACTTGAACAGAAAATAAATTGAACTTGTAATAATAACCGTAAAGAGCAATCCTAATACTTTCTCCACTCTTATTGCCCTTATTATTGTTTATAAAATGAGAAAAATGATTCATAGTTCAAATGTCTGTTGATTTTTTAATTGTTTTTCTGATGTGATATCGACTCTGAAGTGTAAGCAGCGGAGCACCATTTTCTTTTTGAATCTATCCTTTGTTTGGATATTGCTCACAGATCCTGGTTGCAATTTTTAATTTAAAAAAAACATGTAGGTAGAAAGAAAACACACGAAGCAACACAAAGAACATAGTGTAGAAATAGATATCTGTAACACATTCCTATTCAAATCATGTTGTTATGTAAAACAGCAACATGTTTGCTCCGGGGCGGTTTAAGAAGACCTTTAAAGGATCAAAACACAGATGTGGATTTGCGCTCGGCTTACTCTACTGTACGTGCTTCACTGGAACAAAGCAGTGTGAGTATGAGTTTGTGCATACTGGGAGTGTGTGTCTGCTGTGTTTTTCTACCTTCCTCTTCTTTTGTTGTACTTCACACACTGGCCTCATCTGGGCCATTGTTTCATCAGGGGGTTTGAGTATAACTTTGTTATTTTGAGCTGACTCTGCGTTCTGTAGGTCAGCTGTATCTGCTGAGCCCCGTTCTGGAGCGCTCATCTCCCCAGTGCGTGTCCCCCGCAGCCAAACAGCCACACTAGCCGCCGGGCCAGCATAACTCCCAACTGCTGACAACTCACAGAGACATCTTTGTAATTTAAGACGTAATTCCCTTTTCCTAGGAGCTGTATAAAATCTATATTGCGACCATAAACAATCCGGGCTTTCCTGTGAGCCTCCCCGTCCTCTGTTTTATGTATGCAGAGAGATATTATTGGAGATGTGCACTGGCAAGCACTTCTGTTTCCTGAAAGGCCGAAAAGCACTAAAGTGGAAAGAGGCCAAGTCGCTGGTCATCCTGATGGAGTTGTGTTTTGGGCTTCTTCTAAAGTCACCCTCCGTTTTGGACTGTGATGTGAATCTTGTTCAGTTCTTAAAGCTCCTCCAAGGAGTTTTAACTGGATATAAAATTAATAGCGATGCCTCCATTTGACCTACAAAAGTAAACGAGACCATCAGGGAGAAGGTTGACTGTTTCTATACAGTTATTTTTTTAAGTCTGGAGGTGCTGCCACTGGGAAAGTGTCAGACTAGGCAGCATCGCACTGCTAAAAGAGTCCTTGTGTTCACTTTGACCAGAAAAGATTAATAGTGAGTGATATGTTTGACTGTAACAAACAGCAGCAGGATTATTTTAATTACAGAACATTATTAAGCCATGCACAGGACAGGATCAGGGCAGAGATAATAGGCTTTGTCAGCATGGATGGCAAAAATCAACTAAAAATGGCAGTTCCTCAAAGTAGCTTTATGTTGAATTCTAATATACCGTACTACTACATGTGGTTGGATAAACACAACTCTGTATTCACACCTACCATATCAACAAACCCTGTTGTGTCTGGGTTCATTACACCTTCCAGGATTGCACAGAGCTACATAAAGTTCATCTTCTTCTGCAGCAGCTGTGTCAGAAAGCTGGTTTGCTGCAGCTTCCAGCTACTTAAGGTTGACTGGTTCCCAGTTTGACGACCGGTTAGCTCTGTCAGCCGAGGATTTCTCTGAGTGACACCCACAGCAGGCTTTCCATTCCACCTGCGGATCCGCTGTGCTTCCATCTTCAGATAGTGGCAGTTTTACTATTTGCTGCGAGTGAAACCTGAAATTGGGCTAACTACAACCGTACAAACCCAAGACCAACAGGATTTGCTATAAAGTCATAATTATTACACGGCTGTGTTACGTGATGCTGATTGGCCAGTTGTGCAAAGCAACGGTCTGCTATGCCTAGATAGATCACTTCAGTGTTTAGCCAGCTCTGCATCGCTCTTGAAACCTCTCTGCATTCTAACCTCTCTCAATTTTTCAAAGCATCTCCAATATTTTACCATGTTTCTGTTTTTTTTTTTTTTTTTTTTTTTTTTTAGAAAAACATGCAGAGCAGAGACTTTTTAGGTCAGGTAGTATCAGTTATATCTGAACCAGTTCCCTTGCCCTTGTCCATCACTGCAACACCTGTTGGTTTGCCGTGACTGGTCTCATATCTGCAAAAGGAGGGGCGTCCAAAACAGTATTATGGAGGGACCTTAAAACCGCCTCCCTTCTCTGGTCAAAACAAAAACAAACCATTCTTGGGGCGGAATGGAAACTTAGGGCGCGATCACACTGGAAACCCGTACAGTGCCGGCCAGCGGGGGAATGGGGAAGGGGGGCCAAATCATGCTTAAGCACGGCACGGTATGGATTGCCAGTGTGATCACGCCCTTAGAAGGAGGACACACTGGCTGCTGCATTGTTGTCAGAGAAGCCAGCACTTCAACATAGCATGTTTCCTTACAGTCTGATTATATAGTAAGGTCTTATGATGATTTAACTCAGTAGATGTCTTACACATTGGACCTTTAAGGACACACTCTTAATTCTAGGAGATGTATCTGACACTTCATTTTAACCACCAGGTATACTACTGGATACATACTGGATGTATGAATGCTTTTGAGCAGTTTATTTCAAGGTCCTCATTATTTTACCAAGACCTTGTCCTATTCTTGAAGAATGTCTATTTTTCCCCTTAATATATGTATATATTTTTTTACTGTTCATCCATTTAGAGCTCTGGATACTGTTAAGTGACAAACTGGTGAAATAATCATCATCATTATTATTTTCTGGTTATTTATCATTTGCCTGACAGAATGTCAAAAGCACTGAGTTTCAGTTTGGTATTGTTCTGCAGAGAGGCTAATTATGCATGTCTAAGTCTCCAGCTAGCGTAACCATTTGTGCTTATGAGGCAGCTCATTGTGGCAGCTCCATGTGTCTGCCGCTGCAGAGGGCTCCAGGCATTATTCCACTTCAGCCTGACACCAGTGTCTCCTCCAATTCCATCTCATTGCATTAGTCATTAAGCCGGGCACTGACACCACCCATCATATCATTGCCTTAATCACATCTGAGCTCCACTGTGTACATATGACCATATCATTAACACTCCCCCCCAACCCCCCAACCCCCCCTCTGTTCCTCTGTGCCCTTCCATCCTGCTCACGCTTTATTCTCTGCCACCAGATTTGACCTGGAGTTTCATCCATCACCCGCGCTTGTCCGGTATCTATACAGTGACAAATGACATTCACTTCACAATGATTCATTTAGTGATCATTTTCCGCTGCCTAATATGCAAAATTATTCATCCTTGGGGCAGATAGCTGGGTAGGTGGGGGTAACTAACAGTGATGGAGTACATTGTAGGTTCCCAAGCTTGTGCAAAATGAGTACAAAAAAATCTCACCAGACTTTCACCCTTAGACATCCAGCAGAGCGGGGAGATATGGTATTGGTTGGATTTTTCTATCTCCTGTCTCCTGAGGTAATGATGAGGGAAGTGTGGCCAGCCAAACTAATTATAGAAGGTGTGTGTGTGTGTGTGTGTGTGTGTGTGTGTGTGTGTGTGCGTGCGTGTGCATGCATGTAATAGTCTGTCTGAACTTTGCTGAGGTGGTGATTACAGACATCCTGTCACCCATCTAATAGACAACTTGGGTAGGTGAGGCCTGGTCCAATCTGCAGCGACGAATTCTGTAACACATGAGCACACGGTCTCATGTTTTCAGTCACATGTCTGTAGAAATACAGTGATTTACAAAAAACTTTTTAGAAATAATGAATGTTTTTTTCTTTCCTTTAAAACCCTTTTTTTCAGAGTCTCTCACACTTAATGAAATAACAAAGAGGGCGGCTTTAAACACTGAAAGTAAACAATCATTCCGTCTTCATCAGCAACATCAGGGCTCTGCTTCAGGATTTTGAACATACATTTCATTTATCACAGAAGTTCTATACTCATCATAAAAGGGAAAATACAAAAGAAAATGAGATTCATTATTGACTTCTCCTAAATCACATAGTTCACTGTGTTCCTGTCTGCGTTCCTCCGTGAGGTTTTTAAATCTGACGACTTCAAGATTCAGAGCAAGGATTCCTGTTCTCACATCTCTGACTTCTTTTTAAGTTTGCTACAACATCACATTCATCAACATTATTGTGCTTGATTTCAGAAAATGTCAGTAGTTTTGGCTATAACATAATATATATATTACATATATTTTAACAATCCAGCAAGTCACTTTCTTTATTATCATGTTTTAAATTATGTCTATAAATTAAGTGTAGTTCAGCTTCCCCCAAAACAACATAAAGTTCAGTAGCTCATAAAGTATTCTGTGGAAAAACCTCCTTTTTTAATCTTATTATCTGATGCAGCAAACACTGATTCCCCGGTTTAATCATTTCACATTTCCTCTTCATTGATCGAGGAATCCAACCCATACAGTATGACCCTGAGCAGCCAAAGGAGGAGCAAATTTATGAAGCCATGCAAAACGACGTATAGCATCTGACTTTGTGCATGCTTTAAATCAGCAAATCCAAGCAGCATTATTCAAATAGGGAGCTAAACATTCATGATAGAGCTGATAGTAAGTGAAATATCCAATAACAACAGCCTAGAGTCTAATTCCAGCTTCATGAGTCGTAAACTTGTCAAAAGGAAATCCTAAATATTTATATTCTGATGTATATTCCAAGATCATGTTCCGAAATCTACATTTTCCTACTTCTTGGAGTACCCTTTACTCTGGTTTAATTGTAATAGCTTCCTCTGTAACACAAGGTCTTTAACTGATTTAACAAAGTCTGTAATTCATCCCCTGATTCAGCCAGTAGAGCATTGTCATCTGCATACAACAGAGAAGGGAATAAGGGGATAAATGTTATTTTATAGACCTGTGTGTGTCTAAGAACAGAAAGGATGTATGCAAAGTGCAGAGCAATGATGCATATGACAATTGTGTAGTGCAGCACTAGACAGTCTGTTTCAGTATTTCTTCAACCTGTCACAGAATATCATAGTTATCACTTTGCATACACATGCAGCATTAGCTACATAACTCCTGTTTCCATCAAAGCTAAATGATAACTCTGTAGTGTGTTGCTTCATTTATATGTTGCTAAATACCCACCCCCACCCCGCTGTGCAGCTCCACACTTGCTGTCAGAAAAGATCATCAACACGGCCTTTGACAATAACATGCTGTTAGGATGTGGCTAAAGCTAAAGCTGTCATACTCAGCAGATGCTATGTGGTAGCCTCTAGCGTTAGCCAGTGCTAAATTACTATAGCAAAAATTCTAAGCACTGATTCTCAATACCTGCAGTCAAAAAAAAGATCATAAACAGCCATTCAACACCTGCTACCACTGATAATAATCCACATTACAGATGTAGCAAACACTGAGTGTAAACAACCCAAAGACAGCTGAATGAGTTTTCCTCAAACTGGTTTGTAGTCATGAATTATGTAATAAATGTAAACATAACAGCACCAAAATCTACTGTCAGGAAAGTTTAAAGTCAATTTCTAATACTCCTATTCAAGGGCAGGGCCAGCAGGTGGCCTCAAATCTGATTGTCCACCCCAAAATACCAGTGTTTCCCCTAGGTTTACAGCGTTGGGGTGGGTGGGGACAAGCCGACACGACGACACGACGACACGACGACACAAACACTTGAAGGAATCTTGGTGTTCATGTGTTACTTTTAATGACAGCTGTCCTTTTCTATCGGAATTTAAGGTATCCTTAAATGACTTCTTTCCCTGATTTCCGACTCTATCCACTATCCTATCTCTACAATAAAGGCACAAAAAGCCCAAAAAATAATCTTTAAAAAAAAAATATATATATTTATTTTATTTTTTTTTTAAATGTTTTTACTTCAGGGTTATTGGTGTGCCGCCCCCCCTGAAGGTCAAGTAAACTAATATAATGGTAGGGGAAACACTGAATACCAAACTATGATTGGCTATATGATTTGTCAGAGTTATAAGAAACCCTCTGGGCTGTGTTACTAGTAGTCCATTTCATTATGTTTGTTTTTTCAATTGTGACTTTGGACATACATCAGATTTTTGAGTCCTGAAGCTAACACGATTTAAATGGTGCCACTCTGTTGTGTTACTTTTAAAAGTTATACACAGGTAGGTTATACACAGTTTCAGTTTGGATGTCTCTGCTCAGATGATGCTCACTATGATCTCCATAAGACCCTTTTATTACATAGTTAGGTGGCTTTTGTGGATTTGGGTGTCCTGCGACTTTAAATTTTAAGAAAATATATTTTTTCAATATCTTTTTGTTACATTGAAAGGATATAATGAAACTTGTATTCTGGCACAAATGTTGCCTTTAGTATCTTTAAAATATAGGACTACATAACTACCCATGCAACGCTTCAAACCATCATTTTTTTTTTGCTTACCTACTTCCTCACTTTCACTAAGTGATTGTGATACTTGAACTGACAGATCTAATTCACCAGAGACAGTGTTTATTTATTTTTTTCATCTCACACCACGGTTCACTGACATTTACAGTTTTATATGCCTCCCATGCTCCTGACGCCCATAACACCATCACCCATCTCTGAACATGTTGAACAAGTATTTTTAGAAACCTGCAGACGGACATTTCTGGACATGAATGCATAAAACGGCTTCCATCTGTTGGATGACTGCATATATTTACAAATAGCAACCTCATAAAAGTGACAGGGGCCAAAGTGTGGTTTTATTTGGTCGTCACCTCATAATGTATTCATAGTCAAGCTGCACAGTGTTGCCCATATTTTCTTCTTAGCATATGTTGGCTATATTATGTTACCATGTTTTAAAAAAAAAGAGCTATTTCCTCATCTCTGTTCTGATGGATATATGCAGCTAGCGTTGCACATTCCTGTCATCTTCATTTGAAGGGACATTATGAGAAGCCACACGGGGCGCATCATGGCTGAGTCTCTTTTTTTAGGATATGGGGGTTGTTTGATGGATTAAATGCACAAAAGGCATGACGTTTTATCACTCCAGTGCAGCGGAGGTCATTGCATGAAGCTCTTCTTCTTGCCTGCACACCTCTCTCTCTCTCTCTCTCTCTCTCTTATTGTAATGTGTTCTGTTGTAAGAGACTTTGAGATAAGCAAGAAAGTTACAGGCCATTCTGTGAACTGTCACTTTATCTTTTAACAGCACTGCATCTCACGGAAGAGGGAAGAGAATCTCATTTTTGCAGAAGCTAAACTGTTCCTCGACCTGAATTCAGATTTAAAGCCAATGGAAAGCAAAAATCTAAAATGGCCGTCTTCCTCTGTAGTGCAGGTTCTTTTTGTGCAAACTAGTGAGCACCTAGATAGTCTTAGAAATTAGTTAAAATCCAAACTCTAAGTTTAGCTTGTTTGGCTAATTACATCCAGCATGAACATTATATGTGGGCAAAGTATTAACAGCAACAGTGTGCATGTCCACCATGCTTGCCTTTGAGTGTCGTGCTGGCTCTTAATGTTTTTTGCTCGAAGAACAGAAAAAAAAACACACAATTCCCCTGCTACAAACGAGCTGTGCCTTCCAAGTGGCTGTCAGTTTCCTTGAGACTTTGGCATCACTTCTGCCGTGCAAGATCCACAAATATGTGTGACAAGGTTTGTGGATATGTTTATGCATTCATGGATCTATTTACACATTTATAAATGGTTTTGCAACAATAATAGCTCCTTAGGATCTCAAATTTAAAATCATCTGTGAATTCTGACTAATTCAGACCACATTTCTAGACGCTTTAAAATAGCTTCGGTCTTCTTTCACACATGATATAGTAGACTGATTGGGTTACTTCAACAGACGAGGTTGTTGCTCTGTTTGTAAAATACAGTTCTATATGTGGAGACCATGTGCTTCCCAGACCTGCAGGATGACAGCATGGGTCTTGACACTTCCTCAGGCTATGGCAGATTAACCCTATCCGTAATGTACTCAATTTGAAGGCCTGACTGATGATTGTCACACCCCGGGTCCTCAGGAGACACCGCGGTCTGCTGCGGTCGTAGCTTTATATGGAATTAACACAGCTGGAGCTGATGGCAAATGACAGCTGCAGCGTCCCACCAGGGACCCACCTTAGCAGGATTAAGGTATTTCTGCACGCGCTCACTTCAGTCCCTGTAATGAGCTTTTTTTTCCTGGCCACTCAGTTCCTCAGAGAGATAGGAGATCTCCTGTTAGCTCTGCACACCACCCCGACAAGATATTACTGCAGAATCAAATATAATTACAGGAACATGTCAGCACCATCTGCAGCAGGGCGCCATGGTTGTAATAAGGCTGCAGCTAATGACTATTTTCAGTGTCGATTACTCCGATAGTCATTACAAGTTTGGGGATGTGCAAAAGTGGACTGTGGGACACGAGACACTGGATGGCATTTCACTGCTCTCAGCTTTTCCATCGGTACTGAACGACTCGAGGTAATGGTGCTTTTCAAATGACTTTTAGTGGACTTCTTACAACATGTTAGAGGAGTAAATTAAGTATAATTAACAAAGAGATGAGTAGAGAAAGGTGACAACTTCTTTTTATGGATAAACCGTATTTGCTTTTCTTACCTCTTTACATCTTTACAGATTTAGCAAAAGACAACAACAGGCAATCATCTTCAGCGTGGGCCGGTCAATACCAAACAGCAGTATAACCTATCTCTCCTCAGCATAACTTTCAATATACTCCCTGAAACAAACTATCAGACAGATACACATAACTTGAAATTTAGCCAACACTTTGTGGAATAATTAACTACACGTATGTTTCATATATATTGAGTTTCGGTTTCTTTTTCTCTCATAAAGCTGAGTATGAATCTGCTGTATAACTTGAACTGTTGATCTTAAACTCAACAGATGAACAGGAACTACTTCAGGATGTAAAGGACCAGGATATGACTGCTTTTACGTTTCAGTCATGAACGCCACACATATAAGGAAGTCTTGCCTGGAAGTCGTTTAATTGCTAACTCTTCACCCGAGTTTGCATCCATTCCAAGAAGTATATATGATCCATCAGACGATGATTGCCAATAGGCTCTGAGATTGTGAAAACACAAGAGTGCGTAAACAAAAAGTGGGAGCTTCACATCCACACACACTCAGACATTCACAAACACAGCAGTGAACTGCACATCTGGCTCCGACGTTACACATCCCCAATGTCTTTTTTTAATTGGATACATATCCAGAATTAAAATACTTTATATTATCACTATCTTTAAAAAAAAAAAACTCATCACAGAAACTCTTAAGTTCTGGATTCCTTCTTTGCCATATTCAACCATATTCTCTCTGCCGGTGTAGCTGAGCCTTAACAGCCCATTTAAAAAAACTGTGATGTGTGACTAACGTAATACATCTTCTCCTCTGCAGCTACAAGTGTTTTGAAGGAGCGACGAGAGAGATTATATCACAGTAATCTCACTTAAATCACAAATCTCTCTCTCGGAACATTTAGATCTACCCCTGCAAAGTTTGTTTTTTATTGATTTATATTTTTCAGCACCGTTTTCCTTTTTCTTTCCTTTTTCTTTTTTTTTTTTACCACAAATCAATTTGATTGTTGAGGTTTGACACTTGTTGATCGTTCATAACCGTGGAGAAAAGTAATCTATCTGCTTCTGATGGAACTTCCTCTTGACAGTGATTGCACCGCAGAAGTTACTGCACAGATACAATTATGAAACTGACCGTTTGACCTAAAGCAATATAGCAGAAGGATGAAACATCCACTATGAGCAATATGAAGCCAAAAACTGCTTTTTTTAATTTCCCTTTTTTTCCCAATAGTATAAGACTTCCCTATGGGACACAGAACAGTAATATGGCTTTCACACTTGCAGACAGTCTCCTGCTGTTAAATGGCTATATGAACAGCCAGGTCTGGAGAATATCCGGAGCAGTCCTCTTGAAATTGTCTAGATTTTTTTCAGGAGTGCATATGTGCAAACGGTTTGAGAGTTGTTTCTTTTCCAATACTCAGTTGGTCTTTGTTGTTGCTGTTTTTGAACTTATTGAATTTGATTAATTTATGATAACTAAATGCGTATGAATAGTTTGTGCTTTTACCCAACGTGGGTTTGTTTTGTTCCCTGAACAAATCCCTTTCGTTTTCTGCAAGGTAAATGTCAGTGTGACTGTCTGAATGGTAATGACGACAACTTCTGTTTGAATCATGACTCGAGTGAGCCATCTGAAGTGGCAGAAGCATTATTTTACATTTACATTATAACATCCATAAACAACAGAGCTGGTACTCGTCTCGGTACACAAAGTGAACGCTCCTGAACTAAAGAGGCATGTGTCCACTAAATGCAGGTTTCTAAATTCAATGACCTGAATGCGAGTGGCAGGTCTGTCCTATTAAAAGGTCTCCCCTCCCTGTCTTTGTCTCTGTGTAAACAGATCTTTAAAAGGCGATGAGGTTGCGTGGCCTGTGCCGCTTTATCTGCAAAGTTGCGATTGTCTGGAGAAGATGACCCCGAGCTATTGATTTGTGATCTCTCTTATGAACACACACGCACGCGTGCACACACACACCTGCTGTTTGGCTTTGTTTCACTCTTTCTTTGGTCTTCTTAGAGGTTATATCTGGACAGCTCATGAGGCCCGAAGACGAGGAAAAAGAATGAAAATCTGGCTTCAGGGAATTTGTGCAAGGATATCCTCGTAAAATAAATGCCTTGTTAAAAGCAAAAAAAAGATGTGAGGAAAAGCTAAAATAAATAATTACTTTTAAAGCCATCTGGACAGTAACGATGGCACGGCTTCTTTTCCTCCACAATATTGCTTTTTCTTGTAACTTAGCAGAGGACTGACTGTGTCAAATCAATGTCAAATTTAAATGTTAATAGAATCTTCAATTATTCACCAAGCCGTTGAGCCCATTTGAACTATTCCCTGACTCCAAATGACTTCTCCCATATAAATATATGATGGGAGGGATAAGGGTCTGGCACAAGTCCAAGGAGTGTTCTGCGGTGAAGGTGTAGGATTTTAGAAAAGGGCTCATTTAGTTGTAAGGACTTTTTTTTTAACCTTAATATTAACATGGTAATTGTCTCTATCACTAAGATGACTCTGGTAATTGCTAATGTAAGTAGACTTTTTAAAAATGGATGTAAAATATTCTAAAACAGAAGAAGTGGATTGTTTAGTCGTTATCTTATGTAGCATTGCGCTAACTGGAGGCTCCTTGCATTCTGTTCGGCTAACCCAGGAGGCTTCTTGAGCAGAGCCAACAGCGCCAACTTAAACTGTTTTTCCATTTTGCAATAAATGGTTTAAATCTATGACGACATTTTTCCTCATGGAATTATTTTTCATGAAAGATTGATTAGCCAGATTGATTTTGTTAAAGGGCCAGCTTCTGCATATAGGCTGCCATTTCTAAGTAGTGGTCATGAATATATGAATAGTTGAAGTAGAGCGTAGATTATAGAACAAGATCTATAATTTCCCAGCACACTGTGTCCATCCTGAAACCATAAACTGTATAAAACATGGACCAATATGGCGGTCACTATGTAGAAAATGCTGAGTCATAACCTAGCAACAGGCAAAGAGCTTGAGTTGAGGGGCCTTGAGCCTCGAGGTACACAAGCTGCAACAGCTTCAACCCGCCCACCTGTGAATCAACTCAGCCATAACTTTTAGCTGTCATATCATCAAAACAGAAGAATTATAAAAGATTAACCTCAAGGACAGTGTGTGCAGATAAATCAATTAGCTATTCAGACCAAGTTAGATTTTTGAACCAGACTATAAATATGTTATCAAAGTGGACATTTTAGAATGGGTGTGTATGGGGCGTTAAGGTCTTTTGGAGACAGCCCCTAGTGGGCAATCAAGGAACTGCAGTTTTTTTTATTTTTCAATTCTGCTTCGACTTTTTTCTGAAACCAGAGGTTACCACTTGTCCTGACAGTAGTCAGTGCTGTTCTGTGGCTTCAGTGCTGGTGGCAGCAGGGAGGATGCTAGTTGTAGTTTGGAATCAGGGTCAGAAACTGGAAATGTGCCAGATACAGATTAATTTAGTTTACTTTGTAAGTCTATTTGACAGGGAACGTGCGCAACACAACCTGCTATATAACTAATTAACTTCTGTGGTCCCTGGTTAGGAAGATCTAAAATAACATGCATTTCAATACCAACAATTAAAAACAATTCAAAAACTTGATGATGAACTTTCCTCCATGACGGTAATGAATAACTTAACACTGAAAGGTTTATTTTATGGGCTGGACTACCTTGGCATAAAGACAGTTTTAACATCTGATGATTTTAAATGTATTCACACTATTTGAATCAAATGTCCGACACATTTTCAGTTCTGCCTTTACCTCACCCTCTCTTTAAAACTACACTGTTGTTCTCCAAACTAAGCATATAACCACCATCCTGCATTGTTGGAATCCTTTTAGCTTGCTTTGATGCACAAAACTTTTTGAGTCGCGCGATGACAGTGCTACAGGGCAGATTGCACCTTTGCACAAAGCATTGTCAAACCCTCCTGTTACATGACAAGGCCTTAAGTCCTAACATCACAGTGACCTTTGGAGGAGCACCATCATCACTGCAGCACTACTTTCAGGCTGTAGTGCTGTGTCTGAGCTGTTGTTACCCTCAGGGTTCAGTGTCCGAGTGTAAGGAAAATGTATGTTATTGAAGTCGAAGCTGGAATGGGTCACTTCTACACTGCATAGCTGTGTTGAATGTCTTCAGATGTTTCGCATGTGGGATGTGGTGTTGGCTATCTTAGCATGAAACAGCCAATGAAGAGCGAGGTGTTTTATTAGGATGAAAGAGGATGAAGTGTCCCGGGTGAGGGACAGCGGCTGACTGATGTGGCCTGTGAATGGGCTGTGGCATAATCTCAGAATATGATTTATTGTTGCAGGGGGGGAAAAGCGCTGAAACTTTCATTGGATCACGGAGCAATCATTTATCACTTTTATTAGTCTCAAGTATTCGCTTTGCTATTCAGCCTAGAGCCATCCAAATAAACACAGAGGAGGAAGTCGGAGCCAGTTGAGCCCTAATGGCAGCATCAGAGCAGCCGATTCTGATGTGTTCCAGATGTTTTATGATTAGGCATAATGGCCCGCTTGAAATGGCAACTGTGGCTGTAGCCAGACACTATTAAACTGTCTTTTTGTACCCATTTGAGAACAATGTACTGCCCCGGAGAATACTAAACATCCATCATGTAATTAGGGGGCCTGCGCACCATATGTAAAATTGAGTCTTTCTCAAACCTAAATGTAAGAAAATGACGGTGAATGGGTCGCGGTAAATGGTAGCCTCCATTTTTCTTACATCCATCTGTTCACATCACATAATCGCATCACATGCCCGGACCTCTAACAATAACACACAGACAACCACCTGCTCACGCCAGCGCCGTAGGCATCTGCTACGGTGGAGCGGCAGAGTGGAAGTTTTAACAATTTTGTGCCATGACGACAGACATCCCATTGTTTTTGTTTGATTCCACAGGGCAAAGCTGCACGCCGCTGATCCGCTTTTAACTGGCGTTCCACAAAGATGCAAATAAATAATGACAAGGCCTTTGTGTTTCATCAAACCTGCGCTTTGACTTACGGGAATCTTTGAGCACAGATGGTCTGAAAGGCCTCGGCACATATCGTGACTCTGTGATCCCTCCGCGGGGGCCGCATCCCCTGTTTTTTATTTGTCTTGACCTTGACGACATTTTTCCCCTGCTGTTCCATATGCATGCTTTCATGAAGCCACGTGTCACTCTTAATGCAGTTGGTGCGCTGTCATGTCAACTTGATGCTTTAAAATATGTGACAAGCTTTGAGAAACAACAAAGCCCCCACACTTCAATCAAGGAAATAAAAAAACACACACACACACACACAGGGACAAAAGGCAGACAAGCACACACAAGCACACATCCTCACATACGGCCGTGCGCACAGTCTCGCAATCAAGCACAGATGGAAAAACAAGAATACTCAAAAGTATGAAACTGTTGCATGCTTTGAAATGCTTTAATGGTGTTTATTCTAAAGTGTTTCATTCTTTATTTATTGTACAATTAGAACTGCAGTAGTATTTATCTGTGATCTGTTAAGTCTGGCATCGATTGCTTTTGTCTCCACCCATGTGCCGGCGAAACAGTAGTTTTTCCTCATTCAACTACAGATGTTGCTTCAGAAACATCACACAGTCGCTCTGTGATTGTTAGGCCCCCATTTTTAGGAAAGTAACTTGGATGTTACAAATCGCTAACTTGCCAAGAGCATCCAAAGATTTTCCAAAGTAACATTTTGAGCAAGTTAGACGTCAGTTTAGCGGAGAGCAGTTTCGTGTTTGTTTGTATATCTGCTGCCCTTGCTCGGTCACAGGGGAAACCCTGTAGCTGACTTATTGTACATGTGTCGTAAAAACTGAATTTGTGCCGAGGAAACATCATATCACTCTACCCCTTTTTCTCATGTGACACACAGCATATATTAAAATAAAAAAAGGGGCTGGGGTGTCATAGATAAATTGACACATAAAGGCAGATTAGCTGCTGCAGCTATAGCCAGTGTGCCGTGTTCCTCCCCTTCAGCACATTCATTTAACAGATGATACCGAACAGCAGACGGCCAAATATTAGTTTTTTCCGTCTCCCTCAGTACATAACCAGAGGGGTTCACACTCCCCCTTCCCGCGTCTGCTTTCCCTCACCCCCAAATTCCTCCTGCACTCATTACCTCTGCAGGATTGATGTTTTCTTTTCATAAAGCACCAAGCTGATATGCCTCAGATTCAGGAATTAATAAAATATGAAGGACATTAATATTCCCAGCATTCACATTTTGCTATTATTGCAGTGGTGCTGGTGAAAGCCCCAGACTCGGCCAGCCCTGTCAATCACCCTCCAGGTGTGCTGCTGCCTCTCTGCCCCTCTCAGGCTGGAGGTGAGCGCTGCTGACAGACTTCAAGCTGCTCCCTCAAGGGCATTAAAAGGGCGGGATGTGACACGGGCAGTGCATGTGTCTGTTTTTTTAGGACCAACTCGCTTTGATGTGCACAGTGTTCAGAGGGACCAGAATTGCTTTTGTTTCTGATGATTTCTGTTTATGTGCGTTGCCTTTTTAGTAATTTCTTTTGTAGTAGATCGGCTATGCCAACAACTGTTCTGTCATGTTAAAACAGAGTAATGCCTCACTGTCCTAGGGTTGTGTAAAATGGATTCAAATGGTACACAAAAAGCTGCACACCATAGAGCAACATTTATCTCATGGTTTGTTTGAAATACCTACATACATGAAATCATACGGGGTAGAATGACACTGAATTAAAATAGATGTTACATGATGACACAAAGACAAATGTTGTCTAACAGTACTGTCTATAAAAAAAAGTATACTTAGTTTAACTTGAGCAACATCTTGTATTGAATGGACTATGTATTTATTATAATACAATATAAAGTTTTTGTTTCAACTTTCTGCATTGTGTGGTTTTGCATAAAAAATGGAATCCATAAAAGATATTTTGGGGGCATTTTAGCCTTTGTAGGATAGGACAGCTGAAGAGAGACAGGTGTTGGGGGGGGGGTGACATGCAGCAAAGGCACGAGGTCGGTCGGCTGCGACAAGGACTATGGCCTCTGTAAATGTGACACACAACGTAACTGCTAGGCTATCCAGCACCCCAAATAGTTGCTTTAACAAAATTTGGGGATAAAGATACAGGATGAAAAACAGTAGCAGTTAAAATATGTGAATTACATCAACTCCGATCAACAACTGGAAGTTTGTGTCAATTTTGGCGCCCCCTGTGGACAATGACACCTACCCCCGGCGACAGCTTCAGATATATATATATCATAAAGAAGCATCAGTATTAATTTCTGTCTGTTACATAACCAGATCAAAACTCCTCACAGGAGCTATAAATAGATCAAATAAGAAAAGATAGAACTTTCCTATTAAGTTGTTGATAAGGGTTAAAGAATACAAAGACAGTTTGTCCTTTCTATTTTCTTTCTATTTTAAATCTTGTCATATTTGTTAGCAGCAACACCTTGAAAAACGACCCAATATTCAAATGTTACCCGTCGTTTTATCTGTTTTCTTAAAACGCTGTTAATCGTCCAGAACCCAAGAAATGCTTCACTGATTTTTTTATCGTGTCTGTTTCTTCAATTTCAAATCTACTGCTTTTCTACGAAGCATGATGAAGTGTTAACGCCATTCATTAGATTTTTAAAACACAGCGTCAGCTCAGTAAGGGTGGTAGTGATATTATGACTGCTACCTGCTAGTGATAGAAATATTTAACAGCACTTTCCTTCAGGGTTTTTTTTCTCTGTTTAATGCTGTAACTTTCAGCTTCACTGTTTCTCTGTTTCATGTCAAAAGGCAGCCTGTGGGGTGGGCAGGGGTTCTGATGACTGTGGCTGTCCTGTGTTCTTTTTCCTTTTTCCTTGATCCTTTTTTGCATTTTAACATTGGACAGGCCACCAAAGGTTCCCATGCTGTGCTTCTGATTACCATTGCAATCTTCAAAGAGAGAAAGTCTTCCTCAAAAAAAGACCAAATGAACCATAGAATATTCATATATTGTCCCTTTTAAAACCTTGCATTTATTTGAAATCCTTTTCTTCATTGGTTTGTTTAAAGAAATAAATAGCAGACTGGACAAAGGAGCGTCAAAAGAAAACTCCCAGTGAACACAAAGTGAAGTCTGATTGCTTCATGTTCCTTTCTGTCTCGCAGTAGCTCAGGTTGTCCACCTCTGTGGCTCTAGGTGGGTTTGTCTGACAGTCTTTAAACATGACAGATAAGAGAGAATAATTAATTTATCAGAGCAGGCCAGGCTTTAATCCCTGGTGTCCTGTTGATAAGGGAGGGTTTCTTCTCTCCTGATCCCTCTGCCGATAGGGGCTTTTTTCCTTGGCGGTTTCCCGTTAATAAGCCTGTCAAAGAGGCGCACCACTCTGGGCTCTGTCCTGTACAGGTTATCTCGCCGCCACACGTTCCCATCTCCTCCCTGACAGCCGACAGCAACCGGGTCGCTGGGCCTTTGAAACCCTGGGAGAGCCGGGGCCCGTGGGCGTCTCTCTGAGGCGGCCCTGTCATTTAAACCGGCTAATTCAAACATCAGGTGGGTCCGAAACCCACAGGAGACGCAGCGGCAAAGAGAACACAGACCGATGGACAGACAACGCTATCGCCGAAAGCTATACTTTAATAATTCTCTTTAAAGGTACATTTAAAAGACACTCATGTTTAGGTTGGATTCTACCTGTGTGCAGGTTGAAGCTGACTTCACTATTGAAAATTTGGCAAATTTAAGAGTTTTCACATCAACCAACATTTGTGGATTATATGTTCGCAGTAATCATCTTCATTTTTAGTAACCATGCTGAAGTAGAAACTTCTGTTCCTCACCGAGAAATCTTATTATGAAAATACTTCCATCCGAAAAAAACAAAAAACTAAACAATATATCTAAGCCATTTTGGATGAGTCAGGATGAATAAAAAAAAGCTAAACCTTGAGGAGGTACTATAAATACACAGCACATTACAGATGCAACAATGATAGCGGCTCATTTAGTTTTTAATTTGGAGGCTGAGTGGCCCGCAGAGTGAGCAAAGAGGACAGCGTGTATCTCAGGGGAGCAGCAGGACGTCTGCTAAGTAGCCGTGTGCGCGGTGGCCTTCTCTGCACTGTGGTCCTTCATCATTTCCCCAAAGCCTCACCTATTTTGCAGGCTGACTGCATGCATTATCATATTTTATGTGGGTCATGAAAAGCGCAAAGAAGTTGCACTGCTCACAAGAATTTTTGTGTGTGTGTGTGTTAAGCTCCATTTGATTCCACATTTTGCATGACAAATAAATTGCAAGTACAGTTCATCTTAAAATATTGACTTGGAGAGTGATGGTACTTACCTGAGACATTTCTTCCCTGGTGCCTCTCTTCATATAATATATGATTTTTAAAGCCACTCTTTGATACTGTGATTTATTATTGATCTTGTGTACCCAGCCTTTTTATCTGGGAACCAGCAGACCAGTTTACGCACAACAATCACGCCAAGGTCAGTTCTGAATGATTCACTTTGTGTCCCCGCTCTGCCAGTCTGTCTCTGTCTATTTGTCTGTCTTCTGGCTAACTGGAGCACTTCAGCTTTTTCGATCCGTCCATCCCCAGAAAAAAAAAAAAAAAACATTTAGCCAATGCTGCTCCTTATCTCTCTTGCTCCTCTAATCTCCTGTGAGCGGCAGGAGTGGAGGCAGAGGGGCTGTCATTGTCCGGGGATGTGAACCTGCAACCTTTTCAATTTCACCCTGCGCTTCAAAAAGCCCTTCCGCCTGGACGATCGCACGTCCTGGACAAAGGTGCCATTTGCTTTTCATTTCCTCCACGATAAGAAGTGGAGAAAGAGTATTGTATATTGTAATGCTCCCTCACCTTTCTGACATCAGCAAAATTGAGGTGCAGGCGAAAGATCAATACAAATTAAAAGCAAATACAAAAAAAAAAGAAGGCAGTGAAGAAGAGGAGTTGCATTTCCATGTCTGGAAATCCATTTGCTCTGGCTCTCTCTTCTCAAAGTGCTTTGTTTGTTCAGAAAGGGACAAGGACAGAATTGAAGTTGAAAAGCTGAGAACTTTCCTCGTTATCTTTTCAGATATTAGAGCTGTCCTTGAACATCGATTTTCCTAGTTGAGTGGTTCGTTTGGTTTCGTTAGTTTGAGCTGAAAGTGAAATAGCAGCCGCATGTGTATAATGTTAATTTCAAAACATTATTTCTAATTTTTCGAAGCTTCAGAAAATGTTTTAATTTCCATAGCCGTTATAGTACAGTATTGAATAAATATTTTTAATAATATGTTTAATTCTATAGTCAAAAAAAAAGCCATAGTAAATAAGCCTTTGAAATGTACATATACAAGGACACACACTGTTAGCGACAATGCTAACGGTTAAATTGATAATGTTAATTACTCAGATGTTGGACAGCAGGATTCTGAGCGTGATAAAATCATCCCTGCAGCTCCCCAGTCATTCAAACTGTAGTCCATAGAATACAGGTTTCTTCAGCTCCATTAGAGTATCTTTAGCATTGATCACAGATTTACTTTCAGTACTCCCAGCAATATTTATGAAAAAAAAACAAGAACGGTAGTTAGGAGACCTGTTGTGCTTTTAGGCTAATTCAGTTAGCTATAGCGTGGCATGTAGCTGCTAACCAACAACATTCGGTTGACAGATAAGTCATTGTGGTAAAGTTGCATAAAACACATACAGAAGAATACAAAAGCATGTTAAAAAGCCTTTAAAATGTACATTGTACCAGACAAAAAGCAAGTTTTCAGTAGCAACAATGCTATGATAGAAGCAGTAATGTAACTAATTCTGGTTTATTTTAAACAACCAGCACGGACAATCAATATTCCCAGCAATATATATATTAGGAAGAAATGTGTGGCAGTTGGGAGACCTATTGTTTCTGTAGGCTAATTCAGTTAGCTTTAGCTTGGCATGTAGCTGCTAACCAAGAACATTTGATACACATTCAGACACATAGAAGATATTGTGGTAGAGTTGCTTAAAACAGGTACAGAGAAACAAATAATCTTCAAAATTTACATTTAACAAGCACACACACACACACACACACACACACACACATACAGTTAGCCTCCTGTTAGCGACATTGTAAGCAGTGAAAGTACTACAGATCAATAGGAAATTTCAACACTTATTTTTATCCAGTTAAACATCATCCATGTCCATCTTTGGTCCTCTGAACTGTAAAGACGGCTGGTTTTTGCAGGTGGATTCAGTAAGCTAAAGACTGGCATGTAGCTGCTTTCTAGCCAGCAAGCTACCTACAGAGATGCCATATATTGACCTTTATTATTGTTTTTTTTAGAAAGTGCTGAGAAGACAATAACAGCCTTTTACTCAACCAGCACACTTCAACCTGAGCTTGTTATTTTCTGCATGTACCACTATTGGGGGCAATTCTTAGTACACTCTAAGAGAAATTAATTTAGTGGGTTTCATCCATGTTTCTCAGACGACCATCACCATTACACAGCTGGTGTCAGCGGTAAGCCATGATGTCATTCCTCATCTGGACTGGTTTCGCGGGGTCCCAGCTGCATGGTCAATGTACTGGAGAAACTGTGTGTGTGTTTTTACACACGCAGCCCCTATTGTTGCCTTTGTGCAACGAGGCTGTTGCTATAGCTTTCCACTTGTGATTTATTCTCCAATTTTCCCAACTGGACATTCCACTATTCACCATTTCACTTTACTCCTCCTGGCATCTTTTTTCCCCGTGCCGCATTAGAGGAAACCTGCACCCTGATAGCCTGTCGTTATAGCAGCAATATCTACACAACATTAAGCAAATGACATCTGGCTGGTAACATGTTCCAGTATCTAAGCACACCTCTCGGCGTGGCAGGTGGCCTTGCATTGATCAAACGCAGCGCTCCCAGGATTGGTCGGTGGAATGAGGAAAATTGGCCGCTCATGGTAATTGTGTTTTCTCTTCCTGCATTTTTTTTTTCTCTAACAATCCCACATTTCCATGTGAATGGCTTAAGATGTTGCACATATCCATTGGGGTGCAGAAGTATTCTAAAATGAAAATGTTTTTATTTCAACAGCTATGCTTTTTGTTACGGCGGCTCCAGGTGTAAATGTGAAGCTACAGCGGTAAAACACTGAGCCAGAGAATTCAAATGATGTTTTATCTGCACAAACAGTGGGAACACTACATAATCTGTGCATGGAGAAAACACATGTCTATTTGGTGATATTACCTACAGCATCAAACTAAACACAAATAGGCCTCAGGATGAAGAGTGAGAGAATCAGAATCCGCTTTATTGTCCAGGTTTGTTGACACATACAAGGAAGCCTTATACGTACAAACACTAAATATTACACTTATATGTGCATGCCTACATTAGACAAGAGTAAAATTGACATGAGCATGAGTTATGAAATTATGAAACAGGTGGGATGATTTACATTGTGCAGATAGTTTGAAAGTATTAACATTAAAACAATGGACATAGATTGATGTCTGATCCATCCATCTTTATTAGCGCCAATTCATACCAAATGTTTTGTCATGACCCTTTACAAAAGAGCAGGTAAAAGACCTTACTCTTTGCTATATTATGTACAAAGACCCTTCATTAATTCACTGAGGCGATGATTAAAACATGTGTACCATAAAAGCAAAGACGGTCATATTGTCCGGGGCAGGAGAAGGTCAAAGAGTAAGTTTAACTACAGTTTAAACACCTTTAAATCACAAAATGAAATGTATTAGATACCAGTACAAAATAGATAATAATTAAAACATGTTGTGTTAGTCAATACTTAAAATCAATCTCTATTCCTTTAACTTTGAAGTGCATCAAGTTTCCAGCTCAAAGACATGATTGATGCAACAGATATAACTTGCACAGGTATGACCAGTCTGTTGGCCTTTTGAGAACCATGGGACAGATACGTATATTTCAGTTGAATACATCGTATTTCTTGTCATATGTGGCAGTCTGAAATGTCGTTGCAAATGGACAGTCTTTAAAAAAATGTAATTGAAAACGTTTAAAAGGATTTCTACCGTGTGTGTGAGTGTGCCTCCGCCTGTGTGTGTGTGTGTGTGTGCTCATGTGTAACCCAGGGGTATCAAGAAGCAATCAGCAAACGCATTACTAGCTTAGCTGTTGTCCACTAACATGCCCACTCTACACTTACTGTGAACCCACACACACACACACACACACAGTAAGAAGATGACAAGCACCCTGGGAGACTTGGTGGCATTTCCTCTGTTATTGCTTCTGTATATCTGAGCGCAGCCATGGGATCACCATCAGTACAAATTAAAAACAAATAAAGGATGCCGACTGGAAACACAAGGCAAAGGATCTGGATCTATTAGGCTCAGATTTATGGACCAGTGATCCATGGCCGGTTGGGTCAGCGAGCCAGTGAGTGTGCATTCTAGCAGCCTCATTGCCAACTCACCTGCCAGTCAATAACCTATTTAATTTAATGTCACAGCCTATATCGGCAAAGCATATTGACAAGCTGCAGAATACACCTCCAAGAAGCCCCCAGCTGCTAGTGCCAGATAAACTGCTTTTTGAAAATTCAATCTTGCTACCATGGATGCCCCTGAGTCCTTATAAATTATTAAAACCACCCCCCCTGGTAAACTATGGGGAGAAACTTAGAGTTGAGGAGTTAATGTCAGCTGATCAGTCTCTGCAAAGACAAGCTACAATTCCCACATCGCATTACCAGCGACGTCCGCTGGCTCTCAGAGGTGAAACAGTCACTAACTGGCCTTTATGAATCTTTCAAAAGGTGAGAAGAAGAGAAGAGATGGTATTTCAACACTTAATAAAGTGTCAGCCCTCAGGTGTAATGCAGGTTATATACGCTATGCTATAGACTGACACTTTAAATATGGTCCCTTTGGCTTTATGGAAAACAGATACGCCCGGAGGTAAATGTTGAAGAAGACAAATCAAAGTGCTTTTGTGAGACTTGTGGCAGCTCTGTTTGATTTGGAAACAAAAACGACGCATCCTTTGGTTTTGTTTGAAAGTCTTTGTTGGTTGGATGACATCTGAAGGTGACTCCGGCTACAAGTCTCCGTTTTTTGATGCCTCCGTCCTGTCGCAGTCAATAAGCCATTTAATCTCGGTGCTCAGCCGAGTCGATGCAGCCGATGTCGTGTCCGGGGCTTATGGTAGACAAGACGAGGGCTTCTGCCCAGACCTGATAAACCATTCATTCATTTCCTCAAGCTCCTTTGTCTTCCGCTCGGTTCAGAGAAGAAGAAAAAAAAAAAGAAGAGCTCTTGGCCTATTTCAATCATGGATGCCTCCCTTTAATGAGCTCCTTTAATCCTCGCCAGCAAACGCAGCTTGCCTTTCAGCATGACAAAAAAAAATGTACTAGATTAGAGGATTACCCGCATTTATGTATTCGTGTACTAATTTATGAACACAAGACATTCAAGGGATGCCGTGCAAGAGAATGAGAGTGTAGTCTGTGTTAATGTTCATATCAAAAGCTAGTGTTGCACAGACTGCCATCACTAAAGTGGGCGATTCATCCCTTTGGGAATATAAGCAGCTGAATGTACACATTTATTTCTGTTAAATGAACACAAAAACAGTCCTATGTACTTAAAGAGTGAGTTCGTTTTACTGTCATTGTCCTGCAATAAAGCAACTTTTTTTTGACAAATACTAAAGAAAATAGATTTGTTCAACATTTTAAAATCTCACAATAACAAAAAAAAAAAAGATGACATTACTTCTGAGAGTTTGTTATGAAGGTGAAAGTTTATGAAGCACAGTCGAGAGAACTTTTCAGAAATTCATACCGGCACATATTTGCAGAGTGAGAAGACCAGTGTTGAGAATTTGGTGAAAGCTACTGTCTTTGTATGAATCACAGAACAATACATTGCATGTAATTTATACTTTTGCAGAGACCCTATCTTCTTTTTTAACCACATGATGAATCTTTCTGTCACTTGTTGAATACTTGTGTCTCTGTAGACGTACAATGCATTTTTTGACTTTTCCATTAAGTCCACTTTCAGGGTTCTCTGCCTCTATGCATAGAAATCAGAAAAGTTTTTAAAAAAACGCTTTATAACTTTCTGAGATAAATACTATTGTGTGGCTGAAAGATCAAGCCTATTGTAGGCTTTTTTGTGTGGGAAACAATCAGTGCGCGGGGTGTTGGTGGGCAGACAAAGTGCAGTGGGACGCCTCCCGGGCTCCTCTGGATCTGGCCACGGAACATCTCGCTAAATGCGGTCAGACAGATGAGTCTCGCCTCGGAGCGCTGCCTCCCAAGGGCAGAGTGACATTTTCTGGGGACAATATGGGACTGCAGTGACATAGAAAACATCCCCCCCCCCACCCCCCCTCCTCACAGACACACTGCAGCTCTATTCTGTGGGCCTTCTCCTTTTCCTCCATCTCTCCATCCTCCCTCCCTCCCTCTCTCTCCCTCCCTCACTCTCTCTCTCACTCTCTTCCTCTCTCTGCTAATTTCCCCGCTCCTGAGTGCTGCAGTAACCGCCTTCTGCCTTTTTCATTCTGTTACAGGTCAAAAGACTTGACAGAGTTCCAAAAAGCCTGGTGGTACTACACCGGCGAGCGAAATGGATGAACATGTGACCGGGTTCAACAAAGGGAAATGATTACAGACAGAAAACATACACAGAACCAAATACAGTTTCTGAAAATGTTGGTGAAGGTGTCAGTGTTGTGCTCGAGTTGTAAACACTAACACAACAAAGTAGAGAGAGTTAAAGGGAATCAGTGAATAAAGATGCTAAGCTCATTTTGAATTCTTGCTTCTTCTTTTTTTTTTTCATTTTTTGTAAATTACTGTCATGATCACATTGAATGGAGCACAAACAAAACATCACAAACCAACACAAAGGGTATAGCTAGAGCAAATGTTTCCAAAACAAAGGAATGATGTAATTAAAAAAGACGCCTAGTTCACATTCAACTACCAGCATCTCTGATTATAGTAACAGCTGCAGATTCACCTCTAACTAGAGCATTAAGATTGTTTTGAAAATGTTCAAACCAGGACAAAGGATCATTTGACTACTGTATGCACATACAGTATTTCTCTGCCTGGGGACGACAGTGGCTCAGTCTGTACGGACTTGAGTTGGGAACCGTCTGGAAATCGGTCTGGTAGCTGAAGAGGTGCCAGTTCACTTCCTGAGTACTGCCTTGAGCAAGGCATCACAGCGCCCCACCATCTCAGGAGAACTCGCTGTGTGTATTTCAGGCGATGTTTGTGTAGCATGTCTCAATAACAGAGTGTAAAATTTAAATCCCCCTCACAGGGTTCATAAATAATATCTTCTTCTTCTCTTTAATGCTTATTATCTGTCTTTTGTTTCTTGTTTGACACTTTTATGCTGCTGTCTATCCCAGGACTCTCTTGAAATTTTTTTTTTTTTTTTTTTATCTCAACGAGAATAGTTTCCTGGTAAAATGAAGGTTTAATAAATCAAACTTAAAGGGGGAATATGTAACTCTGACGCCTAGAGTTTAAAAAAGGTACTGCAGTCTAAATTCAAAACATTGGAGGGAGTCATCTTCCCCCCCCCCCCCCCCCCCCTCCCCCCTCCTCCCTCTAGAGTCGATGTGCACGCAGGGTGCCATGTCGGGGTCACTGAAGCTTCCAGTGTTTAACCAGCTCTGCATCGGTCTTCAAAACTTTCTGGTGTTTTTTTGGTTTGCATCAGAAGTGGGAGCATGACTTGACTGTCATCTCACGTCCTGCGATGTGACTATATGCACACGCGCACTCACAATTATTATTTATCCAGAGCCTGCTTAACTTGCAAGGCCCCTGTATTCCACAGGTCAGAGTTTTGTGTCTTTACCTCCTTATTCTTGAACTTGTTTACTTTTGTGTTCTCGTTATTGTATTCTCTAAGTTCCCCCTGCAACTATACATCCTTTCATCCTGAAACTACCCCTTTTTTCTTTTACAAGTGTTTTCAATTTTGTTTCAGTCTTTACAAAGGCAATGCCCTTCTTTTTAAAGTGCAGCCATCAGCCATAGTAGACAGTAATTATCTTCTTTTTTTTTTTTTTACTGAAACACAGTGTGTGTGTACCTTCAGCTCCCTGTAATCCCAGGTTGTCATTTTCACTTTGAGAAACTACCTTAGACATTCGAGACGTCGATGTGTAAGGTTGTGAGAGGTTATTGTCTGTTGCAGAATGACTTTATTGTGTCCTGTTAGTCCTTCACTGGCATGAGTAAAATGTGATTACGCCTTGTGTTTGTATGATATTAAAACGACGGCTAATCTTCTGTTTTAACCAGGAAGCCTCTGTAGAAAATAATCATCATTGTACCTCGGTGTTCCACTCGATGAACCCTGATGATACATCATGATAATACATCATGATCGCACATGTCGACGTACACTTTGTGCCAGCTGTATGTCAGTGTCCCTTCATGTATTTACTGTTTATCCTCCTGTCCCGTGCTGTCATCCCTCTGAGTCACTCTGCACATCTGTCATTGTGGATTGCACCGCTGCTTCTTTGTGACAGATGAGTCCCTCCCTCTCTGCGGGGTACTCTCTCTCTCTCTCTCTCTCCAGGGTGAGGGGGGGGGGGGGGGGGGGGGGGGGGGGGGGGCAAATTTCTCTGCATCCAAGCATTTGCAATCATGCATAGCACCTTGATGAGAGACAGGCCCCCGCCACTTGATTGACTGGCATTTTAACGTGAGGTGATGGCGACAAACACCACAGGCGCTAAAAAAAAACATGAAGACTGCAGGCGAGCGACCCCACGTCCCCCCCCCCCCACGACAAAAACAGAAACACGGTCGGACACACAGAACGAATCCCCGCACGTTTTAAGAGCTCATCTCATCCTCCTCCTCCTCTCTCCTTCAGAATAATGTGACTCGCTGATATCCATGGCTAATCTCATTAGGTTATGTCACAGAGCGGGCGACAGGTTGCCATTGAAGCTGCACGCGCTGGCCGAGTATTACCGTTGATTACACAAACACAAGACACTCGACCACGCAGGAGGATGTTTTATTTTCCACTTCTGAGGGATGATTATGTTTTCAATCAAGGTTTTGGAGAGTTTCTTGACATGGGCAGCACAGGGTCAGAGACAATTAACTTTCAAGGGTCTGGACTACAAAAGCTTCCAATCAAGTCCAGCTAATCATTTTCTTTTTCCCCCGTTGTTGTGCGGCTAAAGCCAGTTAGCGGTCGATCCAATTAAGACTTAGGATCAGACTCTTCGTTGTCCTGCACGGTATCCTGCAGGCGGACACACACCGAGCAGGAGGAGTTCTCTGTGGAGGGGCCGTCTGTCACACGGGGATTGTTTGACACTCGGCTTTGATTGCTCCATTTTTCAGCGCTGGGGTTCCTCTGTGGGAGGCTAACAGGCGCAGCTCGAGACCGTCTCTCAGCCTGTCCTCCCCAATGAGGACAAGCACAAGCCCCCGCTGGGTCAGCGGGGTGCTGATTGGGCAAGAGGCTCAGCGCTTTGCCGAGGGCGAGAGAGGGAGAGGATGGAGCCGGCGGTCCCGCTGTTTGTTTAAGAGCAGGGAGTCATGTGGAAAGGCCTAATGTTTTAATTGGTGCGAGTGGCGACGGACGGTACCTGACGAGTCTCATTAATCAGAGCTGGGTGAAAAGGCTAGAGGCTGAGGAAGCAAGGCCGAGAAGTGGAAAGAGAAGAGAGAGGGAGATATCAGGCGGGTGCTGAGTTTCAAGCAGAAACACACAAGCAGGCATGACTTGAAATACAGGAGCGTTGGAACAAGTTTTACCGGATTGGCCTTTTCGGCAAACATTGACCTTGTTTGGTACCGAAGGCTGGCACAGATTGTTCAATAATATTAGAAGGTTTTTCAGATCAGGTCACTTGCAGACTGTCCCTGGTATTCAAGAGTTAAAATCTTGATGATCTCTGTACTTTCCTGACAACAGCAACAAGCAAAGAAAAACTGAAAACTGAGAAGGACGAAGGGTAGCTTTCTGTGTTTCTAAGAACAGGAAATATTCTAGCCCCTCAGGCTAACGTTAGCTAGCATACTTCTGATGACAGGAAACCAACAGGTACAAACTCACATGCATTTCTTGCTCAAGAATATACGACCCCTGTGGCCCGGGTCTACCCAAACAGTGTCTCATCGGGAATATTCTGCTTTTGATTTTGCTCACTGAAAAGGACAACACTATTTTCTTTAGTTTGCGTCTTGTTGATCCATTTGACAAATTACAATCCTAATAGTATTAGGTAGTGATGTATGTGTTGTTCTTTTTACATTTTTCAATGTGTGCATATTTCAGATTAAACAGAAAAATAGAGTAAATATTAACCTTATAGTATGTTTGTGCCACAGCCATCCTCAACTTGGTGAGGATTTCTGAGCCCAGCATTCACTGCCTGTTCTCCTGCCTTGCAACAATCAAAGACACCCAATGACACCGTCACAGCTGTGTTTGTCACACTCGACCACTCAACCACAGAGTGCCGAATGAGGGTGCAGCAGTAATTAGAATATATTTACACACATAAACATGCATTATATGTGAGGAAATAACATCTAATATCACAGCCATAGCACTGGAGAGACAAGATCCCTGTTGTATCGATGTGTGATCCTGTTCCTAGTTTGATCCATGTTTGTCATGTCCAACATGGCCTTCGCTTTTTTGGGTCCATTTCAAGCTCTACAACACATATCTGACAACAAGCCTCTGGAGACTGATATCTCAACCACACACACACACACACACACACACACACACACGTATAAGAATGAATCACATACACAAGCACAAATACACACATACTAAAGTTCCCCTTTGGGCCAGTCCATCAGACAACAGCCTTTTTTTTTTAACGGACTGGTGTACTCTGCACAAACTGAAAAAAAAGCTCTTTTCTCCACCACTGTCTTTCCCAGTACATCCTTTCAGCCTCTTTGCCCCGGATCTCATCCAGGTCACTTCACCTAATGGAGTAAAATGAAGGCCCCGAGGCCAGGAGTCGTCCTCTGGACACAAACATCCACATTTAAGACTTTTCTTTGTTCCTCACTGCTCCGTGCCTGTGTTTCTGCCCCGGGCTCACAGAGTGAGTAGTCACTTAACTGCCTCTTAGGTTGTCATTTTCTCTGGCTATTCATGGCCGTACCATTAAAGCAGGGCGAGCATTTTATGTTTGTGTCACTGCTTTTGGTGGATGACTTTCTCAATGGACTCCCTCGGTCACATAACAACCAGTTGAAACCTGACAGTACTGCAATGCTGGTACTAAAGTGCCCTTCACTGGAGGTCATAAATGCATCTTTTAGGAATAGATGTTGTTTGAATACATCTTTAATGATTGTTGCTGTTTTGCTTTACTGAAAGATGAGTTCAGCTTTAACTGCTGTGGTTCCTGTGAAGGAAAGAGCATTTGTGTTGGTTTTGCGTCCGCAATAATCAAAGATGACTTTCCCTTTTTATTGACAGCTGTCTCCCTTCTGCACTGCCAGCTCTAATGTGCACTCCCGTTTGCTTTGTTTTAGATGCTCGTTTATAGTTGGAGCAGACAATGCATGTGCAATATCATGCAAATGTTTGCTCAGTGTTTTCCCCTCTGATGGGTTTCCATTCACAAAACATTTCAGTCTGAAGACAATTTGCACCAAAAGACAGACTGGCAGGAAATCAGAGTTAAATTTTCCATTGTTTGTGCAAATTGTGTTGAAACTACTCGAGTTTGTGAAATGATGAAAAGGGAAATGACGTCTTTCTAGAAAATTGTATCCAACTCTCCCTGTAGAACAATTTCAGTTTTCTTCTTTTGTATCTACAAACAGTTCTTTGTATTTGTTTTAGGATCAGAAGAGAAGTTCAGGAACATTTCTTAGTTAAGTTGTGAAAATACTTACAGGTTTAATGTTAACACATTTCTGCTAACGATTTAATAATGTCTTCCTACATATTTATCAGCATCTTTACACTTTTAACAATAATCCTCTGAATCTCTCAATACCACATTCTTTAGGGATCTAGATCTAAGTCTAGGGGTGGGAATCGCCAGAGGCCGAACAATACGATATTATCATGATACTTGAGTCACACTTCGATATCATTGTGATTTAAAACATTTTGTGATATGCTGAGAATTGCGATACAATATATTGCGATTTAACTTTTTTACCTGCACATTATGTCCAACTAAATTAAGAACTGTTTTGTTGAATGAGAAAAAAAATCAGTCTCAGTCTATTCATGTCACTTCAGTCTTTTAATTTCTACACAACGGGAGTCAAACCCCCAGACTGACAAAAGCCTTCATGCACCTCACAATCAGAACATTTGCTATTTCAGTCTATTTCGGACTTAACTGAACATAAACATGTATGGACGACTGAACGATTGCAGTCATTTTTAACAATGCAACCTCTTCAGCAATTAAATATAAAAAAAAAAGCATATATACACTATGCTGTACCGATTTCATCCCCCACCTCTTAAGTAGTCCTTGTCCCTGATTGGTTATAATTAAGAAATAACGCTATCTAGCAGCTGCCTGCTTGCTTAAGCCGACATTACAGAGGTACACAGTATATTGGCAGTAGCTTTTTTTTTAAAGTTAATAATACTAATTTTACAGTTTTACGCCTGATTTTATATTTCTGGTTTGTGTAGCTCTGTATCTAGGCAGAGGCCCATTTCCTGTACATAAACAAGCAGAGAATGTGGTGGATCCAGAAGCTGGCAAATTAACTAACATAGAAATTGCACTGCCAACTGGCATTTGTAGGCGGAGTATTGCAGAGCTACGCAGACACACCAACGCACAAGTATGTAGTGCCCACTTAGGCGTAGATACAGCGTAGATAAAGAACCCTGCTCGCCCACCCTCTCCCTCTCCCACTGCCATTTGATACATAATACATAGCTTTTAAAGAGTTTAGTATTGATAAAAGCGAAGGAATTCTTGGATATCGAGGGAACATCCCTCACAGATCACTGCACACTTTGACCCAACACCTGATCCTACAAACTGTTCCAGTGTGAAACAGCGACATGATCTCTTCTGTACAGCGTAACGCCACCTACATGTTCAATCCCACGCAGTCCCTTCCCATCAGGCAATGCACACTCTGGAGGGCCAGTTTTTCCTGGTGGGCATGGTTTCCTTCAACTGTCCGCCCACTAAAACTCATCATCTTAATTGTCCCTTCTGTTGATGTGAAATTCAATAAAATTGGCAGGGAGCGTTTTGAATTGATTGTGAATAGATGTCGCTGCCTGGCTGTCTACTTTCATGACAGCTCGAGGAGAGTTGATGTACTGTATACGACAAAGTGTGTATGTGTGTGTGTTGGGGGGTGGGGGCTTCTTCATTATCTTGACTTGAAAAGTGGTTTTCATGGAAATGTGGCACATCTGTGACGAATCGTGTCTGCATTGCCCACCCTCTGTTTTTTTTTTTTTTTTTTTACATAACCTTGCTGGTAGTGCATAGCAAATCTGTCTCTTCACATTTGTTCAGATGTGTTCAGTTGCTCATGGGGCATGAATTCCTCATTGGCGCCGGAAAATGGGGAGGTAAAAGATGAAAAACCATCAAGTCGTAGCTTTTCACATGGCTGCACTCGACTCATTGCTCTCTGATGGCATGCCCGTGCAACTTAAGCTGTGAAAAATGATGTTTTTTGTGAGTCTTCTTGACCTTGGCCTCAAATACACAACTCGACCAGTATTTAACATGTTGCTTTTCCCCACACCTGCTGCCTCCTGGGACACCATCAACAAAATGTTCCTGCGGACTTAGAAGGTCTGAGGGAGGTAAAGCCTGTCGGTGTCACACTGAGCGATGCAACCACAGGTGATCATGTGGAAAAACGCACTCATCCGTCCGCAGAATCCGATACTGTAGCACAATTTGAAACTACTTGAATGTGTAAGACTGTTGACAGTTCAGTAAAGAGGAGTTGGTTGTTATTTCTGCTGCTCAGAGGAAAATGTCTCACGTTAATTGATGAAGTCTTCACATGTGTCAGTGTCGGTTTTCATCCAGATAAAGCATGAAATGCATTTGACTGTGTGTTTTTTTTTTTTCTTCTATAAAATCAGTATCGATCATCAGAGCGTTCTCCTCTCGGGACAGCAATCAAGACATTACGATGCTTGGCACCCATTTCCTCTGCCGTCCTGTATTGATTTAATGAAAGCAGGGCTCTTCTAAGCCCAGTTGGCACTTTGAAACTTCAGTGTCGTCTAGCTCGTTATGATGAGCCTCATGAGCCCTCTCTGCCCTTCAGAATAGAAATGTTGCCAACACTTGCCTCATTGCCATTTCATCTACGTTCAATAACTCTCATATTCCTCTCGAACCCATTCAAGTGTTTATGACAAAAAGATTTACTCTTGTCTTATTACTCATTTTGAAGTCATCCCATCCATTTTTTAAATGGTAAAAACACAGGGCTAAGTTTGCCGCTAGGTAATAACCTTCAATCTCTGAAAAATACAAGCTGATTATGATCTGCATCCCAGAACTTCAAGGCCCTCAGATTAATTTCATAAAATGAATGTATAAAAAAATAAAAAATAGGTGCGCCGGTAGAGTCAGTTGGTAGAGTCCGTCGCCTCTCGACTGGAAGGTCGGGGGTTCGATCCCAAGCTCCTGCAGCCACATATCCGAAGTGTCCTTGGGCAAGACAACCCAAGTTGCTCCCACTGCTTCATCAGAGGCGTATGAATGGGATAAGTCACTTCTGATGGTCACTTTACATAGTAGCCTCAACCGTCAGTGTGTGAATGTGTAGGAGTGACATGCAGTGCAAAAGTGCTTTGAGTAGTCAGAAGACTAGAAAAGCGCTATACAAGCTCAGGTCCATTTACCATATTTAGAAATCACATGTTATAGACTGAGCATGTAACTGTGCTTGTCATGTTGTATTTTCTCTCTTTTTCTGTATTGGGTTGGTATCACTATTAAAATACTAAAATGTGATATTTGTCTGTAGAGTTCCTGGATATAACAGCTTTTTTTACAAAGATGTCCAAAAAAAAAAAAAGTAAGCTCCTGTGAGATACTTTCGGTTTGTGTCGATTTTGGCGCCCCCTGTGGACAAAGTGTTTCCTCTTTGCTTTTCTTTGTCCCCTACCTGTTTGAGCAGCAAAGTGTAGACAAAAAAAATCTCATCCTGCTTTCTTTGAACAGTCAGATATATCGCTCGTCAAAAACGTTTGCTGACAATAATGGAATGAAGTTAATCACTTAGCCTGTCTCTGACCTACAGCAGGCATTAAAAATAAGAACATAGAAATGGTCAGTCTTACTTCTAATAGTCTCCTTTTGCTTTTGTGAACTATAAAGAGGCATCAGTTTAAATTCCAGTCTGTTTCATAACCACTTAAAAACAGCCCACAGGAGCTTTAAATTTAAAGAATCTAACATGGTATCTGCTAATGACAAACGCAACACAATCCTGATTTGGACACTCCTGACTCACCCTCAGCCTTTACAGTGATGGCTTCCAGCTTTCTCAGTCTAACTCTCTCTCTCTCTCTCTCTCTCTGTCTCTCTCTGCCCTTCATTAATTACAGGCTCAGCATCAGCCGAGCGCCTCACAGTGTGGGGTTAATGTGAGAGAGGATACGTCGCCCGGGGAGGCTTGTGCCCGATGCCAGTGAGTTCTCCACACCCCTCACATCCCACTGTGACACCCACATTCACACTCCTGCCACCCATGAGCAGCTAAGTGCACCTCTAAATCTGCTTACAGAACTTTGCTAAACACACCGGGCACATTTCCATGAAAAATTAATTATAACCTGCTAAAGTGGAATGACTTACACTGTCGGGCTCTTGGCGGTTTTCTCTCCGATTCCCACTGACAGGATCGAAGAATTATTTTTGAACTAATTTTTCCATTCACATTCTAATGAATGCTTTGCAGTGTTGGCATTATTAGCTCACTTTTGTTTTATGAATGTTAACATTTGCATCAAGTATGAACAAGAGGGGCATGAAAAATATTTAACTGTCAAAAACAAAAATAGTTTTGGGTTTAACACGAGGACTATTTCCCCCAGTAGTCCATTTTACACATGAGATCTCAGCTACAAGTCATCCTTTTCGTATTAAATGATCTCTTATTAAACTCTTTAAAGTTGTATATCCGGGCTGTCGGTAGCCTAGTGGTTAGTATGTGCGCCCTTTGTACAGAGGCTCATGTCCTCAAAGCAGGGGCCCAGGTTTGAATCTTGCATATCTAGCTGAGAACATAGTGACTCACTTTTTAGTGTCCTAACTCTGAGTGAGCATTATCATACCATGTATTGTGCAATCATTGTATCCCATAATGCAGTGTGAAAAGTAGTGTGCAACCAATGGTCACTATCCTAACAATATGAACTGGTGGCCCAAACCTTCCCATCCGGCCCCCAAAATATGAATTATTGTGGGTGATTAAACAATAAACATAAAAATAAAACCACAAGACTGAAAAACTTGCAATATGTTGATGGGAGAAATTACATTTCCCCTCTGACACTGATATATTCATTTCATTTCAAACCTTTATTTAAGCCTCGAAAATCATTAAAGTTTCCCTCATTCACAATGATGCCGAGATACAAAACAAAAAGTGCACAAATAAAACAACAAAGACAGGTCAGGATGATTCTCAGGGAAAACAAATGTACCATCATGCATTGCTTTTCAAAGAGAAAAAAGTGGCTTTTGTCTGCCGGACTCCAGAGTGAACACAGAAACACAGCCAGTTAATATTTTGGGGCATTTTTAAAGGGTTTTCTAAGATGACAGGGACAAGACCATAGTCTGTATTAAATCATTATTTAGTACCTTAAATGACTTTGCGACATTGAATTGTTTTGTGAAAATACGCTCTGTATAATGTTGATAATCACTGAAATTGACGTAGTGATTTATTGTTATAATTGATCCTTGGCCGCATTAGGCTGCACGTTTCAGTTATGCGACAGTAAGGATGTCATGATGGCAGGAGGCGAGAGAGCGAGTAGTGTCCTAAAGGTTTTTTTTGGTTATGCCCAATGAGTGCACTATATAGTCCACTACAAAGAACTCCCTATGTAGGAAGCAGCGAGGGAGTACGAGTGTGTGATTAAGGACACAAACATCATTTTAGATTTGATTTGCACGCAAAGTCTGGGTGTAACTTTTCTATCATTAAAGAATGGATGGAAGGGAGTGATTCTTTTTTTTTTTTTTTTCTTTCATTGCGTACTTAATGACCCTGCAATGACCCTTTTCAAACCCAATATCCAGTACGTTTGGTACTCCTAAAACTCGACTGTTTCTCAGCAAACTTCTAAAAATCCATTCCAAGAAGAGCACCACAAATAAAATCCCATTGACCTCCATTGTATTGATTTTTAAATAAAAATCTTAAGAGACAGAGAGAGAGATCTTGAAACCAAGCATCCTGCACACATTTCTAGATCCTAACCAAAGACTAAGAGTATAAACAGTTTTTTTCCTTGATGTGTGAACTGACCTTTTACTGACGTGTCTGGGTATTGTTCAGTCTCTGTGTTAATGCTTCATGGGTGCTAAGATGCTCTCACCCCCCCAGTGTGACACGGTTCCTATTGTGTCGGAGATTTTTAACAGTGCACAGCGTTACATTTAACCTTCTCTTTTTTAACATATTCTGTCAGTTTTGGTCTTTTTAATATGCCTCTACTGCACCATGTCTGTGCAGCGTGCTGTTGCTTGTGTCTGGATTAGATGCGCAATACATAAATAAAGGGATTAGCACGATCAGTGTCAATCTCCGACGGAATGATTTATATTGCCTCAGGTGTTCTTAGTCTTGTGCGACAAAGACAAGTCATGATTAATTAGTTACAAAACATGGATTTATGGCAGTGACTCAGAGGGTGTGGGGGGAAAAAAATAATTACATTCAGAATACGTCTCCGCTGTGACGTATAAATTCTGTGGGTATGCTTGTAATTGTACTCATGCACAGTAAATCTGCTCAGTCGAATGCAAAACTCACATCTCGCCCGGGAAATACATCCCGTTATTGCTTTGGATAAATAAATAAATTCAATTACGTCCTATATGCATCGAATAACTTGGCTCTCTTGCCGCCCAGCTTTGCCCGTTTCAATGTGATGAATGCTGCAGTAGGGGGAGCGGTAACTGAAACACTGGAGAGCCTTATTGACATTGAAGAAGATATCATCACACAGATTCAGACTGTACCCATCAATGAGAGAGAGAGAGTCGGTCCCACTTCCAGGAGCCGCGCACAAGCGAACAAGAAGTTTCTAATTCCAGCGCGGTTTATTGAGGCGTCAGATTGCACCTGCTGTGTGCTCACACTCCGGTGGCCTTTCAGACCTTAACTTTCTGTCTCAATCAGGGGAAATGATTGCCTGGCTGGCTGCTACCTGCCTTTTTCGACGTCCTGTAATTACACTTACTTCCATTTAGAGACACATGCCTAGCAGCTCTGACTGGGACTTCGACAGCTCCCACTCAGGGGCCGGGGATCGACAAAAGGCTCCGCTAGCAGGGACTAGATGAGGAGGCTCAGGATGTTGCGTTTTCCTCAGTATTTATTTAAGCAATGAAACTGTTCGTGTGACTCTTTCTCGACTTTTCAGCTCTTTTCTACACAACTCTCTTAGTATGTTGAGGTAAATACGCAATGACTCCCTCTGACCTTTTATATATTAAAGCCAGAAGCAAACCAAATCTACACGAGCCTTCTATCTAATCAAGGAATTTGCCCATTAAAAAATCTCCAGGCAAAGACCATATCACAAAGTTTCACACAAAGAAAACACCAGACTATAACAAGTAGAGATGAACAATAAAGAAGTAGTCTTCAGCGGTGAGACATGCATACACTGGTCAAATTATCCTTAATCCTGGTTATAGAAACATACTTATAGTAAGCATATAGAAAGTAGGCCTACAAGAAAGAAGTTTTAATCAGAAATGTTAAACTTTGTCATTAAAGTTTTTTGTAAATTTTGGTGATGTTGTGTTTGAAACTGGTGTGATTATGATTACAAATTTCAGCAACAATTACAAATCAGATGTAATATCACCAATCACTAGACTGGGAAGCTAATGCCAACAGTTGACAGCTGTTGTTGATTAAGGTTACAGCTGTTTAGTGTTGACCCCAGTTGTCTATATCTTCTGTTTCTGGAGTTTGTTTTAGCAGTAGAGATTTTTTTTTTACATCCCCTGTATTCATAAGAGGAAGTAGTTTGTTTGTTTAATTTCTTAGGCTCTGGCATCGTTTACAGTACAGCCTTGCATCTGTAGCTTCGAGAACAAATGAGATTATTCCAGATTACACTATATGTTAATGCTCATGTTCTATCATGACGACCTCAAAGCATTTAGTCGCTCACAATTCAGTGCTCAATCGGAAAAAAAAGTAATTTCAGATATCAGGGCTTCTGCTTCCTCTTCCGATGATGACTCAGATCACTCCAACATCTGACGCTTCGCTCATTTATGTTTACATGCGTCACTGCTGTGTGCAATAGGAGACGTCAATCAAAGTGAGATCTGCCACAGCTCCAGTCCTGGAAAATGTAATGAACACTAAACGACGTGCTACATGAGCTGGGGTTTGTTTTTATAGTCAGGAAAAAGTATTTCTCTCCCTTGCTTGAGAATCTAATCTATGATGTCATACATACATTTTTACTACTTCAAGCCTGATTACTAGAGGCTTTAATAATGAAAATCTCTTTTCAACACATCTGTCTCATCATGTTGTGTTAAACAAGCCGTATCTCCCTCTGAGCCTTTTTACATATTAATGCCTCCAATGATAGTTCAGGGAACGGCAGCCAGGTTTTTTGCTTTACAAGGCTAAAACCAGACGTTTGTGTTTGTTGAACAAAACACCCCAAAACTGCCCAACGATAGAGCAGCTCCTAGCATCTGTAATGACGCTCACCTCTTCCAAACGAGGCCCTGAGAGCCCGCTGTGGTTCCACCCCGACAGCTGCGTCACTACACAAGTTTGGCTCCGTTTCTCAAAGCTCACTTTTGTTTGCTCTGCAACTTCCACCAAAGGCAGTGTGTAAAAAAAACCAGCCCAGTTGTTTAGAAGTGAGTTGGGCAGACTGGTGGTACAATAGGCTGCGTTGCCATCTGTTTAGAGAAAGAAAAACATGAAACACCCACACGCACAAGTTTGCTGCCTTCCTGCTTTGTTAGTGGGATGAATCCGTGCTTCCCCACAACAACAAAAAATATAAAAATACTGTGCACATCAGCATCGGACTGTCAGTCATTTTGGTTTCCAGTTGTTTCAGAGAATAGATTACAGATTGCAGGCAACCTCCTGCAGTCATGACTGAAGATCTTGAGTTTTTTTTTTAAAGCTATAGGTAAACCATCGATACCACATGTGGTGTTGAAAAGTATTGAGATAACCAAACTTTTGACAACCTTGATGACTACTTAAAAACAACCTTTTCTTTTAGCTTCTTTTGTACAATTGCAAACCTTTTTGACAGGTTTAGAATACTCTATATGTCTCACTGTCACTCCAGCATTCGTGGCTTTTGTGAGTTTTGACATTGATCTTCCAGTTCAGTGTGTACCGCCTGACACATGACAGCTTCTGATGATATATATGAGCTCTGAGTGTGATCATGGCACGAGATAAACCTTCGGGGCCAAGCACTTTTCAGTGATGAGGGGTCGTGTCTCTTCGGCACAAAAATGGAAATTGTTGAGTGCATGGATCAAAGTCTTGGACTTGGAAATTGGACGCAGGATAAACACCCTCGCCCCCCCTAACAAAACACATCAACAAACAAAGCATTCAGCTGCAATGCTCAGACAAATAACACACAAGTGACACACCGCAGCTGAAAGCAGTGACAGTCGCTAATTTATCTGTCATGTCCACGGAATATGCCTCAATTAGAAAGTAATTTTCTACAATCGTCATTGTTCAGCTTATCCAGGCTTTTTGCTTTTCCACACAGATCGGGCTGTACAGTGCTATACATATGAGCGCATTACCACCGCCTCCAGGGGCTGTTTGATCACAAAACATAGCATCCAGGCTTCTAGAGGACCGCAAAAGAGAAATTTAGGGCAAGGGTTATATATTGCATCAGGATGATGGGCTATTTCACTGAATGGAAGCCAATGTGGAATTGCTTTCTTTAGGAACCTGCACAAAATGCCCATCAGAGCTGCGGGGGCCAGAACAAAGAGGCCTCATTATGGTCTTGCGGTTTTCATTCTGTTACTCGGGGATTAATGAGAAATCAAATGGAATTGCAGGGAGAGCCACCAAAAGCAAGGGGGGGGGGGGGGGGGAGGGGGGGCTGAAAAAATGTTTAAGGTTACACACACAAGAGTTGGAAATGTTTTTGAAGTTTTTTTTTTTCCCGCCTTTCTTGTCAATAATTGCATCGACTTGTCGAGGTGGTATCACGATTCTGCAGGGTATAAAAGGACAAGTCGACCTGCGTGTGCTGTAATGAGCTTTTTGATTAAGAATGAAAATCCGCTGGAGGGAGAAAAAAAAAAAGTCGTGTGATAGACTCATTTCTCTCATGCCACATGGATACGCCTGCCTGAGTACACAGAAAGCATTAAATGTCTGCTGAAGCCGAGCCTCCTCAACCTCCTCCAGACAGACCAGGAAGCCAAGACTTCCTTGCACTGTACACTTTCCGACACCTCTGCATCTGCGTGCATTGACATTAAAAATTAGATAGCAGTTTATCCGTCCAACATTCCCTTTAAAAGCCGGCTTCAGTCAGGTTCGCTCTCAGAGGATATGACGCCTGAGTAAAAAATGGCCTGAAATGGAGAGGAGGCTTTAGTGAAGAGAGCATCAACAGGGGTCGTGGGGGAGTGGAGGTGTTCCTCTGTCACCCCTCGGATAAGGTCTCAGCCATCCGCCTCACGCTTAACACTCTCTTTTTTGTCACACCTCAGCCTTGTTATCTATCACCCTCCCCCTTCCTCATCCCATCTCCATCTCCCTGCCTTTTGTGTGTGTGAGCATCCTGCTCTGCTTCTCTTGTACATTTGGCCCCCGTGTTGCAGAGTTCATTACACTCCTCCTCGCTTCATTACAGCCTAAAGACGGGCTGTCATCACCACCGACGGCTGTGCATTAGTGTCTCCCTATCCCCCCGCTCCCTCTTGCAGCGTGACAGGACACCCAGTGCTGCACAGCAGGGGGTGCTGCAAAAACATGCATGTTTTCCTGTCTTTTTATTTTGTGGATGGAGCTATTTCGGTGCTCTCACAAGACCCTCCCCCCCCAGAGGTGCTATCAGTGGAGACAAAAGTCACCTGCCTGTAAAAGATCCAAGCAAATCAAGCAAGCTCCTTGTGACATTTTTGGTGTAGCAGTGGGATGGTTGTGGTGTCTGTTTTTCTTTAAAGCTTCAAGGCGCTGGTAGACTCACAACCGGCCCGTGTATTGACAACAAGCTGAGGCCGCATGTGGAGATAATCAGGAACCTATTCAGATGAGGATCAGTCCGGTTTGTTCCCTGGAATCCTCTGCATCATCTCCGTGCCATACAACACGGGGGGGGGACACAGATGAAGACACATAGTGGCTGATTTAATTACAGCTCTCATCAAGTGATTTTTCTCTTAGAGTTACTGCGTGAGTCACAGAAGGCTTTCGCATTCTCCCCTCCAGTAATCAGGATGAACCTCTTCACCGAGCAGAAGAGTCTATGACGAGTCATCGGGTCTGAGCGAGCGGAGGGCTATAGCGAGGCGCTCTGCAGTGAAATTGAACACTGACACATCAGTGATGGAGCCTTGCACCTTCAGAGTGAATGCACAGAGATG
Source organism: Labrus mixtus (assembly GCF_963584025.1). Lineage (NCBI taxonomy): Eukaryota > Metazoa > Chordata > Actinopteri > Labriformes > Labridae > Labrus > Labrus mixtus. Next base: position 24,206,309 of record NC_083626.1, read on the forward strand.
TGTTTTTTCTTCTTCTCGAGAATCTGTCAAGAAGGATGAGTTACGAGGCTGTGACATCTGTGTGAGAAAGAAGTGAGATTTAGTCACAGGAAAATCACTCCGTTTTGATCTCATGTGCCATCACAAAGAAGGTGAAGTGTTGGATAAAAGCAGACCAGACTTGTGCACATTTTTTAGCTTATTGTACTTCAAATTACTCCTGTGTATTTCATTTTAAGCCCTCATTCTAAAACTTTTGCCCTACTGATTGGCCCTTATTGTCAAGCGCAACCCAGACAGCATCACCACCATCAACAGACCCAGGCCCTGTTTGTGCGAGCTCCAGGTACGGGCAATACAGATACTATCTACCCTACCACATGGCCTTTAATAACCAACACAACCCAAATGTGACACTACAAGGAGAGCAAGCAGCAAGACACCAAAAGAGTTATCAAGTGGGCACCTCCCCTTTATCCGTGTTTCAACAAGTCAGCATCCTCTTCATGCTAGCTCTCCCCGCCAATGATATCCACATGCAGAACTTCTTTGCCAGCATTACACATGAAAAAGAGCGGGAAAGAAGAAAAGTTTAAAAAAAATGTCGCCTCCAGTTGGCATTATTTCTCCTCATCCATACCCACTGACTTGACCAACTGCTTCATCTGTCATCTCCTTCACTCGTCTTTTCCTGACTCTGTCCAAACACTCCCAGCTCTCCCGGTAACAAGATTCATGCTGTGAACCCTGGACATCCCATTTCTAAAGTAAAAACCCGAACTATCCATCCTCGCTGTTCAGCTTCTGCCGCCATATCTTTTCTATCCAAGCTTTTTCTAAGTCCACTAAATCCTCCTGTCAAGTTCTGTAAAATAAACTATGACAAGCTTTCCTCTCAAATCGACCTGCATCTACTAATCATTAGCACCCTTAATGTGGGTCTGACTGGTACATGCTTTATGGTCATGAACCCTTTTTATTTATTAAGACTGTGCGTTTAAATGCAAATCTATGGTCAAGAGTTAGAAAGCAGAAAATGATAAACCCCTTACAAAGACACACTTTTCAAGCTCTGCATTTGAGATATGTCAAAGTGAATTGTCCAAAATGAGAGATAGAACAATGCAAATCTAAATAAGCACTTACCCATACGAGACATGTTTCTTTAAACTTGGTTGAAAAGGTTTTTAGAAGCACTCTCCCTTTGCAGTGCAGCCTCTGTGTTCTCCCCTCACATGCTCTCCTCCAGGGGGCAGTGTGGGAATCTGTGTGTTCAGAGATGGCAGACAATCATCAAAAGATCCAGAGAACAGTCAAGAACACACGCTATAATCACATTTTAAAGTTTGCTTTTGTTTTCTTAGCCTTTTAAATGAAGATGTAAATCAGGCATCTAATTGTTGCACTCTATCTTTTTTTGTCTTTTTTGCTACAAAGTGTTTTCAGACTGACGTAGCCTTCTTGGTAAAAAGCTGATCAGAATGGATGTGGTATGGTTTTGGTGTGTGTGTGTGTGTGTGTGAGAGAGTGTGTTGGTCTGGAGTCCATCTGTGGCAGAACAAGAAGGTTCCTGTGTCATTACCCACTCCACCGCACTAACATCTTCAATTAACAGCAGCCAGATACTGATTACATGTTTTCAGGATGTTGCTCTGCCTCTGTGACCGATCTGCTCACACTCTGCTGGTCTGCACGCTGCAGACTGAAAGCAAAGTTTGCACAGCGTTACAGTGAAAGCAGAATGTAGCTTCTACCACTGGCTCCTGCTTCTGCACTTGAAACCTGCGAGGGGGAAAGAAAACTGAAATGCGACTCAGTAGCCGGTGCATTATACCCTCACCAGGAGTGAAGAAATTTGCAGCATGTTTTTTTCCCCCCTGAACTGCATATGGGGTGCATAAATAGTTATCACCTGACCTTGTCTTGTTTCATTAATTCAGTGAGTTAACTGTCAGCATCTCTCACCAGCTGTGCCCAGGATGTAACCACAGACACCTGAAGGTCAAGCTCTATTTAAAATAGTTTTAAAACAAAGACAGCAGGAGGTTTTTACCCTTCTGTCTTTCAGTCTTCTTTACAGAACAAACAGAGGCGCTGCTTGTCAACAGGCAAGGCAGGCAATGACTTGGGGTCCCAGACCAGAAGGGGGCCCCTGAGGGCTCACAAACTTAAGCTATAGCAGTGGCCCAAAATGTGCATTTTTTTTGCAACGACAGTAGGAAACCTCCCTAATAGGGCACCATCTGACAGCACTCATTGTCTTTCCCTGCTCACATTATTTCTGTGAAAACCAAAGTTTGTCAATGAAAGTCAACCAATAAAAATAAAGAGGAATTATCCATCTATAGGAGAGAAAAAGGAGGGACAGGACTAAGCGTCAGGACACTAGCAGACATGATAGTGATGAACGCCCCCCCCAATTGATTTTTGCCTATGGCCCCAACAGACTCTGGAATCGCCTCTGAGAACAAAAGCACTGATTATGTGACAAGACTTTTGTTTCCCTAACCCCCCGATATCATCAGAAAATGTCAGAAGCATGCGGAGATATCAAAAATGAGACGTGATGACTGCACACAGCTAACAAAAGTTTACATCCTCTAATACGTTAGCGCTTGGTACGTTAACCTCCTACACCTCCGAACAAAATACATTAAATAGTGCCTGACTTTAGCAAGCAAAGGGGAAATGTAGAAGCCCAACCATGGCAGTCGCCATATTGGGAATGTTGTCTCACACTTTGTTTCCATCAACCATAGAAAGCAAACAGGGAAGCTGAGACGGGACTTTAGCCCCCTAGATAACATCACCCACCTGTCAGTCAGATCAGCCACGCCCCTAATTATGCATAACTCTAACCTTAATAAAATCCAAATGGATGGGTTAAAAAAAAAAATCTGTATTGGTAGCAATAACGACATCAACTATTCAGATCCTTCATTTTTACAAAACTGTTAACATGTAGATAGCATCATTATAACATGTTATTGATACTTCTGGGTCTTTTTCAACCAACCTCAAGTGGACATTCGAGGAACTGCACTTTTCTATATTTTCCACATTAGCTTCATTTTTTATCACCAAAAGTTGCTGCCTGATATCAACATCTTTTCAGTTACTAGAAGTTTCTCTTCTGCTCCGTTTCCCAGTTTGGGATTAATAACGTGTATCTGTCCATCTATCTGACTCTTGGTGGAGGTAATCCAATATCTCCAGTCTTCAGTTTCAAACCCCTTTACTATAATAGTGTTGGCTTCAGTGGGTTTAAAGAGCAGATTGGGGCGTCTGTGTCGAAGTTAAATAAGGTGCAATGTGTTTGGGTAACAGTGCTGTGAGCAGCTGAGTAACCAGTATGGCAAATTCAATCAGAGCCCGGTGGCTGCCTGCATTCACTTCATTATGGAGGGTGTAACAATGTTCTCCTGCTCGGTGAGATAAAGCCAAAGACTGCTGCCTTTTGTTGCGACCATCAGACGCTGCTCTGATCAGCCTGAGATGCCCTCAGTTCTCCTTTGGCCAGCTGGGAGTCAATTTTAAGGCACTCAACTCAAGTCTTTGTTGGAGTTTTACTTGAAAAACATTTCTGCCTTTTCCACCCTCCACCCAACACCCCCAAACCTTTCATCAAATTACATTAAGGATCCTCTAGTACATTAACCACTGGACAAATCAAATTGCCATTTCTGGAGGAGGATGAGGGTTAAATGAGCCTTTTAAGAGATTTGGAACCAGGCTGACTTTTAAAAGCTCATCAAGCAAAACACTTATCCTTGGTTTGCCCTTTAGACCTCAGTGACTCAGAGCGGTGTCTCCTCGGCTTCTGTTTACAAGGATACAATGTCATCTCCCCTTCCGTGTTTGCAGAGCTACAGAACTCAATCAAATAAAGCGTCGCTGATCGAGGCAGGGGTCACCGCAGAGACGTCCCCCCCGTCTCCTGCGTGACGCGGTGATCTCGAGTGAAACGAGCTGGAAAAGCTGCTGTCATGAGGTGGCGAAGGAGAGCCGGAGCGAGGAGGGAAATGGATTGTCGTCGGAGCCAGATCTGACTTTTGATAACAGCCAGGGCCGGCCTTTGTGTGAGCGGACACAGTGATGTGTGGTTAGCCGGGGGGGGGGGCAGTCATCCTCAGAGTCGATATAAGACACATGAACCATGAAGGGCAGAGGTCAGAGGAGGTCAGATACTCATTTGCACAGAGGCAACGTAGCAGTGGAACATTTAGCAACGCGCTCAATGAGAGAGGATTTCTGCGAAAGATATTTCCCTGAAAAAAATGAGAGGGACAAGATAAGAAAGTCCTTTTCTCAAAGATATGAAAATGTGCTGAAATATTTCCTCTCACATGACTGTTAACCACAGAGAATCCACAAATTGTATCAAATCATTCCAAAGTATCTTTTCTTATTTTTTTCTCTTATTAATGTGTTGTTTTGTTAAGTGGATCTTGTTCAGCATAGGTAATGTGTAATAACTGTTGTTTGTGCTTTGCAGTAGTTTGTGCTTCTCTGATTACATGTGGATCATTTTTGTTTGTATTCATTTTTTGATTTCTGCTGTACAGGAAGCTAAATATGAGACCAAGACATATATGCGCCAAAGGGACAATAAAATGTATCCTATCGTATCGTATATGACATATTGTAGTGATATTTACAATCATATTGTATCGTATCGTATTACGTTATCATATTGGATGGTATCGTATCATACCTCATGTTTCATATTGTATTATATGGTATATTATCTTATCGTATCCTATCATATCATCACTTAAGGTTCTGTAATTTATGGAATAGTTTCATATCGTACCATATCATATCATATTGTATCATCATGTTATGTATTGTAATATATGGTATTGTATTATATCATATGTTATCATACTGTACAACATGTGGCTGCACTCAGCTGAGCTATGGGGTTTCCTTTGTGTCTGAGAAGGGGCTCCAGATCACATACACACATGCTTAATTACTCAATTCTTAACCTAACTTTAATTTACTTAAAATACTCTCTTGACACTTTTGACATGTGAGCTACTTATAATTACTTAGTTACTTTGTTGAAAACAACAACATAACTGAAAACTGTAGAAAGTCAAAACCTCCATGATTTCTCCCAGGTAATGACCGCAGACAGGAGCAATCGATCTCAGGCTGTCAGATTAAGACCTGCTTGCAGATCACAGATGAACTCTATTGCAGTTCAAATGAAATAATAATGAATGAATTAAACATTGGGGAAAAAACCTCTCTTTTAACTTTCAAACCATTTTAAAATATGTAACAGTTTTTTTCTAACCTTATCACAGATTGATCAGACTGATCATTACAGACCATGAATAAATAAATACTTTTTCTCTCATTTTGACTAGATTATGAAAGATGTTCGCCAATCTGTGATACATGTACACTTCAAAAAAACAAAAACAGGCCCCCATCTGTTTCCACAGTGAAGTAATTTTACAAGGGCTGATCGAGCATGCTTTGTGTTTTTCTATGTTGTGATCTGAGGGACATAAAAGTGATTGATGTTGTAATTTATGCAGCCGAACGTCTCTGTGGTTCCTTTGTGTTTTTCAACTTCAAATGCGAACTTCTGTTAATTCTTTTTCAAAAAGTGAAAATGTGCATTACACGGCAACATTTCCAAAGCAACTCTTCTATTTCCCCTGCGAGTCTGTGATGTGTTTTGCTACCAAGCGGGGGACTTTCAGCATTGCGGCAACAGTCTCCTATATCAACAGCAGCCTCGGTTGTGACTAATAGCAGCTCCTCTTGTGGATTTTACTGCAGGGGAAGAAGAAAAAGGTAGCCTGCCCCTGTAACAGAAGATAAGGAAACAAACACCTTCTACACTCTTCAGATTGAGGAAAACCATTCCCTGTAAATCAAATGAATATTCCCTTTTAATAAACGCATGAAAATCTACCCTTCAACGGATGTTTTGCTCATTTAGAGTACACAACACTCGCCGTAATCATCATGTTTGAGAACCCGATGGCCCCAGGTGTAATTGCTTTAATGGTGGAAGAGGTGAGGGCAGTTTAAGCGATTGATTAAGGGATTTGGTTTCACGCTGAACAAACCAAAGAGGGAGCCAAGGTCACAGCCAGGGGCCAAGACAAACAAATAAACCTGTCAGCTGACTCTCTCACCCGTGGCCTCGCTCACATTCACACTCACTACACACTCAAAGAAACGAAAACACACCGGGAGTCATCTCTCACCTCTCTGTGTTTACAGCCAGTAACACTTTAACCCACAGTCATATAAACTCCCACGGGGCATAAACGCATCATTTATTAGCATTGGATTTTACTTGATTGACCTATGTGTCAATAAAACGGCAATAGAACTTGATATTCAATTCCATTATTGCAGTATATTGAAGTAATCTTCAACACATTGTTCAGGTTTTTAACACATTAGTTACCAGTTAAAAAATGTTGTATGTTAAAAAAAAAAACATCTACCTGTTGGAGGTAGAAACATAACATTTGCTGTCGATGCTGAAAATACAGCTACAAAAGAGCGCCAGTGACGTCAAAAGCGCCTTTCTGAAAATGTAAAAGATTTTCAACATGAGCACTCGGAGCAGCCGCACAAAAAAAGTGCCAGAAGAAAACACGTTTGGCGCTGCGCTTTTTCACCAGGCGTCCACTTTTTGTATTTACTTCTCTCTTGTTTTCTCCCATTACGCCCCCCCCCCCCCCCCCCCCCCCCCCTCTCTTCTACTTTTGGAAAGCGTCCTTGGGTTTTGTGGAAGGCCTTATATAAATCTAAGTTATTATTATTATTACTATGTTTCACAGCGAACGTTCTCTACTCATAGAAAACAATTGAAAAATTACGCTGGTGCCCAGAAAAAAACACTAGGTGGACACGGGGCCTTGTATTCATATTCTGTTCATCAAGGGTTTTTTCTTAGAGTAATTTAAAAACCTGCTTTGTGACTAAAAAAACAAATAAAACAACCTCAATTCAACAGATTTGTTCTTAACTTAGCTGCTTCTATAACGGCTTTGAAGGAAATCATGAACTACTGCTGTGCACACAGATTGATTAACACTGCTTTGAGTGTCTTAAGCAGCATTATTGTCTTTATATATTTCAAACATGAAATATTGTTTAAGCAAAAACTTAACAAAGCCGGGGGAATATGTCAGAATCTAAACAGCCTTGAATGTTGGGGAATGTGTACAACGAATGGTTGTTTTCCCTCCAGTTCTAATTACATGACGCCCCCGCCCACCCCCTTCCCCCCCGGAGAGTGGCTAAGCATAACACAGGGTCAATGCCACTGCTGAAGATAGCAGGCTGTAACCGAATTAGCGAATTCAATCTCTTAAAACAAGATCATGCTTACCCCGGAAAAAAGACCAATTCCACACTTTTAGCGTAATTGCTCGCACAATTATGTTAATTTAGAGGTTCTGTGCTTAATGCAGTGTTGGCTTGTTCTTAACCAAAATTCTCATTTAAAGAGAAGGCTCCGCTCACAGAAATGTTGTGTCCTTCAATTGTTGCCGCCTGCTGTTTTATTTCTTTCCTGGAAGTGAAAAAGAAGAACAGATTTTGTCCTTTGTGTAGTTTGAAATGCAAACCTATTTTAAAATAACTTCAAATTACTGCAGCTATGATGGGTTTTCTCTATCTGGATTTTTAAAAGTCCCTGAAACTACAGAGTACCGTGAGTCCGTGCCACACACAGCGCTCCCTTCCTCATAGAAAATGTATTTGCCTCTGGCCTGTGCTCCTCCCAGCTGGTCACATCTGTGTGAACAAGCAGAGCAGACACAGCCGTATACAGCCTGCATACAGCACTCAGGAGCGGTTGTTGCTTGGCAACCTTAAAACTCTGGGTGATGGGGGATGTCTAGCTGCTTGGAGGGTGGGTAGGGTTAAACTGTGAGGTGGTTGGTTTGAGCTAAAAGGGGTTGCTTTCATCTGAGGCTAACCAGCTTCTCCTTTTCTTACTGCTACGCCGACTTTAGTTTTTTGGGGTGGGGGGGATTCATAGCCGATTTTGGAGACCAGTTATCGACGTTATTTTTCGATTGGGTGTTGTAGGAGCAATGAGTGAGAAAATTGGTTGAGAAGGTAGAGCTGGAGAGGACTGAGGGGTTGGCAAACGCCATGTTTTTTTAAAGCTGTACAGTTATGGCCCGTGGCTAATTCATTAATAAATGGCAAGTTAGCAGATTTGCTATCTAATTTCCCACAGATTGTATTTTTGGTGGCAGTTAATGCCTTTTTACACACAGTCCTGACATTCAGAGTAGAGTATGAAGCAGCTTCTTTACATGCACCACAGCGAACATCGTCATCAATCCCGCCTGCTCGCTTTCATAGAATTGTCCAGGATATTATCTGCTGTGTTCACACATCGTCTCACTCCAACTTCACACAGAATTTAACTAGGGGCCTTGTCGTAAAAACAATCTGCGTAAAGTCCGGGTGAAAAAGACTGATTGCAATCACACGTGCAGCTCATGCTGAAAGTCTCGGGAACATTTCAGGAGACTGGGTATGCATGTACACAGCATTACTGTAAATGTTGTTCGATGACTTAAGAAGCTCTCTCAAGCCGTTCATTTGACCCAAAGTGACCCCGTTTTATTCCCATCATTAAACTGCTGTCTTCTCAACAACCTTCCGGCAAAATATAGATAAATGTATCAAATCAATGGCCGAGCTTATAAGGTCAGCACGGACATCAATACCTGCTCATTGTTGCTAACAGCTCAGGAGAAACCAAACAGCTTCAGAACCCACCTGGCCCTTAAAGCAACACACATCATCTCATCAAGCAACTTCTTTTCTTATTTTATCGTTATTATAATTTTATTGGGTATGTATGTACATGACTTTTTCAGGAATAGAGATTTGAGTTGTGGTGACAAAAGCTGTTATTTCTGTACAGAAAATGTTTACTTTGCTTATTGTAGGGAATTTTAATACTGGGGGCCTAATGGGGAATGAGTCACTTTCTGAGCAACCCTCAAGTGGACACTTGAAGAACTGCAGTTTTTTTTGTGCCTCATTTTTCAGCCCCAGATGTTGCTGCTTGTTTGTAAGCTGTAAAGCCTTTTTAAACATACTGGTGGTATTGGGCTGTTTTTAAATTATTTGACTTGAATGCTTGAAGTCGGACATTCTTTAAACATTTGTTTGTCATTTAAGGCTCATGCAAAGAGCAGTAATCTTTAAATCATTCTGCTGTTGGTTCAAAGCTTAGACTATGACAGTAAAGAGATTTTCCCTGTGTGTGTGTACTGTGCACGCTTAGTGTGTGTGTGTGTGTATTTGTGGGAGTGTGTGATACACCGTGTCACCATGACACTGTCCTACCGCATAGCCAAGGGCAAGCCATCATAATTGCTGCGAGTGATTCAATTATGATCCAATTCTACCTACTCCACAGGGGGCAGGAGGTGCAAGGGGACATTAGAAATGGATAATTTACTCCACTGTCAAGAGATGTACACTTCTTCTTTCATCCTCGACAAAACACACATGCTGCTCTGCTCCCATTAACACACTGCAGAATACCCCAAACAAACACGTGCAGCCGCTGGGCCTCAGTCTTTCTCAAACAGAAGGAAATGTATATTTCCATCTTTCCCTTTTCCTTCTGCGATGTCTCATTGGATCGTGGCTCCATTAACTCTATAACTCTCAGAGGGAAGCTAGCGTCATGCTACATTAGCAATATGGCCTCATGGATTTCACATTAAATGGCTTTTCGGTGACGCTCATAACAAACTGCACTCAGACAGTTGAAAAGAACACACGAGCTGCAGAAAAAGTGTCTGGTGAGCACTATCTTAATGTTTGCTGCTCTCCTATCTGGGGGTCATAATGTGATGAGGCAAACAGCAGTCATGTGTGAACAGTAATCATGGGGTGTCAATCATGTGCCTGAAGCTTTCACTCAGGAATCAATCAGCCTGGGGCGGCTTACAGGCAAATCAACACTGCTGCAGGTGGACAGGAGTGGCCAGCTGACTGGCAGCTTATTCCGTCTGTCAGCGGAGAATTGAGGAGAAATCGACATGTCCTCAGAGCAAACTGCGAAGAAGAGACTTGCGGTGTTTTCGCCCCAAAAATTTCAAGAATTGTTCCAAGGTGAGTTTTATGTGTGAAAGCAAGTGGCTGAAGGAACATTATCCTTGAACAAGCATGAGGGGGTGAAGCGTAATATCACGTGACCGATGAGTGATGGAAGCTCGCCATGTCCTTCTCACTTCTTAAGTTGACACTGTGACTACGTCCATGTAGCATTGATGTAAAGTCATGGACTGTTATTACACCATCAGATTTTGCTTTTGCCATCTTGTAAACAATACGACAGCAGTGTTATTTACATGTCATGTCCTGCTTCCTGAAGCCTGATTTAGTTTTCTGCATCGAATCGCCGCCGTAGGTTCGCGTAGCCCGTTACCTAAGCTCCTGTTACTTAGCCTGACATGCACCTCTACAAAAATGCCTTGAAACAATGCAGCCCTGTGATTGGTTAAAATGTTCCTCTCCTGGCTTGCACCACATGGAAAACATCGGGTTACCTTGTTGAATTATGATGAGAAGATAAATGTACTGTGTGTTCTTTGTATCATGACGCTCAGTGCGTTTAACGTAGGCTAACTGGTAGCGTTAACAATGCTATCGAGTTGAAAATTCCATTCCAATGGCGTACATTCAACTCCTTGGATGTCTAGCTACAGAATAGAATAGATGCAGAAGTATAAACCAGGCTTAAGACCATGATACTTTGGGAAACATCACTTGCAGGCTGTCCTGAAATGTTCTATACATTTTCAGGAGTGCATTAGTGAAAACATATTTGATTAAATTTTTCACCTAAGCCCCCCAAAACTCCCAAATTTTCTATTGCAAAAAGGCTTGAGCTCACCATGTTTCACTATCTGTTGTAGAAGCAGAATGATCATATATATTTTTGAGGTTCTGAAATGTGATGAGCTGTTTTTTATGGTTGAAAAGACATGGGCCAAAGGAAAATGATATTGCGCCTCATTGATGGAGGCGAAAGTGTAACCTCAGTGGTGAGCAGATGATGGTTTTCAGCCTTTGCAGACCGGTGCCATGATTTGAAACAGACGCAGTTAGACCTCGATATTGTCATTTCTGTGAAAAGAAGGTAATTGAAGTGTGGAATTCATTCCAGTGGGCCTCTCTGTCCACTCCTGACAAAGAATTTCACTCTAGAAGTCGCCTGTGATGGACCATGGTTCAGTGGGAAATCGGGCTTTTGGTGTTCAGCCTCACCCTTTGGGTTTACATCGCAATTAAAAGGCCAATTAAGCACCCGTTCTATCTTTTACATGGTAATTGTGCCAAACAATATGTGTGTGGGTGCTGTTGAGACTCTGCTGCTATCCTGCTAACTTGGCTGTGTCAAACATGCTGCTACAGATCCAACCCCTGTGTTGACGTGCTTCATAAACATTTAACTGCCATTTTTTACAGAGCCGTTAAAAGTCAGACGGAGACACACTGGGTGTCCCTAACATCCCATTTTTATATTCAGATCACTGACATTGTAATTTACCTCTGAGATTCAGTTAGTAATTAGCTATAAAGTATCAACGAAAGAGACACAAATGCAATGGCGCATCCACAGAGACAGCCTATTATGTTCTTCATTAAGAATGGCGTGCATGTTTGGGGGTGTTGTGCCCCATCCTCCTGAGCTCTGCAGGGCAACACATCATTCAAACAAGTATGAATCATATTTCATTTTTGGCTGCGGAACTCATTCAAACTTCATTAGCCGTGTGAGCTCAGAGGAGCATGATGGCAGAAGCAGAATCATGGGGTTATTTTACGTTGCTGGGTTCAGCAATCATTCATAGTATTGCATGGCTAAGAGAGAGAATGGGGGGGGGGGGGGGGGGGGTTGAGGAGTGATGGTGCTCTATACTGTAGCACTCATTGCCCCTAAATGTGGGAGATTCATCATATCTGTATACATCGGTTGCTGCATGTCATATTAAGGTAATGCAGGAAATAAGCACTGCTGCACAGGCCCAGGAAACAGCCGCAGTGATGCTTTACAGTAATTTATTGTAAAAGCATGAACTGTCCAGTTTTTTATTCCTCCGCTCAGATTACAGCTGTGGCTAGTTTTTTGGTTGTCGGTCTATCAGCCTGGATGGACGCCAATTTATCCTTCCATCTCTTGAGGATGGAATATCTTTGAATATCTTTGAATTTCGCAAAAAAAAAATAAAACGTCCACTTGGACTCAAAGATGAACTGATAAGAATTTACTGGTGTAATGTCACTGGTTACTGGGATCTCTCAAATACCAGTTTTGGTCAGAGCTTATACCCTTAGTAAGATGATCAATTCCATACAAATGTATAATAGGATAAAATGATGATGTTTGTTTTTTTAGGTAGGTTTAAAGGTAAACTAAATATTCATCTGTGGTAATAGGGCTCTCACCAGTCATTCGGCTGCCTGGGGCGCAGTAACACTGTCAGTCTGTGGTAAAAACAAGAAGGTATTTTACTGAATCTTGCCTAAAGTTAGCACAGGAATAGAACAGCAAGGGGAAACTGTACTTTAAAAAAAACCAATCCTCATATTGTTTGCTTTAGTTTTACTACCGCCATAAAGACAAGAGAGACATTCAGAAGTAGTCATCAAACAATGATGTCAGTCGAAAATTGTTGTTTTTCTATGTGTAAGAAAAAACACCAAGTGTAGAATAACAAAATGTAGACTCAATTATACACCATTGAATGAACAGACCCAGTGCCAAGCAATCCAGACATTTCCAACACTGTCATTTGGTAGAAAAATCGCTAACATTTGGTTCCATTTTTCACCACAGTCCCACAGAAGGATGCCTTGTTGTTTATTTCTCCCCCATCCTCCAGAAAGTGGTCGCAACAGCGAAATATTTCAGTTTTCTCTTGACATTTCCTGTGACCACAGACATCTTGCAACAACATGTTTGCCTTATTGGGGAAAAAAAAGGAAATATAACTAAAATGTCTACAAAGAAGGGCAAGGATTTGTGCTCCCGGGGTTGTCTTCAGAAATCATGCTGCAGACTTTCCGCCATCAGCGATGTTTGGTGTACAGCGCGGGGCACATGGCAGGGCAGGCTGAGTAAAAATAGCAGCATTACTAAGGATCTTAAGGGGGTTTGGCTGGTCATGGCTCCCTGGGGAGGAAATGGTGATGTGCTCTCACACTGGTTGTCAGACACCTACATGCACACACACACACACACACACACACACACACACACACACACACAAGGATACATAAGGAGAAACCAAAGGCCATGTCATGAAGGGGGAAAGAGATAAAGACAGAGTAGACATGGTGTAAGATGAGTTTTCAGTGCCCTGGCAGAGCACAGAATGGCCGTTGGATAGAGAGAGAAGCAGCACACGAGTCGTGCTGAGGGACAGAAAAGTCCACAGCTGAAGCACGTTTGTTGTTTCTGAGGGTCTTTTTCTGAGTTTTATTGCTGCACCTGATGAAAGTGCGAGACTGACAGAACAGCTTTTTGTTTTTAGCAGTTTTCTAAAATCTTTCTTTCTTAAAATTATAAGAGCTGTTTACATTAGAATGACTGAAAACAAGTTAGAACCAGGGTGGTGGAAATCGGTGGATTAGTGGCTGGTTTGCACATCCCCAAGGCCTTAGTCCTCGAGGAAAGCAGCCCGGGTTCAAATCCGACCTGTGGCTCCTTTCCTGCATGTCATTCCCCGTGCTCTGTGTCCCTGATTTCTGACTCTATCCACTGTCCTGTCTCTAAAATAAAGGCTCTTTAAAAACACCCTAACCCCCTATTCAACTGCCTGTCTTTACAGATGGGTGGGGGCGAGGGGTCATTGTGTCTACGCTTCCCCAACCTAACCCTAACCCTAACCCCCACCCCAAGATATTTGGTGCCTCCCCTAGGGGGGCTGGAGTCCAGGTTTGGGAACCATTGTAGTAAAAATTAAAAAAACAAAGACTTGTATCTTTAGCCTATCCCCCCTGGTGTTTGGCTACAGTCAAGTTGTCCTGCTTTCCTGTGGCGTTTAAATGGTAAAAAGGACTTCAGCTTGTTTAGTCTTCTGACTATTCAAAGCACTTCTACACCTTCTCATTCACACACTGATGGCAGAGGCTGCTACGTAAAGGGTCCATGAGTATTGACTAATCCATTCATTCACAATTTGTATGCCGTTGATGAAGCAGAGAGTGCAACTTGGGGTCAAGTGTCTCGCCCCAAGGACACATGTGGCTGCAGATGCAGGGAATTGAACCCCCGACCTTCCAGTTGAGAGACGACCCACTCCACCCTTTAGTCACAGCCAGGTGGTAGTGTAGCACCTGATGAATATGCGAAGGATCTGTCAGAAAAAGATGTCCAAACAGAAGAACATTGGTCACCCCAAAAAAAAAATATCTGCAGTGTATCCTGTTATTCCCTCAGGGACTAAGTGAGTTTAACTCTAAGAGCTGAAATTCAGATTTTTTTTCCTTAACAGCGCCAGAGTGTCGTCCATCAAGAAAGTAATTTCCCTTCTTGTTTATTGTGTAATGACAGCATCACTTGAAGCAGTTTGACAACAGAATTTGAACAGAGAATCCATTTATTCTCAAGCCATCGGTCTATTTCTATTCAGCGCATGTCTGAAATTGATGCACATTTCAGGAAGTTGGAGTGACATTTACACCTGCTTTGCATGCATTATGTGAAAGTAGTTGAAAACACGATATGTCTTGGAAACAGCTTGCAGAGAACAGATGAGGAATTTTAAAAGTCAGTCCTCAGGCGAAACGTACATTTTTAATATCATTTTTATAGATCCTGATAGCCAGAGCTTCTACAGGATACATTGGGCGCTGCTTCAGATCTATCTCATCGGTGAATAATTCATGATTAAGAAATGAAACTGCAGATTAATCGGGTTTGAATTTTAATCATTCTTGCAGAGCGAGGAATGATTGAAGGATGTAGTTGAAGTATCCAGATGTTATATGTGATGCTGCTATCTGGCTTCTCTGTTCTGCTGGCAGGAAGTCAAAGCTCAAAAAACAGCCCAGTGAGAATGCTCACATTACACTGCAAAACCCGGGTAAACATCATCTGTTAAGACCAGAATTATTGTTCATGCAGATCTCCCACGTACAGTAATTACGGATGAACGTGAGCCATATGGACCATGTGAAGAGAATGATTAGCATATCCAGATTCGTTTTATCCGAGCATCTGTGTGTCATTGTGTATGTTGTGTGAACACATATGAGCATGTTCATGTGTTCCTGATTTGAATGTGTGTTTACTGATAATCAGTTCTGGATTTATCTCTACGACGTATTGTTATGGCACAGTATCAGTGAATGAGTGGTGAAGAACGTTATAAGTTGCTCACACTTGTGATCTACGTGCGTCACTATTGCGCGTAGGGAAGCTGCTCACCTGTTGCATGACGATGACATCATCACCTCAGCCTGCTTACTGGTGAATATTTCCCGCTGCGTTGACACATCGCCTCACTCAAATTTCATGTGGACATTTTACTGGGTAATTAAGTTTGCCATTTGGTTCCAAAAATGTCAAGGGTTTTGTGTGTGAAAAAAAAATACAATTTTACATTTCAAACTATCCACTAATGGAGGATAAGAAAAGTCATCTGGGTTGTCAATGTGAGGCTGGACAGTGGATAGAATCTGAAACCAGGGCATGCAGGAAATGAGCCACAGGTTGGATTAACACCTGGGCTGCCCGTTTCAAAGACTACAGCCTCTGTACCCTAACCACTTGGCCAACAGCCCCCCCCCCCAAACACAAAACTCTTTGATAGGAAAATCATTTCTCCGCTATTTACAGACGACAACAAATTATACATTTATATGCTCTGATCAGAAATGTTAGTTCTTGTCAAGCGTTTCACTTCCATTAATTTCCTCCCAGAAGGAGTTGTAGGAACAGCTTTCCGACTTTCTCAAATCTCCCCTTGAATATGATATCTAATCCCAAACGGAGATGTTTCTGGATCTTGTTTAAAAACTAAACATGCCTCTCGTGTTTTATCAAAGAAAATATTCAAAAAGAGGAAAAGAAATTGCCATCAGGCACGAGAATACGCTCCGCTTGTTCACTTAAAGGAGCCGGCTATTAGATCCGACTCCGTTCCTATACTGACACATCGCATTTCCCGTCTGTGGCACTAAGGAGAAAAATGTAGGAGTTAATGACTATGTCAGATTGTGATGCTGACATTTCCCTGTTGACATCTTCAATCCCACATTTACATTTGATATGTGGACATGCCTTTAGCTGGGGGCCCCCTGTGAAAGGCCAGGCTGGATTAAGGTATCACTGTGATTGTACGCCACCGTATGGACCGACAGGCAGGCAGGCTGAAGACCTAAATCCCTGTCTGGAGCCGAGCAGGTCTCAGTGCTGCTGGTAAGCTCTCATCAGACCCACCCGGTGCCTCGCAGTCCTCCCTCTCTGCCATGCTTCGGAGATCAGGCGCGATGACATGTAATAGTGGACATAATTGCTTTGTCCTCTATCTGTCTTTTTCCCTCCCTGACTTGGACGTAACCAAATGAAATGAGGTGACACGTGAGGAGACGAGGTTTGAGCTCTCTCTGTCAGAGAGCCCAGTGATTTCTGTCTCATGTCCAGAAGCCAATGTCAGATTGGCTGCAATCCGACAATATTTTGTTGCCGTATCTGGCAGTAGTGTGTTTTTTTTTTTTCCCTCACCCACATGCATCTGGTGACTCTGTGCAAGTCGACTGTTTTCATAATGATGCAATGCAGGAAGTGGCAGATGCTGCGCGCTGACTGAATATGTTGTCCCCTCTCTGTTAAACAGAGCTTGTAAGCCGTTAAATCGTGTTTTAGTTCTGCGAGCTTGTTCTCTGAGACTGTATATAGTCAGTATCAAAAAGTAATCAAAGGTAGAACTGTAATCCCAACACAGCCAAGTTGTTTGGATTGGGTTGTTGGATTTTCCACCCTTTCCTTTTCAGATGCTTCAGATAAAGTGATTTTCTTGTTTTTTTTCCGGTTACACTCATGAGTCAGAAAATGTGTTTCTCATTGCAGCGGAAACATCCTCCTCATCCGTGAAGGATAAGGATATCCAAGGTCCCTTGTTAGTATGCAAAACAATACATCATACTTTTCCACCATTTCTCATTTCCCGATTACAAATGTGGAAGGAATGAAAAAATATGCGGGAGATTACTGTGTTAAACAATTTGGTTCTGCTTAATAGTGACTCCTTTGATTCGGTCGCGGGGGCCCCTGAGATGAGCGCGGATGAGGAATGATTGAGATGCGTGGAGGAGCGTGTTCGCTGGCTGCCTGCTCGGCTAAGCAGGCCCACTTCACCATAATAAGAGGTCATCCCTGGAGGAGTGTGGAAATGTGTCTAATTAAAACAAAATGCTTTATCAAGAGCCCGGGCAGAAGTGAGCAGCTCCAGTAAAATAAATAGCCAGCAATTTCCCCGAGATTCACATTCTGATAAGCATCTTATTACAGCCAGCTACCTACTGGAAGTATGTGAAGACTTTTGCTCATTTTTTCAGTCTGTTTTGCATACACACCATCTAGTGTGTGTGTAGTTGTTGTTGTTGTTGTTGAAGGCATCAATGTGTGTATTGTAGAGGTGGGGGAAAAAATCGATACAACATAGTATCGCTGTATTTTGTGTGGCAATATTATATATTATATCGTCTCAAGCCGCCAAGTATCGATATTTTAGAAGAAAGAAAATGATGTTCAAGTTGGATAAGACTGACATACCAACAGTTCAGATTGTGAGGTGCATAAAGCCTTTTACAGGGTTTGACTTTTATCACAGTGTCGGTCACTCTCTGGGCTTGAAAAGACCGAAGTGAGATGAATAGACTGAGAATGTTGACAAAACAGTTCTCGTTTTAGTTTAAATTTGTGGACAAAATATGCAGATAAAAAAAGTTAAATTGTAATATATTGTGTATATAAGTCACTTTGTGTGAAACCTAAGCTGCAACCACCTGTGTGGAGAAATGAGGCTGATGCAGGAAGTGCAATATACTGCAGTTCCTCGAGTGTCCACCTGAGGCTGCCTGCAAAAGCCCCTGGAGTCTGTTGCCTGTTGCTGACTGAAGAGTTCGTTTGAGACAGCATTTCCAACATGGTGACCCCAATGTTGACCTTCAAAACTCTGCTTCAGAAACCAATGGGTTCAATGTTTTATACATTCTAGGGTTAAACCACATTTGAAATTAGTATTTTTCTGACTTTATTTCCTCAATAAACAATTGGAGAGCAAGTTTAAAGTCAAAATCTTTAATTTATAGTATTTTTCAATAACATGACATTTATACAAGTAATGGTCCCATTTAGAGTTAAAGGTCCCATATTCTGCTTTTTCTGGTTTTATATGCTCTTAAGTGTGTTTTCCAAGTGTCCTGTGCATGTTTAGACATATCTATGTGCAAAAATTCAAAGTCTGCGGAAACGCGGCTTCTCCTACGTCCTCCTGTTAGCTGTAGCATTAGCCGCATGTAACGCTCGGTTCTAGCCCCCCTCGATAAAAACCTGTCAGTGCGACGTCATTGTCAGTGTGAGATCACTGATCTAAGCCCATTGGCTCGTTGTGGCAAGCTCTGCAGCTCATGTTGAAATTTCCGAGACGCATGCTGAGCAACTGACCAATAACGACAGAGCGGATCGGCAGACCAATCAGAGCAGACTTGGCCCACGTGGGGTCTAACAGTGTGGGCTCAACAGAGTGCAGCTGACGGACTCAGAGCGTAGAGGGAGCAAGGAGGAGCAGTACATGAAAACAGACACTTTTTTCAAACTTTAGCTATTGTGAACGTACAAAAGTAGGAACATAGATTAAATATACGAACCCCAAAAAGGGCAGAATATGGGCTCTTTAAATTGTGAGTAAAGCTTACAATGCTTAAGGGCGTCGCTACCTGTGACACAATACCCTACATCCTGAGACAATCGGAACACATAATGCATACCCACCCGTCATCCAAATTTGTTCGCTTCTGTTTCCAAAAAGCCAACATTGCATTGGCCCAAATGCAAAACGATTGGCTTCAAAGCAAAAGTCTCTAACCGATGGATGACACCACAGTGGCCTTGTCCCCGTACACAGAGTCAATGCCCATTACAAAGTGGGAGTGTGCCTAATTTGTCAGGTATTTTAGATTTTGCTCACCTTGCAGTTAAGCAGAGTGTAAATTACTCAGCGCTGTGGGCACAAAGTACTTAATTGTTTTTTTATATCATCATAATTCATCTTCTCTGACAGCTCAATTGTGGCGCTGATGTGTTGAAAGATGGACCATCTGTACTTTTGTCACCTCCTCCATCTCTCTCTCTCTCTCTCTCTCTCTCTCTCTCTCTCTCTCTCTCTCTCTCTCTCTCTCTCTTTCAGTGTTGCTGTTTTTGAGGTGCCATGTTTCCATACTGATGGAATCTGAGTCCATGATTTGTTGCCACAAGTCTGATGTGTGAGATTACAATGCCTCCAAGCAAGGACAAAATAATGAATTAATAAAAACAACAATTTAATACAATGCCTCAGTCAGCAAACACAACGGAGCAGCTTGCAATTACCATGTCTCCTGTGATTGCATCTCTGTGGAAATTAATCGCTATTTTAATTTAGTTTTTCCATTGACGAATCCTGACAAGCTTAAGGGAAGCCTCGGAAGGGAGCTGTAGGTTTTGGGCCACAGATCAGCAGCATTATGTTCGATTGTACTTCAGGCAGGGTTGTTTTCCCCCGACGAGGAGACGGAAAAACAAAATCACAGCTCTGAAACGGCTTCAAAAAGCTCTCGCTGAGATCGACAGTCGGATATGACTGCCACTGTATTTCTGACTGCAATTTGTTGATTAAAACCTAGACAGGGTGTGACGATTAGATTGTATTCCCTCCCTTCTCTCTTACCTTTCTGTGTGAAATATCTCTTCTCAGCTGTCCGATCATCAGCGCACGTTATTGGGCTGCTGAGGCTCCATCAGGAGGGCATAACTGATGTAACGGGCCACCTGTATGGATGTGGTTTCTGTTAGCAAGAGTGCCTATGTGTGGAATTAATGTGTAGATGACAGGAGTCCCTAGAGAACTCTTGAGGTTGTATCCGGTACCCGCTCTGACAGGTCTGATGTAAGCTGTTGGGGGGGGGGGGGGGGGGGGGGGGGGCTTCCATAATGGACCTGGTTCAAATGCCACACACATCCCAAGTCCCAAGGCACATCCTGCACACTCTGGACTCTTCAACTTACAGCTCTGCAATGACAAGTAAAAATATATCCACTCTGCTCATCACCTGCAGTAAATCAGAGACCGTAATGTTGGTTCCTAAGTGGGTGGGCATGTATTTGCTCCTGCACTAATGCATGTTAGGCGACACTGGAAATAAAAAGAGGACCCAACCATTGTTTTGTGGATTGCATCAAATTGCCTTATGTCTGATAACACCTTAGTTTTCTAGAGCAAGAAGTGAGCATATTTGTAGACGAGGGTGAAGCTGGAGAGTAGCAAGGCAAATGCTACATTATCACTACATTTCAGTAATACTGCATTTGCCAATGGCTAATACAATGGCTGGATAATTAACCACATTGCTTACCCACAGAATGAGATTGTAATTGTGGCTGACCAGAGTTGTTTATCTGTTAGATTAAGAAAGCCAACAGATGCCGTGGAACGCAGATCGCTTTGTGGTTTGCTAATTAGAGAGCAAAGGGCAGTTGAACAAAAAAAGATACAGGTTACTTAAAAGTCCTTTCATCACTACGGTCGGCTTCCATGCACAGTCCAAAAATATAATGCAAAGAATTAGAACACCCTGATGATCTCACCCTGAGCGTGGACACTGATGGCAACTCATTTGTGCAAACATACAAACAAAATTTTGCAAGGTTTCCCTTCACAGAAAAAAACAGCATAGACTTTTTGGGTGATCTGTTGATTTACTGACCAAAAGTCATGTTATTTGTCATTTGCAATATGGTGACAATGCCACATTCAGTTTCTCAAACTAGCATGGAAAACAAGCTTTGGACCTTCTTATATACATCTTAATGCCCTGATACAATTAAACTGGTGGTTTTTATAACATTTTGTAACCAGCACAGTTTGTTTTTATTATTGGGAAATGTTCAATATGTCTGTGGTCACTGTCTCGTTTTTGGAACCAGCCTCAAGTGGCCATTAGAGGGACTGCAACTTTTGGCATGCTTGCATTAGCTCCATCTCTTTGTCCGTCGTTAGGTTATCCCAAAGTTTGATAGTCAGTATTTCCAATATGGCAACCCCCACGGATAGGCTGTCAAAACAGCTCATTAGAGACCAATGGGTGACGTCACCTAGGCTCCATCTACTATTATTTACAGTCTTTGATTTTGAGCTATTTGTCACACCTTCAAGTCATGAGTATGAACCCTTTAATTATGTATAGAAACATACAAATTTGATGTATTATTGGAAAATAGATAATATAATTGTCATCATATGCATTAGATTGACAGTTCAGTTTTTCATCAAACTGTTTCCTGGAATTTGTTGTCCTCGCTCGCCTGGCATGAATGCTTACACGGGTCAGAGAAAAGAGGGAATGGAGCTTCAGTGGAGTCGACAGGTCGCCACATTCCCTCGTGATATCTTCAAATATGGCTGCAGGGAGAGAGAATTAGAGGCATCACAAGAGGCCTCTTTGAAACCTTCCAACTTAGTATGAAATCGCTGCGTGCAAGCTCTTTGATCAGCAAACGGTCAAGCGGCAGCACCGCAGCCGGCCTTCTCTCTGCATTACCACTGGGAGCCTCATTCCCCGGCACTGTGCACACCCCTCCACCTGACCACTGTTTGATGTGCTCACTGAACTGATCTTCCAACAAATAAGCTTTGTGCTTTGCCACGAATTACTGCTCTCTATCTCCCGTCACACATGCCCTGCAGCCCCTCTCTCCTCTTCGCGTGCACCCGGCTGGCCCGTACATCCAGAGATAAACAGTAGGTTCTGCACATCACACAAGCATCATTTCTACAATTAACCTCCTTGCCGCTGTTGGCTTTGAATCCTGTGAGCTTCTTTGAGTCACTTCTTCCATCAGTTCTTCCATCTCCGTCTATAGGGTTTGGATTATTAATCTAAACATATACAGGGACCAACACACCTGTCTGACATCACCCTAATGACCACTGATGTGTGTTTTGATTTCAGATCCTGGGTGGTCGGAAAGGTGCCAGGACTTTAAGTGGCTGTGTTTTACAGCTGAAAACTTAGACCATCTTCAGATCTGCCAAGTAAAAAGACACAGATTTAATGAGGGTCTGTCACAGGAGCTGCAGCTGTAAGATATGAGAAAATCAATAAGAAGGGGACGTATCTTTGCATAAATTAAAACACTTAAAGGAGTGAAGAAACACATTGGAGTATGATTCACAGGCATGCAAATGTGGATATTGTCCTAATGGTGACCTTCAGTGTTGAGAAATGGAGCCAATGCGGAAGTGCATATAACTGCAGTTCCTTGAGTGTCCACATGAGGCTGCCTCCAAAACCTAACAAATCCACATTAAGCCCCATTTATACAGTAGAAAGAAACATGTTTACAACCTGGTACACAAACATCGATTTAGGTGTCAGTAGCTCATTCCTCTTATGTTGTACAAAAACTGTACATGAGGTGAATCTTTTTTTTAGATTTGTTTTGATTATATTAAGCAGACGAGTTTTGCATACATTTGCATAATCATGGGGGCGTTGTTGTTTTTGCCTGACAAGGTCGATGCATTGTGTCTGTTTGTCATTAGACTTAAGTGTCACTTCAGCTTAACTTCATTGTCTGTTATTAGATTGACCCAAAATAAGGTAGAGTCATTTCCAATATGGCGACCGTCATCATTAGGCTTTAAAATACCTTCTCAGAAACTGCGTCCATATTTATTTATTTATTTATTTTTTTACTTCTATGATATTTTACTGCTGGTTCGCCTGTCACATTGCATTTAGCTTCTACCTATTTGTCTGCCTTTAGAACCTCCAATCTCAAACACTGTACTTTAAGAGCTACATATTGTCCATATTTCAAACAATATACTCTTCTATTCTTTCTCACGGTTTTCACATAATCTGCGGCCAGGCTCAGTCAGTCAATATGTGTCCGAAAGTGAAACATGACTGAAAATATTGTACAGTTTGTAATAACCCAACCTCACCTTGCCAAATAGGTTAAACTATCATTTCTCTCTCCACTAAACAGGCTCGACCTGTTCCAGACAGTTCGGCTCAACCCGTCCCTTCGATATGAATTGAGTTATGTTCCAATCAAACAAATCGCGGCCTGTTCCAAACGTGGCCACTCCAAACCGGGCCGTGAGTATTGAATTGAGAAAGTCTATATTTGATTACCCCTTCCGCCCAGGGTTGACTGAGATCCGTTTGAGAGGTAGTGCGCTGGAATTCCAATATGGACGCCCTCCAGCTATTGACCCTGTCTTTAAGTGGGCGCTGTGCTTTTAGTGTACTTACACTGCTTGTTCCACATCTTCTTCCTTCTGGCAGTTTTGCAATACTTTTGATGGCAGACACTGGCTCCCTTTTCTCCACTCTGCATTATTGATGCATCAGAGAGTGTGGATAGCCTACTTTTTTGTCATAACCCACTAAGGGCACAGATGCGGGGAGATAAGAGTTTGGTGTCGGTGCGTTGTATAACTATCTCAATGTCAATCAGTTTTTCTAATAAGAATATGTCAACATATTTAACTGTTTTTGCACATCCTGATTGAGTTGACCGTCTTTGTAATTCAGAGAAAGCAAAAAATGAAACACTCGGCAGCTATTATGATCACTGATCAAAGATTTATCATTTATGAGTAAAAAAATAAAAGCAATGCCATGCCAGCTGAAAACATGTTGGATGGCATCCCATTCAAATGAAATAGTTTAATGATGTCTGCGGCCAAACTAACGTTAATCCTATGATTAAAAAAACTTAATACAGCAGAGAAGGAGAAGATGCACAACGACAAGATCTTCATGCAGCACTTTATTCATGCATGCTTCTTCTAAATATGGACAGTTTGAAGATACTATATTTGTGTCCTTATTCAGCTTCTTGTACCAGAGCTTCAGGGCTCTATAGCTGCTGTTGTGATGGCAAGATTACAGGAAATACTTTAAGGGATTTAAAACGTAGTATTTTTTTTAATTATTATTATCTCTACAGTTGGAACAATCCTGAGCTGCTCGGCTACAGTGAGGAGGCTGAGATACAACTGAGTGCAGGAGACAGTGAGGGAGCAAATCAGAAGGTATATACTTAACTACTGTAGCCTATATGTAAGAAGGAGGCAGGGATGAAGAAATTGAGAAATTATAGTAAAGAAGATTTAAACAAAATGGGATTGAAAGGGAGAGAGAGAGAGAGAAAGAGAGAGAGAGAGAGAGGTGTGTGTGTGTGGGTCTGAGCAGGAACAGGTTCACACTTTGGTCCATAGATGGCAGTGTTTTAACAGAAACAGAGTTGGATGGAAGAGTGTCACCCACTATATTCACTGAGGGATCAGTGAAACAAAACTGTTAGAGATAAGAGAATGTTATTTTTAGAAAAGTGATGCTATGTCCAATTGTAAATCTAATAACGAGTTTTTACTGTATAATACTTCCAGTTGCTTGTAAGGGTTTATTATGGGAACAAGGGGATTGAATCTGTAACCTATTGTTTTTATGTAGTTTTCCAAAGTTTAATTTGTAGGCTACTCTTTCAAACGTATTTTCAGTAAGGGGGTAGATAGTGCTGTGAGAACTGCCATATTGAATTATGTTTAAAACAAATGCTTATAGTGTCGCTTTAAATATGTCTAATTAGCTAACATGTTGTTCTAACACTGAATTCCTGCGTTACAAACAAGTGTCCCTTGCATGTTTTCATTATTAATGTTTTTCTTTGGGCGGAAACGGTTAACTCCACAGTGAGAAGGAGTGTGAGGGGGCTGGGTTTAGACGCGCAGAGTGTGTGTGTGTGTGAGAGAGAGAGAGAGAGAGAGAGTGAGAGAGCCAGTGGCAGCGTACACACACTACTGTACATTGATGGAGCCGCTAATCTCTGTCAGTCCGGCAGAGCCCTGTGAGAAAACCACGCCGCTGCTGCTGCTGCTGCTGCTGCTGCGGGGCTGAACCAGAGACTGACGCTGCGAAATTACTCCGCCGGACGATGACGGCTCGTTCATAACCTGCATGTGTGCTGTTACTGGCTGACTGTAGAGCAGCCCTTGGAGGACGCTGAAACCCGAACTGAAGGAATGTGTCGTTTCATTGACTCGGTCCAGTGAAGTAACACTAGGAGGTCAGCTCGAATGGTGCGAAGTTTACGCACTGAATTTTGAAATTACTCGCCGTAATGCCGGTTTTTTTTTTTTTTTTTTTACTTGAATGAATGACGCCGCCGCTGCTGCTTAACAGGTTCCACACAGGGCAGCTCAATTTGAAGAACTGGTGAATGTAAAATATATATATATATATTGAACCATCTGTGAAAACGCGTATCTTTGTCCACGTAAAGCGTTTGGAAACATTTTTTTTTTGACTGTGGGGTGGATGTGAGTCTCGCGCATCAGTTAAAGCCCCCCAGAAGACAGCAGCCCGCGCGCGCTGGAGGGATCAGGATCACCGGGATCCACTTTGAATGAAGAGGTGAGTGACGCCCGTTTACACTTTAATCTGCTTCACAGTGAGCAAATATTTGTTTTAAACCCACACACATACGCAGTATAGGCTACACACACACACACACACACACACGCACACACACACAGGAACATGAACGCCGCTCCATGTTCTTGTGTTGAAGGCTAATTTTCGACACTGCGGAAGAGACAAGTGAAGAGAGACATTTTTTCATTTTTTGGGGCTGCAGGCTCTGAGGAGGTATAGCTGCCTGTTTGAGTATTTCATTGTGGCTTTGTCACAGCTTTTAACAATTGACACAAATGAATGATGTGCCACCATAAAACACGGGGTATGGCTTTACTGCAGCTGTTTGTGCATTGACTAAGATTCTATTAGAGCTGTTCAGAAGGCTTTTACACACAGGTGTTGCTCTGGAGCTTTTACATTATCACCATTTATCTTGTGTTCTGATTTATGAGAACTAAGATGCCTCATAGTACACACCAGTGCCATTGAGTTACATCCTGATACTTCTGGCTGCCGGGCTGATTCTGCTTTGTGTTCTTGTTCTGCAGTATTAAATGAAGTTTCTTTTGGAGTCTTTTTGTCCTGATGCTTGGTGCTATCACAGAATGATTTTGATTTGTTTGGTCTCCTTGTGAAATACCTACTTAAGCAAACCGAGCACACTTGCTCTTGTAGACTCATGACATATATAGCCTAAAGAATGCTTAAAAATTCACACAAGCCTTTTGTAATAAGCCAACTGGTGCAGTCTGCAGACCTGGATGTGTGTGTGTGTGTGTGTGTGTGTGTGTGTGTGTGTGTGTGTGTGTGTGTGTGTGTGTGTCACTGCAACAAGTGAACCATGAGTCTGAAGCCGAGGGCGATTACCAGCCTGTTACATTTGACTATCTACATTTATAATAAATATATTCACTTTGAATTATTTTCATAATCGGTCTTCTTCCCATTATCGTATCTTTAAAAAAGTGTAAACCTCAAACCTGATTCCAACAAAGAAACAAAGCAAACAAAACAACATGTCTGTTATTTATTGCGACCAAATGGTATCACTTTAGGTTTCCAAATTGACACTCCAGACCTCGTCTGTGCCGTTCACCAGATGCACCTACAAATCTTCATTCTGTGTCAGACTGCCAGCGCTCCGCCAAGCACCCATGACAATGACTCTAAAGGAAATAAATGTTGTCTTAAGTAGGAAATTGCCTCTCATTTGCATGAAAATGACTTACATCTGCCACGGCTGATGGGTAGCATATTAATCCGTCTGCCCAGTGCAATCAAAACCCGCTCTTTCTTGGTGAAATCATGTTTTTTTTTTTTCTGCGTGACCCCCTCTCATGTCGTTATTTTCATATCCATCTCAAAGTGAAACAGCAGTTTGACCCCAAAGAGCCGCCTTTGGAAGAGCAAACCGCCACTCAGCGTTGCTTTGATTATCACATGCTGATTATATTCAGCCAATTAACTCCGATCTAATGGAAAAAAAAGCACATTCAGTGATAATGTGGTTCTGCCTCCAAACCAGCAGCTGCTCCACGAATATTTTTTTTATAGACTTCTATCAGATCTGCTTTGGCTCAAGTTCATCCTCATCGTTCCTCATCTTATAGTATATGACATTGAAGTGTATTTACTGCTCCCCTTTGAAGGGAAAGATCACACCAGCAAATCACTGTTCAAAAAACATTTCCAAAGCTGATGTCAATAGTCATAATCTATGCTGAGAGCAGTCTGTTCTCTTTTTAAATAATGGAGGATATGAGCAGAAGAAAAAAGTTGTTAAGAATTCAGCTCGATGAATCACTTTCAAGTGTTGCCTTTGAAGGCAGCGGCGTCCGAGAGAGCCTTGCAAGAAAGCCCCGACATCACACATTCGTCCAATCAATAAGGTTAACCTCACCAAGCTGGAGAGAAATTGCTTCGGCTGGACAAAGTTGGATGGAGCTCTGTGGAGTGGCGGCTGATGTTTTTTTTTCGGCCGCTGCCGCCTCTCTGCTTCACCTCTCTGTTGGGGGGGGGGGTTGCAGCATTTTTGATTGGATTTATGGGGGAGCCGTGGTCAGAAAGGTGCTCTGTATTTACTGTTTTTGATGTTGACTTGATTTGCATAAGTCTGTTCAGGTTTGCCTCATTTCCCCAGAGGGAAAAATATTCAGGAGTTTTGCTCTTTAGTTGTTTTTTTTCTTTGGTAAATTTACTCATGCAGGATTTTATCTTCAATGGCAACATTTCACTCTGAATTTGGCACTATTTTTTTTTTTTGCAACGACAAAGTTATCTGACTTTTGAAATGCACTGTTTTTAAAGAGGAAGCTGACCTCTAATAGAAAAATGCCCTGTGGACCCTTCCCGAGAGTTGTCTCAAGTCTTCAGCAGAAGACTTCCACTAGTCTCCATCAGCCTCTATCAGTATCAGCGACCAACTCCGATGGTTGTCGCGCACGGCTCGCGAGCGTCCTCTGTTGATGAGCCTGACCGGTCGAGTTAATTATCGAGCCACAATGCAAGAAGAAGAAGAAGAAGAAGAAGAAGAAGAAGAAGACGCCTCTTTCCATTCCATTCCCGCTCAAAAAAAACGATGATGGCATAACTAACTAATTTCCTCACCGCCTTATTTGCCTCTGAACGAGTTGTTAGTGCTCTTCTTCTGTGTGCTGTGTCACCACCAGCAGCCCTCACACAGCAGCTCTCGTCTTCACATTCCCCCCTTAAGGCAGCCAGACTCACCACACTTTAGCTTGAGAGATTTTGACAAGTCGCTACGCATGCAGGCAGAATCCTTGACCTATTTCTTAATGAGTGAATGCTGCAAATGCGCTCAGCGGCTGTGTATTCTGAATGAACACCCCCCCCCCCGCCCCCCCCTCTTTTTCCTCCAACAGCAACCCCTTCCCTCCCATCCCAACTGTCTTTTTTTCTTGCACACACACACACATGCAAACACGCGAACACATGCAGATAATGGTGCTTTTGTGAGTTCACTGACTCATTCTCCCACAGTCTTAGGTCCTCTTCTCCCTGTTCCTATCTACTGGAGTGTACAAATAGCGAGTGAGTGTTTGTTTTAATGAAATTGCCCCCCCCCCCCCTTCCTCCTTCTCCTTCTTGCCCTCGTCTTCGCTCACTGTGGGCTGTTTATCGGAACCTCTCAACTGTCCAGCTGTCACAACAAGAGATCTCAATCTCCTTGACCCGCACACACGCTCCGCTCACTCAGCCCTGTTCTGTGCATGTTTGTGTCTGGGGAGCTGGAGTTTTTAATGGCGAGCGAGTGAGACGCGCGAGGATTGACGTAAGGGAGATCTGGATCTGCGGTGACATTGATCAAGTGGAGCGCAGCCAGGGGGAACATTGTAGTGTGAGAGATTTGAAAGCAAGCAAAGATGCGGTTGAAAAGCAGAAGATCACAACGTCATTTCCAGCTTCTCTTTTTTAATGAATCTCCCCGTGGGTAAATGTTGAGAACTCAAGTTTTTCTACCTGTTTCTGAGACTTCAACACTGGATTCAGCAGTGAAGAGATGAAGTCTCTCAAGGTGACGATTATCCTAACAAACATTCACTATGAGCTGCTGTTGGTTGCAAAGGCCAAACTCTGCTGAAATGTTGATTGAAGAGAGTTGAAAGAGGATTCAGATCGTCTAAAAGTAAGGGATGCAACCTCTTAGAAGTTCCTTAAACCTGCATTATTACTAATGACCAGCAGGGGGGCGACTCTACTGATTGCCCAGAAAGTCTAATTAATGACTTCATGGTCTCAGTTGCTAGTTTCAGTCATTGGTCAGTACAGCGTGAAGTTCAGTGTAACTTAAAGATCCTGTGTGAACTTTGGTTTGTGTGGATTTTGTCGACCCCTGTGGACAAAGCGGGACCTCTTATCTCTTTGCCAGTTATGTACTGTACTTTAGTTAGTACTGTTTTCTGACCAATCTCAATCCTGCTTTCTCTTAGTAGGCAAACGTATCATTCATTGTGATTTCAATTCCACAAAAAAGTGATTCCAGGTGGTTTTGTTTGCTCTTGTAAGTCAATAGAGTCCTCGGTCTTTCATAACAAGCTGCTACCAGGGAAGGCTATCAACCGGGATGGAGATGTACCAGGAAGCCGGAAGCCTAGTGGTTTATGCGCCCGCCCCAATGTGCAGAGTCTGTAGTCCTGAAGGCAGGCGGCCCGGGTTTTGAATCCGACCTGTGGCTCCTTTCCTGCATGTCAATCCCCACTCTCTCTCACCCAGACTTCTGACTCTATCCACTCTCCTGTCTCTAATTAAAGGCATAAAAAGCGCTCCCATGAAACCTAAAAAAATGCATATTCACACTGTTGTCCAAATATGGTCACTATGACTCCAAAAATTTAAAAAAAGGTGACAGCCAAAATTCATTCACCATTGGGTCAAGGTCGCTGTGCCCACTTCTCCCATATATATCTCATGATCTTGTATAAGATTTCACTAAACGTTGCTGCACTGGTTCCAGCAGTGATTCTCACACCGGCTCACAGTCATTGGCGTTGGCGAGCTTCCATATTCTTACAACATGATACCAACAGAACTAATGTAGGAAAGGGAAGCACAGTGATTTGCAGTCCCTCTCTATTACATGGAAACATTTTAGATCACTTTCAAGTCTGAAAACACATCAGGTGTTTGATGAACCCCGACACTCTTTTTTTTTTCTCGACTCTCTGTGTGTAGAACCAAAAGCTTAATTTACTGTTGAATATCCTCTTGTAAAGATTTTCTCTCCAAACATCGTAGATCTTAAGACACAACATTACACTTTGATAATCCCATTCAATAACAGCTGTAAGAAAAATGAAAAAAAAAAAAAACACCACAGGAGCACATTTAATGGTCTGGTCATGCTGCTGTAACAGTTTTCATCATCTTGAGTAGTTGTGCGTGTTGCCTTCGGTGGCTTATTGAATCGTTGAAACCATTTTAAATTGATGACTACAGGCCTCAACATTGTTAAGTAGCAGCTTGCCCAGTATGAGCAACACATAGCACAGAGTGCAAAAATCAATGCCTCTCCTTTGCATTTTGTTGTTTTTTTTTTTACCGTACGCAGCGAGACTGTACTTTACTTTGAAAGAAAAAGTCAACCTTTGTGCTGTCGTGTTTTTCTGTGCTTGGATTTCTTTCCTCTGATAAGCTTTGCTGAGAGAGTTTGTTTCCCCATATCTGTCAGGATGCAAGAGGAAGGCTGTGTGTGTGTGTGTGTGTGTGTGTGTGTGTCTGCAACTCACAGAAAGGCCCCCAGCCAGTCTCATCAGAGGACCGTCGGGGACCGGCTACCAGTGGTCCCTCTGCCAGGCTAAAACCGTGGCACAGTCCAGACCCTGCTCTCTCTATTGATGGCATCAAGTTAGCGGTGAACCCCAGTGTGCACTCTGCTGTCCCAAAGGCCTGCCAGCTTGCTGAAACAAAGCCTTTTGTCGGGCCGATGAATCCAGCAGATGGAGAAATGGACAGTAAATGAAAGTGGAGGCAGAGGGGAATAAAGGAATTTAGCGGAGCATGTTTGCGGTTAGGCATTTAGGCGACTCCTTTGGGACGCCTAACACCCTCACAATGCAATACTGGCACAACTTAAACGTTCTCCCGTTGACACGCTGCGAGAGAGCGGCTTTGGGCCCCCGAGTGAGTGGAGCAAGGCAGTCAGCTCACGAGGGCTCTCCAGGGCCTGGGAAGCCTTTATTAAGATGTTAATGGAACTGCCTTCATGACACATTTCCACGGGACAGGATCCCTCGCCGCTGCCATTCTTTAGTGCCTCAATCTGCCTGCAACAATCATCCGTCTCTCCTTCCTCACACAACAGCCTGCTTAGGCATTCAGCCCCATCTCCACGTTCCCCCCCCCAAAAGCCCCGCCGCTCTCTCTCACTCTTTATCAGATCTCTGCTGTCACAAGCCATCCTATATTTTACCGCGTGTAACAAAATTACGCGATGCCGGCGATAAGGCCGGCAATGCTGGCACAGGGACCCGCAGAATAACAAGTCTGGCTGTTTGTTTGTCGCTGATCTTCACACCGGCTGGAAGTCAGGCTGTCACCCCAGCAAGCCATGAGGGCTGTTATGTCCCCCCCCCCCCCCCCCCCCCCCCCCCCCCCTCCAAACACTTAAAGTTTTCCTGCTTGTTTCCAGGACACTTTCTACATTTCTTCCACTCGGTTGCTTCAGCCCTCAAAGTGCTCCCGAGGCTGTTTTATGCAGCTCATGAAAGTGAAAACACCAAAAAGAGGGAAAGAAAGACCTCAAGCTTTACATACAAATGCCTTGACTTACTTCATTTTCCTGAAAGGCATTGAATGCATTGTCCCCAACCGTTTTCTCATTTCTCATCCGTTTGAATATAAGTCAGTTTAGGCGGGCACCATCAATAATCAATTAGCTGGTGTCATGGGAGGATGTGCGTTTTTGTTAGGTGGAAACTTGACAATAAGTGAGCAACAAAAAGAGAGAGAGAGAGAGAAAGTGGGGAGTGGGGAGGGGGCTTGTGTTGGATGCCAAGGGGCAGCTGTCAGGAGCAGATGACAGTGTGTGTGTGTGTGTGTGTGTGTGCTTGGCTGCGTGTGTTTGTGCCCCTTTTTTTAATTTATTTTGGTTTGACTTCACTGCACATGTGTCCTTTGTGTTCGAGTGTGTGGAGGCAACAGGTTTAGCGGTGAGGGCGAACCCCCTGCTGTGCTGCCCACACTGCCCCCTGGTGATGACGATGCCCCCTTTGCCTGCCCGCCACTGTCGCCATGGTTACCAAAAGGGGAAAAAAAAAAAAAAAAGCTGCAGACATTGCTTGTCTAGTCCGCTCATGTGCCATAGGGGGACGCCGGCCAAAACGGCAGCTTTGTCCCTCCACTACATACACTGTGGTCCAATTACAAGCAGGACCACTCTCAACTCAAAGGGGCCTATTACAGCCATTAGCTCCCTCCGCCTTATCAAAGCAGCGTGTAATTTTCTAACACGATTTACTCACGCTAGTATCTGCACAGAAGTGTAAAACACCCAGCAGGTCACTCACTGTATTAAAATGAACGTACCTCTCTTTACGCTTACATTTTCTCCTTAAGGGTTTCACATGCAACGCTGAAATTCCCCTCTTGTGCTCCAGGGCACGGTGACATGTCAATACCTGCACCGTAACTGTCTTCATTGTTACCGTTTTGCAGCCGAGGCATGGCCTTATCTGGGCGGAAAAAACTCGACTGAATGAAGAGCTCATCTTCAGTCCTTTTTAGTAGAGAGAAGAAAAAGAGATAGAGAAACACACACGGCCTTCCAAGTTCATTCCTGAGCGAGGTAGCAAACGGAGAACGCTGTCTGGAAAGGTCCTCCCCCTCTCCTCTGTTATCTCCTTTTTTTAAGATGCTGTTCGGCTTGATAAACTTTTCCAACTTTTTAAAGTGTGCTGAATTGACGATGAAAAACTTCTTCAAGACATAAAGTGTGCCCCTCCCCCCCCACTCAACAGATTTGAATATATATGGAGACGTAAAGGCAAATAGTTCAACCGAATGAGTCAGCTGCTGCTGCTTGAAAAACAGCAGCATGTGCCTTGAAAACATGGAAGTCAAATGCTTATTCAGGCTCTGACGGGTACAAGGAAGGAAAAGATCTTGACTGTATGATGAAAACAAAGTTTGCTCTAAAAGCTACTGCCGCCAGTCCTTCAACTCCAGACTCTTTACTTTGGCCCAAGGTGATTTATAGTGTCCCGTCCAGAGGAAGTAAATTATCCCCTGGGATAGCAGTTATGTTTATGCATGAATACATGACTCTGATGCACACACACACACACACACACACACACACACACACACGAAAAGTGAGTGGGAGAAAAAGTGGGATGAAAGGTAGTTAAAAAGGGAGGCAGCTTGTCATGGAGCCCACACAAAGTCTGCGAGGATGTGCAGTCACTTGCTCTGAATGCCCGCAGGGGGAAGAAAAAACCCATTAATAATATTTTATGAATGTAATTGCTTTTGTTGTTGGTTTTGACCTCGACCTGACCTTAAAGATTACAGCCTTGTGCGCTCGAAGCATAGGGGTTTTTGTGGAATGTTTGGGAACAATAAATCCTGTTTTTGTGTAGCAGGTCTTATCAAATATTATCCACAAAATGCTGTACAAAACTAAACCAAGCTCCAGTAGCTCGGCGATTGACTGGTATTTGTTCCTGCCAGCCCAACACTATCAAGATGAATCTATCAGACAGGAAGTGGTGTTGTTGTTCCACTACTTTTACTTCCGAGTGGCCTCGGCTATCAAAGGGAAACACAGCGTGCACTCGGTGGGAAAAACAGCAGGAGCTCGTCCAGACAGACGCATCATTCCTCCTCATGTCGTAACTCATAAAAAGTGAAACATGACAGCATGCAAAAACCTGCGTCAGAAAGACAGCAAAAATCATTAACAGAGAGTTAAGTGACATGATGAGATATCACGCTGTGCAAAACACATTATCAAAAAAAAAAAATCACTACATCAGCTGCAATGTAGGTCAGAAGAATAGTCTTTTGTGCGCCGTTTAAAGAGAAGAAAATATCTAAGACATTTATTCAGAGTGTGACAGCCCAGCTTCTTTTTTTTTTTTTTTTTTACAGCAGAGGACCTGAAATCCTTGTGTTGTCTGTGAAGATGTTGATTAAATATGACTGCTATGAAACATTTGGCTGCCTCAGGGAGCCAAAGGGAAATGAAGCAAGTAGAGAGAGAGAGAGAGAGAGTGGGAAAAGAAAGGGGACTGGGCAGGTTTGTACTTGAGAGCAATGACTGAGCATCCTTTCTTGTCTTAATCTGCAACAGTTAGGGATTTACACGACGGCAGCTAATGCCGCTAACCAGCTGATCCACACAGACGCTGCATTCAAAGGTTATTTGACATGCTGCAGCCTCTCTTTTTTTTTTTTTTTTTTTTTACCAGGCACGCCTTTATTTCCTCGTTTATCTCACAAAGAGAGAATTAAGACGAACTTTTAGTCATCGCAGAAGGCATCTCTGAGCTTGTAGGTACAATATTGTACTGTTAAGTTCTTTGCACAAGCCTCATTGCCTCCGCTGCCGCAAGCCCTCCCCCACATTTCACAGAGAACATGTTCAAGCTGACAGGGGTGAAGAGGTGAAGCGAATTTGCATTTTGTTACAAAGCATGCACAGTGTTTCAGGCATTCTTTTTTTCTCCCCGGAACATAATGTTGAATATAAACAATTTGCTTTCTGCAACCTCCTTAATGAATGTTTTTATTCACAAACAAATTTCACATTTCGCTGAAGAGGGAGCGCTTGATCGGTGCAATTAAGCATTCGGCTTCTTCCATTTTTTTTTCGGGGTGCATTAAAGGGGGTTTATTCTGTTTATTCAAAGCCGGTGATTAACAGTATACTGCCAGCCTCTTCCCTCTTCTTCTGCGTCACTCTTTTTTACATTCCCTCCTGTTTATTTTAGAGGTAGGAAGAGTGAAAGACGGGGGGAGAGAGAGAGAGAGAGAGAGAGTGAGCAGGCTGGAGGGATGCCAGAGGGGACTGGCAGGTGGCTTAGATGCTGGGAAGTGTCAGCACATTTTCAAATTCACCTGCGTTTTGGGACCTGAGCCCGCTTTCTGCTGTGCATCCTAAAAAGAAAATTATAAAAAAAAAAAAAATTAAGTTTAAAAAGATGGGAGGGGCTGCATGGTCGCTGAACTGGTCCAAGGTACACATAAGCACATTCTTACTTGTTAGAACACACACTAGCACACACATGTCTTCTTACCGCAATGTAATCCCTCATAGATTCCTCGTGTGCACACATTGACGAGCCTGATAAAGGACACCTTGCCTTTGTTTGTTTTGCCAAGGCTACAGTGTTGGTGGGTTGTGTTTTACAAAGCATCCGAAGCTTCAATGGCTTAAGGACTGGAAAGCAGAAATGCTGTGTGTCTGCCTGCCTGCCTGCCTGCCTGCCTGCCTGCCTCCCTCAGGCGTTCAACATGTACAGTATCTCTGCGTCAAGGCAAACAACCCCACCTCTCTTTGTACACTTCTCTTTGACACAACCAATCACAGAAAGAGGAGCAAAGAAAACAGAAATGTGCTGTTAACAGGAGGACAGGCGGGCTGATTTTACCACCAGAGTCATTGTTCCACTATTCCAGAGCAGATCCTTTATTACACCACCAGAGCCACAAAAGGAGACTGTTTCTGACTTAATGCGATTTCCGAGCTGCTTGTAACATTCGGCAATAAAAGGTTTTTTTTACGAGGAAAGTCTTTAAATGAAAGCAAATGGAGAGGAATTAGCTGCCGAATAAAAGCTCTATCTAAAATGCATTAGTGGATGTCTGACTTAATTTCACTGAAACCCAGAGCAACGCTCAGAGGTGTCTTCTGAAAGCTTTCACTGGGTTTAAGGAAGATTTAACCATTGGTTATTCATGTTAGTAAGATGAAATGTGCAGATGAAAGACTGTATCTGATTGAGATGATGAGATGTGATATTGGGTGGGATATGATCAACCTTTCAAAAGAAGAAGGCCACGGGGAAAAGATTTCTAGGAACTTTGCTCCCTCATACAACGCCAAACTCATCGAGTAAAGCGGCTTAGGCAGCGGCACTACTCGTCAAAATATGATGAACCGGTTACCCCTCCTGTCATTTCTGGTCGCTTCTGGGACGTTCGGTTGAAGTCAGCTGATGTAGCATGGATACCATGAAGAAGCAGAGTAGGGTTTTCCGACACAACTTCACCAATGACCAAGGTGCATGAAGAGTGAAAAGGCTTGAAGAGGTCAAAAAGCTCCAGCAGCAGAAGACGAAATGCGTCGTTCTAGTTGCTCTTCATACTACAAGTGTTGCTGTCGTATACTGTAGATACCCTAAAAGGCTTTTAAAGGTCCCATTTAGGGTCATTGGATGAGCCAAACAAACATTGGACTTCTTCCCAGTGACCAAGGTTCAATGTGAAACCAACTGCAAAATGTTCACTTCTATTGAGCTATGTAGTGTAGGGTTACTCCTCTATGGTCCCATTAGAGTTTTTTAATAAACTACACATTCTATAGGCCTAAAACGATCCATGTGTTTTTGCTGGCTGTTACCATACCTTGCACCGGCGGGTTTCAGGGTAACTCACGATGTACATGATGTACCCAGTGTGGACGATGTCACCGTATAACCCTGTCCTAAAATGCGACAATTGTATATCGCATGACAATCACATCATGAAACATCCAATATTTGACTAACTGAGGAATACAAAATGCCTTAAATTCAAGTATTTATTGGTTGAACTTTCCCTTTTGTCTCGCCTTATCTCTTTAATTTAATTTCACAGCAACCCAAAATCATCCCGCTGTTTTCTTCCTTGGCCGATTAACTTCCTTTCACAAGGTGCAGGTATTTACGCGTCACACTTGATAATTGTATCACACGAATCAGATCCAAAGTTAATGGGCATCTCTATATTCGGTCTCATCCCTAATACCATGAATGTGTCACAATAATAACCACAAATACTTTTGAAAAAGCGATCGTTGGAATGTTTCTTCAGCAAGCTCTATTTTGAACGTCTAAATTAACGTTTCTTGTTTTTTTTTTTACTGCTGAATCGAACGCAGTATTTTTAACGGTCTAGCTGAACGGTGCATATTAAATATTTCAGTCTGGATCTTGGAGACCTGCAGAAGCCAAACTGACCCAAGAGGGGAATCTAAATCAACATATTTGAAGCATAGGTTCATTGACCAAGCCGCCCTATTTGACAAAGTGAGGAGTTAGAATCAGTGGTTTTATGTTGACCTCATGATATAATCAAGGTCAGGGGTCACTCTTAGAAACACTGTGAGGGGTTGGCGTTGGAAGAATTGCTCTGTCATCCATCCGTCATGCTCTGCCTTCGGTATACAAAGCAGGGGAAGAAACGGGGAGGTGTGTGGGTGTTTTAACTCGTGACATTGAGTCAGGCAGGAAGCGGGGCGGAAGCTGGAAGGGAGGGACGGAACAGGATGACGGGACTGTTTTCATGGAGGTCAAGAGCGTTGAGTGTCAGGAGGAGGGATGAAACGGAGTGGCACCATTTAGACAGGGTCAGTGGGGGTGGGGGGTGGGAGCAAACAGGGAAGAGCTGAGCATCACGATAGTTAAGGAGTGATGGAATACATAAAAAGTGCAATGTGTGAAAAACTCTCCGATTGACTCCTATTCTTTCCCAGTCAGACTGAAACGGCAGTAAACCAACCACCGAGCGCTCTAATTAGCCCACTTCAGCATGTTAGTCTGCCCCAGCTGCTCCTATTTATGTTCCTGATGAAATGCTGAATGGGGCTTTTTTTTTCCCCCCTTCGTTACATTTTCTCCGGGGTAGCAAATAGTTGATTTTATCGTTCTTTCTCTTTCCTGTTATTGCAGTTTTTCGCTGGAGTATGATTATATGTTTTGCCTGCTGCTGATGCAGTTTATGGGGAAGAAGCGGGAGCAGCCAGCAAGCGGGGGCTGTTTTGTTTGGCTGGGATGGGATGGGCAACTTCCTAGTTCCTTTCACCAATATACTGTATGTTCCCCTCTATCTCCTCCAGACTGAACAGTGACAGGCTGCCCACTGGCGACTCGTAACACGGGCATCATTTCCACCGCACACTCATCAATGAGAGGATTCAGTTACACATCTCAGTTTTGATGGAGCGAGGCTAGCTCGCCCGGCGAAGCCCCCGTTTCCTGCTTCACTAAACCCGTGGCCCAGCATGATCGCTTTTAAAGCCACAACGTCCCCCCCCCCCCCAGCTCCATCATCTATGTGTGCGGTCTGAGAAAGAAAAAAAAAAGTTAATGCGAGGCAAAAGCAGCCATTGAGGAATTCCAATCGCCTGGGTTTGGCATTGGACACACTGACCACAGAAGGGAATGCTCCATTTTTCTTTGATTTACTTTGAGTTATTATTGCTCTGTCTGTGTTCTTTACTGCTCTCTTTCTTCTCTTATTTCGCCCGCTCTCTTTCTCCCTTTCTTTATTGCTCTTTTCTCGCCTATGTCTCGCTCTCTCGTCTGTCTTTTTGTCTCGTTTTTTTCACTGTGGGGATGTGGTACCCGGCCTGCCCTGCTTCCTTAACAATAAAACAGATGCTAATTTTAATCATCTTACAAGCACAGATTAGTCTTTGATCAAACTTAATGCTCAGAAAGCAACCGCTGCATACAGAGCGAGAGGCCGCGCTTGTAAAAAGGAAATCTCATCTGGTGGCTGTAAGTTAAAGTAAAATACTCCACTCGAGAGCTTTTACACTTAAGCCCTTTATGCATGCATTTCTCTTGTCCAAGATTTACGGTCCATTTCATACTACAGCTGGATCCAGACTATCCCTGCTATGAATGTCAATGTCCCCCCCCCCCCCCCCCCCAAGACCTACTTATGTGCATGCGAGTGTGTGTGATTACATCAATGACATGGCTTCCACAGATCCAACCCCTCTCCACTGGGTGTCTATATCAAGATGTAGCGTAAGAAGAATACTGACGGACAGTCGTGCGAGCCTGAGTGGCCACACATAAAAGATGCTCTCCAGCGTCTGGCTGACGAATATGGATGGCCTGACTATCTTCTTGTTATATCTACAGCAGAGCAGGGCGACTTAGGAGCCTCTGGCCTGTGAAAATGAGTGTGAAGCACTTATTCCCAGGTTCACTGATGTAGTGGACGGGTTGTAGTATCTCTTCATACAGCGCTGACAGACTCAGAGCGGCTCTGACAGCCGGGGAGTCTTGTGCAGTGTAAGTATTGTACATGTGTGCTTTTTCGAGGGCAGCCTCAGTCACCTCTATCTCAGCCGAGGCTGCTTGAATTTTTCTTGGTTCATCTGAAAGGGCAGAGCCGAAGCACCGAGTGTCTGCAGGTGTGATGACTGAAAGAAAAGAAAAGGGACTTTTCTGCAGGCAGCCGCAGGAGAGCTTTTCACTCTTTACACTTTACTGTTTAAATTGATCCGAACTAAAAACTATACTAGCTAGAACCTCGTCCTCTTTGCAATGTCGCCTGAGTTTTGCATCAACATGTTAAACTTCATGATGATGTGATGTCACGTTACATGAAGTGCATAACAGGAGGAGGGGGCGCCTTGGTGGAGATCACAGTCCTGCTGAATGAAATCATTTTTTAGAATAATCCTAGGATCTCTGAGGACCTGCATTTAAGTGTTTTAAGTTGTAGGATCCTTTTGCCTCTTCTGTTATTCTTAAAAATAAAGAACAGCTGTTTTAGTGAATTCTGTGGAGCACATGGTCATTATCCAAAATCAATGTTTATCACGATGTGTATAGCATGCTGGCCTCTGAATCGTGACCGTGGGGTTGTGGGAAATACCCAGCCCTAGTATCGTATAGTATCATATCATATAATTTTTGTATCGTAAACACGAGTACAACACTTGATGTTTTTGTGAACCAATTTGAATATGTTCATAATAGTTTGTTGACGAACACAACTTTGTAATTGCGGTTGTACACATTCTACTGATATAAAGCCTCTATAGGTATTCAGGAATGCGCCAACATAACCATGGTTAGCCTTTCTTTTGCAGAGTTCAAGGGCTTAGGGAGACTAGGCTTTGAAAAAATATCCAAGAGGCAAGTAATACTCAGTGGTGTCCAAGGTTTTCTATATTGCCTGGCTTTTTTTAAGGCCACAAAACATAATCCCAAGAAGTCCTTGGGGCATTTCTCTATTTCCCTCCTGTCCCTGTGACTTTGAACATAATGAGTACTGGACCTCGTCCCCTTCTGATCCTTTGCCGTTTCTCTGTGCTTCATCACACCGCTGGACGATAATGCTCATACAAATGCTGCCTCCATATTGTGCGCATTATACAGAACAATACTCAACCTTCACAGCTACCGTGAATAATACCATGCATTGCTATTACTCTGCCAACGTGCTATTTTTCATCATAGGCCTTCTAGGTCGCCATGACTTTCCTTCCTCCCTTCTTTCCTTCCACATCCCACCTCCCCAAGGCTCACCCGTCCTGCTTGTAAGCAGGTGGGGAGCAATGATGCCACATGTGTAATAAATGGGCTGCGTGGTATTTTTTGCACATGCTATATGTCACTGCTGGGAATGTGTCTTTTTGCTGAGTCGACTAAAAATGTTCCCTCTATTCTTATATAAATAGAAAAAAAATCCTGGCCATTTGAGAGTGTCCTTGTCAGAGATGTTCTGATACTGGTTTGTGCTGCCCATACGTCCTAAAATGTGGAATCAGGTTTAGATGAGTGTGGGAGTCAAATACGAGAATTTTAGCCCATCAAAAAATCATCTGGATTCAGGACACACTGTGTTGCTAGCGGGGTGTAAAGTAAGTCAAAGCTAGCCAAATGCCGGCCATCATCTTTGAATTAAATCTTATAACTGGGAAAAAACACACAAAATAAAGCAGTTTCATGTAAGAATAAAATGTGTGATTCATTCTGACTCTGATCCCGATGAGACAAGCAGTGTGCACAGCTAAAGCTAATGTTAGCTATCTTTATTTAGCAACTAGCTTTGGTTAGAATTATTTCTGCTTACTGAGAAAGGCCAACAATGATACTAAACACATAACATACAGGGTTAGCAGTGTACAGCTGGTAAAAAGTACAAGTATGTTTCCCCCTCTATTATTGGAGGGTATTGGCTAATAGTCAAGTCAAGTTGTCATATTTGGTAACTGGAAGTACATTTGATTATGAAACATGTCAGAGTCTTGTCAGAACAGTTTGTAGTTGTGTATTTCAGTAGTAAAATAAAGTTGTTTAATTAATTAATTATCCGATATGTTTGCAAATCTGTCTTCCTTACCTTCTCACCCGTGTGTTGACAGAAAAGTTCTTGTTGTGGCAGTAAGCCTGCTCCACTCTCAGGAGTCAGGACACTGGCTCAAAGGAAACCAGCCACTGCTGATTTTCCACCGTATCCCAGCCAGCACTGCATCCTGTACGCGGTTCACACGGAACAAGCCGGAAGGCATGCATGTGCACTCCAGCACTGATCCAGCAGACTCTCAGTTAGTCAGTCAGCCAGCCAGCCGTCTCTCTGAGCTGCGTCTCATCCTATTCTGTCCTCTGTCCTGGCATGGCCTAGCAGCGGCTGCTGCGCTCCACAGGGACAATCAGGTGGATTTTTAAACTGAGGTTTTTTTTTAAGG
This sequence comes from Labrus mixtus, assembly GCF_963584025.1. Taxonomy (NCBI): domain Eukaryota; kingdom Metazoa; phylum Chordata; class Actinopteri; order Labriformes; family Labridae; genus Labrus; species Labrus mixtus. The sequence goes on from NC_083626.1 coordinate 24,248,166, forward strand.
CTGAGCTAATGGTTGCTGCAGCACTCGCTGCTGTTTTATTATTCATATTCATTGCAAGACCTAGTTGGACTTGCATACAAATGTAGAGTGAGCTTGTCTCATGGCTGTGCTAGGCTCTCTCTCTTTTTAAAATGCTTCAATAAAGCATTACAAGTCTGTCCATGATAAGAAGTGAAGGACAGTATCACCCAATGTTTGTCTACTACTCAAGACTTTGATTTCGTACATTATGTTTCTGTCGGTAATCCCCCCTTAATTCTTTAATGATTTTTTTAGGTCAAGATTTGCAAGTTAATTATTCAAATATACGCTGCTTGCCATCGTACTTCAGCTGTGGCACATATGGGCTCTTTTCGACCCCTTGCTGCCTGCTAAAATAACTGCTGCACACACAGGGAGAAAGGAGCACCATTGTTCTGTTCTGTGGTGGCTTGTGCACCAGAGTCTTCACAGAAAACAGTGCATTCTGCTTGCTAGGCATGTATCCTTCTGTGTGAGTAAGCACCCAATTTCCTCACCACATGCTGTTATTGCCTCTCATCCAAGGGGGAGATTGGGCTAAGTAACTAGCCGCAGACTTGATTTTGTGGTGTTTTATCACCTCTGATGAAATTAGAGGGGTGGCTGAGGTGGAGAGAAAAAACCGACTGAGAGAGCAAGAGAGAGGCTGAAACCTTTGCAACTGTGCGATAATGCATCAGTTAGACGTGGAGGAGCAGAAAGGGTCTGGAAGTATAGGCCTTAATGGGGCTCAGACAGTGTGTTTGAGAGGCAGGAACCATTATGCTCGGGGTCACGGAAGGTCTTGATAACAATGGATGAAGGTTTCCGTTACAAACAATACTAACAATACATTAAGTCAGATTTACTGTGCTACTCTACTGTAGACATGTCAACATTATTACACTAGTTGATATGAGTGCAACGTTTTTCACTCCATTATACATTTCTCACGCCTCAGATATTGTTGCCATTGCTACCGTGAACAGTCACGACCATCACAACACAGCTCTTTCCTCACTTTTTCACATGACGCCTTATCAGCCCTATTACTCCACAGAAGGCGGTCTGGCTTCAGTCAAACTCTAATGACCTCCAACCCTTTGACTCATAATAGAGTTTGGTGAGAAGACAGAGACGCAGACAATCTGAGGACAAGGCCTCGTGTTTATACTTCTGCACTCAGTCTGGAGTTGGTTGGGGGGGGGGTGTTGGGGTGAGGCGGGCTGAACTCCTCACAAGAGCTTCCATTGCAATAAGTCATGATATGAGATAAGGTCGACAAGTGTGTGTGTGTGTGTCTGGAGCTACTGCTGACCTAGAGAAGAGTGATGGTAGAAAGCTGTGAAAACTCCAGCTTTGACTTAAGTTATAGAACCCTTTTAGAGACGTTACAATTCAATGTTTCCATCCTGATACCTAATTCAAATAACTAGACTCCAGGATTGGCCGATTAACAGTACCCCACAGATACTGCCATAAAAAACATTCATATCTATTTTTTCTCACAGCTGTATACAAATAAAACCACACATATTCAATTTGATATCTTAACCCTTAAACTAGCTTAAAGTCTCCATCGTTGTATCGTTGGATGAATTTGATTGGATTGTTAACTTCGACCAAGCTTTTTTATTGGTCTAAAAAATGTGTAACGGCTCCTGAGTGCAGGATGGGTCATCAGAAATTCGTAACATTTTACAGAAAGAGAAAATACGGTAATTTGATGTAAAAATACTCAGACAGTTCTTCATTGAAAAATGTTTGGCAGATAAATGAACATTTAATGCTGGATTAGAATAAGGAACATGCATTTTTCATTTCATGTGTACTTCAACACCTACATGCAAGCTAGGCTAACGTTAGCAGTAATTCAATTAGCATCCCATCCTTATTCGATGCCAGAGAGCTTCCATGAAACTCTGATTTTGAGCATGACACAGCTTGCATTTTGTTTTGTTTTTAACCAGTTTAATATTAAATCAATTTAAACAAAAAATACAGTCTTGAAATCTGTTTTGAGAAAAAGCTTATTACAGATCATTTTCTAAGCGATAAACTGTAAGCTAGCTTTGCTCTGTTGTTGTTTGCTATTGTTTTGTGTTCGCTGAATGAAAAACACATCTTCTTTGCTCATTTACACTAGTTAGCTACAATAAATGATTTCTCTGTTAGCTGTTGTTCTGGAGAAGATGTAACTTGTTTTACGTTGGTGTATTGACTAGCCTACCTGCTAATACCTGAGAACATTTTAAGCAGTCTAGGATACTTTTCTTTTGGTATCGTAAGAATTCCATCTATCCCTAAAGGTCATGTGAAACAGCTGAATAACTTTTATGGTTGGTTGCCAAGTGTTTGCATGTTCAGTCTGGTTGTGTTTGTCAAAGTGTCATGATAGGAGCGTGGCTGGTTGTAAACATCATTAACCCAGCGGAGAGAGTCCCAGAGAAGGCTGCCTGCCGTCCTGGATTAGCATGAGGAATGGCGTCGGAAAGAGACAGCATCTTGTGTACACACACACACACACACACACACACACACACACACACACACACACACACTGATTGAAGCTGTAGACATAGTCACACAATCGCCTCACAGCCTGGATGACTGTCTCCTTCTTTATCAATAGATTAAAAAACTGGGCTTTTAGCTTTCAGATCATGAAAGAGCAGTGGGTGTTTTTTTTTTGTTTTTTTTTTTTGTGTGTGTCTTTGCCTGGTGTGTAGTTTCGTCTTTCCATGCCAGTGCCATGCGGGCTGCCAGCGAACTGTTCCAGGATTCAGAGCCGTGGGGGAATAAAGATCACACAAACTCCACAGTCATGCTAATTGAATTGACAGTTAATTGATTTTAGATAGAGCCACAGCGTGCCCAGCAAGCGTTCCCGGTTACATTCCTGCATTACATCATGATTGCCTTGGTCAGAGTTCAGATCACGCCCCTGGTCTGAGGATATTTGATGTCATCATACTCATAACAACACGGCACCTTAAGCTCCCCTTTCTAGCCTATCCCCTTTGAGCCGTGTAGCAATTCACACTGATCTTTTGACTGTGTTTTTTGATGGTGCAGCTGAGTGGAAGAGAGTGTTTCCTGCTGTGCTTCCAGTCCCTGGGTGTTAGCCAACCCAGAGCAGCCTCATCCTCTCAGCCAGCATGTGATTACAGAGCTAGGCCGGGGCTGTATCATACGGCTCTTAGATGAAGCAGTAGCTGGAGAAATTGGAGGGATTACTTTGACTGACAGGATTCCCATAATTTTTTTTTTTTCTCCCCCCAGAAACTCTTACATAATCACTCCGCATTTTGGCTGCTGTGAAATAACAGCTCTCATTGTCTAATGAGTACATATAGCATAGACCAAAATAATACAATCAAGCCTTTAGTGCACCTCCTTTCTCCACATGTCTCTCCTCATTCATCTCCCTCTTTTACCCCCCCTCTCCCCCTCCCTCTCCCCCTCCCTCTGCCTACTCCTCTAGAGTGTGCCAGCCAGGCTGTGTAAATTTGCTCCAGATAATAGTGGACGTATCGTGCCAACTTCTGGAGTTGTTGCTGCCGCTGTGGCTGTAACGGCTTGTTACCCAGCTGGAGTAATGGCCACACGGCTCCCTCTCTTCTCTTCCCTCCCTTCATTCCTTCCTTCCTTTTCTCTTTTCCCTGTCCGTCCTGCTCTTTCTTTCCTGTCATATCTATATCTATTTTACACACTCAACTGAGCCTGCCACTGTTTTGTTTTTGTCCCGCTCACCCACTTTCTCAATCAATCATTTACTCGTTCTGTCCCCTTATCTCGGTTCCTCTCCTGCTGTATTTCATTGCTCCCCTTTTCATTTTTCTCTCCTCCATCCTTCCCCTCATCCTCTCAATCCCCTCCCGCAGTAGTGGCTGTGGCCACTGAGCCATGCTCCAGCTCGACTCTGATCCCGATGAGACAAATGATGAAGTTAGTAAGGGGGGGGGGGGGGTGGAAGGAGTACGTGAGAGAACGTGTGTGGCTACATGTGTGGCTACTGAAATGGAAGCTGTTTCTTTTCTTCTTCATGTGATCTTCTTCATTAGTCTGCCTCAGTGAAACTGCGATGTTTCACACACACACTCCATGGAGTGCTTTATCTCACACATTTCAGCTCACTTGCAAAGCAGTGTGGCGGTGCTTAACTGCGGATTTGGCATGATTATTTGACAGAAGGCTCAGTCCATCGGTTCCTCATACTGGTTGGGACACTGCTCACCAAAGGTCAGAGTCAAGGCTTTGTTTAGCCGAGTGCAGCTGCAGGCGGATAACACCTCTGCAAGGGAGAGTCTGTTGATAAAGAAAACAAATACTTTTTTCTGACTGGGGCACATGAACACACACCAGAGATCAGGCAGCTTGCACACACACACACACACACACACACACACACACACACACACACACACACGCACACGCAGGTCGAGCTGTGGCTTGCCCTTGTTTGGGTTAATTTCATCTCTATGTTCTTGGCTTTGCTAGTCCTCTCTCTAAAACTTTGCAGCACATTAATGACCTAGCGTTTATGTAATCTGATTGCAGCAAGGCCAGACAAACGGAGCCATTTACTCATTTAATTCCAGTCTACTCCACACAGGACGCACAATTGCCTGCTCATTCACACCAATGCCCCTCTGGCTGTCCTTTGCACCTGCTACCTGGTGCACCAGCCAAGTTGTATCTGTTCGCCAAGTCCACTTGTCTGCTTCGACGGCTCTTAAATGTGCTGTAAGATTTGGCCAGGGAGAAGAGGCTTACGATTTTAGAAATACAACGTCTCATCCCAAGTGTAGATTTGAACTTTACTGAACTGCCCAGAACCTTTCAGACCATTCAGATTCAGAGTTTTTATTGTCCCACAAGGGGAAATTTGTGTTGCAACAGGAGCACACAGAAGACAAGAAACACAAGGACAACATCACCATGAAACATAAACCAAAACAAATTAAAAAAAATCAGATGACACAGCAAAATATAAAACCAAATAAAAACAGCGCAATAAAATCAGTGAAGAGCCCGTACCAGAATGGAAATTCAAGTTATTAAAGTGCAAAGTGGAGGTGTGCAAATGTGCAATTCAAGTGCAAAAAGAGCAACAAATACCTAATTGTTGTTTAACATATTAATTGCACTTGGTAAAAATGAGACCTGGAGTCTTCTAGTCTTCCTCACAGGAGCTCTAAAACGAAGACCTGAGGGTAAAAGGTCAAACTCACTGTGAAGTGGGTGATCTGGGGTCACAAGTATGGCCCTAGCTTTCCTCAGGACCTGCTGATTATACAAGTTCAAAAGCCCAACCTCACACTTCCCTGAGATTCTACTGCTTGTTTTTACAAGTCTCCCAAGTCTATTCTTGTTTATCATTTCATTTTCTCAACCCTCCTCACAATATGTACATGTATGTGTAATATGTAACATAATGTTCACCTTTGAGTGTATTACGTCCCAGAAAACAGGATTGCATTCCATCCAACCTCAAATTACAATACTATTACTGGAGTGCAGGAAATACAATTTTCTCAATGTTCACAGGTGATTTTGAGTGCCTGCCTTTATTAATCCATAAAACATGTTTTTTTTTTTACAGTTCATATTGTACATTTGCATCCCTTCACATATGGCTTTCATAATACCAGCATATTAACTGTAAGACTGACAGAGTAGTACTGCACGGGGTCAACATGCGTCGTGGAATAGTGACGGCCCTTTTGGTTGATAAGATGTATATGGCGTCAATCAAAGAGCCTCTTTCACTTCCAATCTGTGCGTGAGCTGAGGTAAATATCTGATCCCGTGGCCTCCATAGACCCTCCCGCTCTGTTTGTTTTCCTCGCCCGCTGAGGATTCCCTTCTCTCTCGCTGAGCCCCCTTTACAATTTAGATTTATGGAAATGCCTCCTAATGGAAAGCAGCTTCCGAAGGATGACAGGCAGAGATGATGAGGCGTACACCTCGTATAGCTTCTGGTAGTGGAGCTGCTTTGAGAAGATCAGTCCTCGGGATTCCACCTCAGATTTAATAGGAGGACTACAAGGGGGCTGTTAGTTGTGTCAGCAGCAGCAAGGATTGAGAAAGTAAGTGTGATAATTTATGTATGTCTATGGCGGATATGTGTCTGTGCACCCATGTCTGTGTGCACATGCCTTTGATTGTGGGGGCGGATGTGTGCATATCCGAGCTTGTATAAGAGCACAAGAGTGACTGTGTGCACGCCTGTGTTTAGAGGAGGTGGCGGCTGTAGGAGGGGGAAACATTAGAATAACAATGACTTTGTAATCTCTCCTGGTGGATGTCACAGGTTGAATGTGTTATGCCAGCGTGTGTTTACTCTAACAAGAGTTTTGAAGTGTGTGCAGCAGAAGAGGGAGCTCGGCAGAGACGGGGTTAAAGGAAAGATTAGATACACGCGCCCCTTGTTTGCATTCAGGGATAAGCCTCTATGCTGAGAGACTATTATTTCAAAGTAATGATGACAGACTTTTTTTTTTGTGAATCAGCTCAAAGGGTGTGTATGATGTGTGTGTGTGTGTGCAGGGTGTTTTTAATATTCCTTTTCATGCATTCATTAAAAGCCAAAGTTCTGAGGGGCCTAAAAAACTGAACGACGCACTGCTTTTCAATGGGCACATTTCACTGAAAGGCAATTGAAGGCCTTGCTTCCAGGGCTTCTAAACTCGGTTGGTCACGAGCAAGTGCGCTGATATGGGTCACTAACAAAGATAGTGCTATTAAAGCGTGGATGCAGAGTGCTCAGCTAGAGTGCCCTTAGAGCACGCGCTTAATTGTGGACAAGTGCACATTAATTTACTAAGTACCACTAAATTAAAGCTCTTTCTCGCTGCCGCTCACAGCCTATAGCACATGTTGTCTAAATATAAACGAAAATCAGATCCCAAACAGAAGTGTTTGTACTTGATGTCAGAAATGAATTTTTTAAGCATTAGGATTCATCACTTAATACAATAATCACATTTACACAGAGCATTGCAAAAAGTCATATCTCATGACAGCAGTTTTTGACAGCAATCGTTGCTGTATCGTTAACAAGGAATGAATCCACCATGACATGAGCATGGACTTTCCAACAGTGACAAGAAGAAAACTCAAACAGGCAGAAACCTCGAACAGAGCCAGACTCTGCACAGCTATCTGCCGTGACTCGCTTGGTCTGGATAGTGTGATAGAAAGAGAGAGAGAGATCAGGCTGAGACTGTACGATTAATCAAAAAGGAAAAGTTTAGACCTTTCTCTTCGAAGTACAGAGTCTGCCTCATGGAGCCAAACTGGTAGACGATTGCAAAGGAGAGGATCTTGATGATGGAACGCTCTGCCTCCCATATTACTTTTGGAGACACAAGGGACCACATGCAAGCCCCCACGTTCAGGAGAGCCAATCATCTAATGGGGTAACAGGGCACCTAATCAAATTTTGGTTCCTGACTGTGCAGATATTTTTAGATTAGAAGAATGATTTTAAGTTCTTAACTAGATTTTACATCAAGCAATGGCGGAAAATGGAATACGGGAGAGTTGTTTTCTTTTTTCCTCGTTCTCGTGACTACATACTACATAATTTTGTCCAGCTGGAGAGTCTTTAGAGACTTGTTAGAGCAGCTGGATTAAATCTCTATCAAAGTGCCAGAAACGTGTTTTTTTTTTTTTGCCACAAAAAAATAAATATTAGGCTTAATTGACTCCCTCACCACACCACAGGAAACCATGCGGAGAAATGATAGCAGCTACTCGAGGTTCTTGTGGTTTTCTCTTCTGTTTTGATGCTGTGTCATTTTCCTTCTGGTGGCTGGAAGTATGGATAGATGAAGACAAGAGATGTGTTCAGTTTTCTTGAATGCCAGGAGATAGAGCTGGCACCTGAGCAGAGAAATCTATTCCCCCATTGAGACAAAAGGAAGTATAAATATCACTCCGGCTCAACAACTCAAGATGCCAGCGAGTCCTCTCATTATCTCTGCTCTTGATAGCGGCAAAGAGAGAAGACTAATGGACTAACCTCTGCTGCTAATCGCTTTTTTATAGGCTCCTATAGAAGAAGATCTTCCTTTAGGGGAGATTAAAGTTTCTATTTTTACTGTGCGACTGCTTCTCCTACCCTGCAATGAGAACGTGTTCCCCATTTTTTTTTTTTTATACCTTCAATTTCCTTGACTAGCTGGTTTTGTTAAATTGTGTTCCAAGTTGTCTCTTTCATTTTGAGCATATCACATTTACTTGAGCATTAAGATTTCACGGTTTACATTAATCATCCAGGGAATAACACATTAATCCCAGGCATGAAATCACAATCTCCCATTTCCTTTTTTTCCTGTCCCACAACAGTGGATTTAGCACCGTAAACGGATTTTTGGTTTATGTTCTTTATCTTTTGCAATACAATTGCTGTAAATATGAATTTAGGAGATCAGGCATATTTGGCTGCATTGTTAAGAAGCTTAGTATGTTGGGATGGAAAGAGGGGGGGGGGGGGGGGAAATCCAAAGGCACAAAGGCAGAAGACCTGATGCCTATTCCAGGGTGATAAAGGTTTAGAGAAGCTCCTTCTCCAGAGGCCCCCTTCCTCCAGTCTGTTCTATCCTGATTCAGTTTTCTGGCTGCTGAACTGCCCCTCTGGCAATTGTGTCCCCATCCGTCAGTGATGCTTTGCATTGCTTATCATTTCACATTTCCTCATATCTGGCCCCTGCCTATTTATTCTGCTGCTTTTTGAGCATCTTTCCATGAGATAATCGGCCATAATGCATGCAGTTCCCTTTGACCACAGTTGGCACAGTTGCTTCCTTCTTGCACGGCGGCTGGGGAAATAACCGGCATTTCATCTTTGGGAGCCACAAACGGGGGCACAGTGGCAGAGCACAGGCGGCCATTGGGACAAGTTTGTTTAACAAGGCCTCAGTAGCAGCCTCGCTAAGTGTGCCAACATAATGTTTTCTGCTTCTGACTATTCATTATGAAAGTTTTGCACACACACACACACAAAAAAAGGATTTTGCCCGAGCCAGCATCACAGCTTGCGTGTGTGCTGCGAGCGTGGAGTGCTTCTCCGTCTCTCTCGACTTGATGCTCTTCCTTCTCGTTGCCTCCCCGTGTCTGCCAAAAAGATTGTTAGATGAGTGTCAAAATAGAAATCTACTGACAATGACTATGATACTTTGAGTTGTTTTTTTTGGAATTCCATATTCTCATGTGATGTAACACAGTGGAAGTGTTGACAGTTTGTCATCATGCCAGTCCATCTGTCTTCTTCAGTACAACGACCACAATTGTGATGCGTCAACAAACTGAACAGAACCAGGACTTGTTGTGTTTGGTGTTGTCGGAGAGAGCTAGACAACTGTTCATACTCACTGTGTGGAAAAAAATTGCTGATATTGCAAAAAAGCCAGTTGTTGTCGTTATTTCATAACTAAAGCAGCATTTCCAAATCTGCTGACTTAAGCGACCTTACTGCAATTATGTTCACTTAAGAGAGCCATCCCTCTTTATTCTGGGTCAGGAGGGAACTATGTTTAAGTATGAATCATTCCTGGTTGCATTTATATGCTAATGACCATTGTCGGTAATTCAGACTCCTAGACGTGGCTTTGAACTAAACGGCACACGGGGCTGATCTGGTGGTGTTCTTATTCTTCTCAAGGCTTCTCCTCAGTTGCACAGCTCAAAGAAGTCTCTGTCAAGTGCAACAAAGAGGTGGTCGCGTAATCAACTCAAACAAAACATTCTTTACATCTGTTACTGAAAACGATATGAATGGATAACCTCCGCGGTGCCTTTTAATTTACACCGTGCAGTCACTCTCTTTCTGCCTCTGCAGCTGTTGCCACAACATGACGGGGTGAGGCATACATTTCTCCCAGTGACGGGGAAAGAAGTATAAAAGGTGAAGAAGAAAAAAAGATGGATGGGAGTCAACGTTGTATACACATATATACGATTAAGGGGCGGGGGTGTAGCAAAAGCTCCAAAAGGGCAAAAGGCTGCGGGGCTCGAGTGAAAAGCTGGATCAGCAGGAGGTTGATTATACCCACCAAAGGGGATCCACTTTGCACATCTAGCATGTACAAACTCACACACAAAGGAGCGCCGCAGCTCACAGGCAAGCTGAAAGTGGGGGGGGGGGTCTGAACCCTTGCTGCTTTTTTAGAGGCTCTGGCACTTTTATGACCGTGCTAATAAAGTGCTTCTGGGACGGAGCACCTCCCCACACCTCTGCCTGCGCACACGCCAGGAACAGCTTGACTGGGCCTTAGGAGCTGTGTTTATGGACACATGGATCAATACACTCCCTAAGGGTCTATATTTAAGTCTGAGCTGAGTAGCATACCCGTTGATCACAGGAAGGGGGGGGGGGGGAGGGGGGAGGGACCCCAAGATGGCCATTTCCAGATTTGGAACGAGGTCTATGAAAGGGCAGACACGGTTCAGGGGTAATCCCAAATCCTAACTTGCCTTTAGCAACTTGTGCAACATCTCTACATACAACGCAACCACCCGGTCATCAGTTGCAAGAGCTCGTTAATCCCAGCCACATCTCTCACCCTTGATTCTCTGCGCCCTCACTGCTGGAAATGCAAATCTGGAGCGTGACAAACGATGTAGGGACGTCTCTGACACGTTTCGAGCCCCCCCTGGCGTCCCCATGTCTTCCCCCAGCTTACCTCCTCCAGCTCCACAGTAATTACCCTTGTTTGGATCGCTACGCCTAATCATACTTGATTTTGGGATGCACTGCCATTGTCTACACTTGTTAGCCCCTCACACTGCTCGGTTCTGATTGAGTACACCGATAATGCTGAGGGAACGAGGCACACACACACAGAGATAGTGTATATTTTGTTTTTTTTTTCATGAGGGAGCTGTGTACAGATCTAATACGGTGGCTGATTTATTTAAGGATGATTGTTGTGCCGCCCGTGATTAATCCCTCTACGATCTGATCATATCAGCGGGAGATGAATAGGATAAAAGGGTAGAAAAACAACAGCGATGTTTTGAAAAAAATAATTAATAGATTCAGTTTCTGCAAAGCTGGGCCCCCTTGAAGAGCAGAGAGCAAGGGGAGGGGTGTGTGGTAGTAGTGGCTCCCAATTTGTTCTCACTTTGTTCCAGTAATAAGATCCAGGCCTTCCTTTCCAATGGACGAGATAATTAACTCCTGGGGACAGACTGCACTGAGCTTCGTCTCATGGTTTATGGCACACAGAGGGAGATCTCCACAGTCCAGGCTGAGCATGGTTGCATAAATTGCGGAACTTGCTTGATGTATGTTTTGAGAGATAGATATGGAAAAGGGTGTTGGTTGATTGGTTGTGTAGTCAAGAGCGGAAAATGTGGGGGATGGGTGAGCAGGCTGATCTTTTAAAGGAAAAGAGCACAGGAATTTCTTCTAAGTGCCATTGTACTGTATCTCATTAGCTGGTCAACGTTTCCGATACATCCATACCTGTCTTTACCGCAGGTTTTCAAACAATTCAATCACTGGTATTTCAATGAAATTATAAATGAATGGATGAAATAATGCTGAAATTGCCTGAGCTAGACAGATGCAGTGACAGTGTGCAGGAGTTGTGCTTGCAATTTTTGATAATAAAACAACTTAAAGGGTCCCCAATATTTGATGCCTTGGAATTCTGTTGTCATGACAACCATAGTATCTCATTTCACTTTGTGATGGTATTTTATGGTAAATGATTTTATTCTAACTAATATGTCAAGTAAGCTTAAATTCATCATAGTTTTGTTTAACAGGCAAAAAGAAAAATGAAGGCTTCATTGTTTACATTTTCTTTTTGAATGACTTGGGTTTTAATGCATTAAAACACAATTTCCATTGACTCTGGTGAGTCATTGTCCAGTGTCTAAAGCATTCTGAGTCGGTGAGCCAAGTCTGTGTTATTCTCTTCTTAGAAACCCCTTGCTCAGTGTGCGACAGCCGGAGCGCTAGTATGAGTCAGGTCAGGCTAATTTCCGTTGCCTGGTTTCAACCTGCCTCTCTTTCCTGCTTTGTCCCGCTGTGTCCAGCACCACCTTTGGAATGTGCACCATAACGGCTTCCGCTCATTGTCTCTTTAAACCTCCACTACTCTTCTCCACAGCTCATCGCCTTTCTGAGGTTGAACTCTGGTACTGACCTTTTCAAGCAGTGGAATCTCTAATGAAGAGTCTTTCCATTTGGTCAAATGTGTTTCCTTTTGTCGGATATGTGAGTCATGCTGTGATATCTAACACCTTTTTTTTCTCTCTCTCTCTTTCTCTCTCAGAAAAATGTGAAGACCCCTGTGAAGTTTTCGACCTGCAAGTTAGCCTTCAACAAGTAAAAAGGAGAAGGTGTCCTCCCATCTTCCCCTCATCGATTCTTTCTGCTTGCTCTGCAGTTTTTTAGCAGGCCCGTTAAACATGGAGGGCCGGCGGGCTACACGCAGGACTTTATCACCTGAACCTAAAGTAGGAGCTACAGCTACTCTGCTGGCTTTCTGGCTCTTAGTGGTCCCTGCGTTGTGCAGTGGGCAGACATTTACTAGCTTCCACCCTGAACGTCGGGATTGGATCTTCAACCACCTGACGGTTCACCAAACCACGGGGGCATTGTATATTGGAGCAGTCAACCGTGTGTACAAGCTATCAGGCAATTTGACCCTCCTTGTTTCCCACGACACAGGCCCAGAGGACGACAACAAGGCGTGCTACCCCCCTCTGATTGTCCAGCCCTGTTCGGAGCCCCTTGTGTCTACCAACAATGTCAACAAGCTTCTGCTCATCGATTACTCCCAAAATCGGTTACTGGCCTGTGGCAGCCTCTACCAGGGAGTGTGCAAACTCCTCAGATTGGACGACCTCTTCATCTTAGTGGAGCCCTCCCACAAGAAAGAGCACTACCTCTCCAGTGTCAACCAGACTGGGACCATGTATGGAGTCATTGTGCCTTCACACGGCCAGGATGGCACCTTGTTTATCGGCACAGCAGTGGATGGAAAACAGGACTACTTTCCTACCATCTCCAGTCGAAAGCTACCACGCGACCCGGAGTCTTCTGCTATGCTTGACTACGAGTTGCACACCGACTTTGTGTCCTCGCTCATCAAGATACCATCAGACACACTGGCTCTTGTCTCCCACTTTGACATCTTCTATGTGTACGGCTTTGCCAGTGGTAGCTTTGTTTACTTCCTGACCGTGCAGCCAGAGACACCAGAGAACAGCATGTCATCCAGCGGCTCCACCAGCGACCTCTTTTATACCTCTCGCATTGTCCGCCTCTGCAAAGACGATCGCAAGTTTCACTCCTACGTCTCCCTCCCCGTCGGCTGTGTGAAGAACGGAGTTGAGTACCGTCTCCTGCAGGCCGCCTACCTCGGCAAGCCGGGGCGCGTTCTCGCAGCCTCGCTCAACATCAGCGCCCAGGATGATGTGCTCTTCACCATCTTCTCCAAGGGCCAGAAGCAGTTCCACCGCCCACCGGATGACTCAGCGCTGTGCGTCTTCACCATCCGAGACATTAATGCAAGAATCAAGGAGCGCCTGCAGTCCTGCTATCAGGGAGAGGGAAACCTGGAGCTCAACTGGCTGCTTGGGAAGGACGTGCAGTGCACCAAAGCGGTGAGTTAAAGTGACAGACGCAGACACACAAACATGAAGATGTACCGCAGAATGGGGTTTTTCCTACACAGCGTTAGCAGAAAGTTGGTCTTGTTTGGAAATTTAAATTAGCATTTTCATTTTGTCCGGTTTTCCAAATGGGTAGAAACTAAAAGCAGGATCTACTTCTTTTGCGTGAAGCATTTACATTCTCTCTGAGGTATATGCAGCCCTAAACTAACAAAGAGATCCAACAATCATGTATACACTTATTTTAATGGTCTGAATTCTGCAATGATCCAACAATATCAACTTCTTGTTTCGTTCCTTTATTCAAGGTACTAAACAGTGATGGAACGACCAAAGCCTCTTAATGAGTTTGGAAACTGAAGTCATTAAAGTTTGGAGGGCGGACACTGTAAAATTAAACAAACAACAGCAGCCATAAGGAAATGCTTTTGATTGCCTTGCATAGCGTACCATCTCTTATCAAATGACTCTCACACTACATGTAATTATGTCAAATTTGCTTTGCGGTTTTGATATCAGACAGCACCCCCCTTTCAAGTGTATTTCAATGCGAGGCATTCACAAAGTGGGGATGATTTATTTTTCTTGGCAATCATCAAAGTGATAAGATTTTCCTTGAGCACAATACAAACAAACAAACTCGCCCCTTCTAGAAGGAAGAGAAGAAGCAGTCGGGGGGGGGGGCTTCTGATTCATGCGTAGATCACACACAGCAGTCTTTTCCCTCTGAAAATCCCCAATTATCCTATAATACAGGGCCATGTATCTGTTACATGTTGTCAAGAAGAATTAAGTTTCTTGATATTCCCTCAATCCCAGGAGGCTACAGTCCTCTGTGCTTTCATTCTGTAATTGCTAATAGGAATTTAAGAATATTAAGAATTAATGACTAGCTAAGTATGACTAGTCAGTTACAATGTGTGTGTGTGTCTGCATGTATGAAGGAAATGCATGTGTGGTGTTGGTCTTAATGTATTTTTAGTGGTTTAATGATATCCCTACCCTCATGATGATGAGAGCCACTGATCAGCTTCCTTTGTTGCTAATCCCCCCAGGTCTCTAAATTGACCACGCTTATTAAAATCAGTAAATTCCTCATTAGCACAATGTCAGAGGTGATTGTCAAGAGGAGGGAGACATTATCCCGTACTAACGCTGTTGGGTTTTTATTAGCTCTGCTCAGAAGGTGGGAGAAGGAATGTAGAAAATGGTTTTAGGAAAAATGGTGGCAGATTGTAATGACTGTTGTAAGATTGGGTTGTTTCTTTGGTCCATTGGAGCTTTAATCAGAACCTTTTCTATTGTCCTTGAAAAATTCCCAGTGTACTCGCATTGACACTTTAAACTGGCAGACAATTTCCTTTGACATTTCCTTCAGGGTTGGAGGTTCAATTGCTGTTGTGTTACCACTGTGTTGAAGGCTGCTAGTCCTGTAAATGGACTTTGACAAATTCTTGTCATTTCACCGCTTCAACAACTGAAAACACACTGAACACTGAAAATATAAATAATCCTGACCATCTTTCAATTCAAGATAACATCATACCCTGTTAGGTAAAGTTATCAACAGCTAATATCAACATGCAGCTGTTTACTAGATAACATTACTGTTAGCTTACTGTTAAAGGCATACATTATTAGCAAACATAACATTAGGTAGGAATGTCTTCTAAGCTGACAAATGTTTTATTAACTATCGAATGTTAGCGAGGAAGAATCGAAACGCTAGCTAGGAAGCGGGTTATTGCTAGCCTTAGCTAGCTGATGGCTTTTCAAATATGCTTTTTTTTCCGCCCTGCATTTGAGATAAAGCCGGGTGTTTGTTTTTTTTTACCATCCATTGTCTTTCAGTTAGTCATTTATAAGGAACTGGTGAAATGATAATAATGGTCAGATTATGTAGTTTTACATGATAACAGCAATTTAGCTTCTCTCCTTGAGTGTGATATCAGAGGAAAATGTCCAAAGCTGCTTTTTGCACTCCATGTTTTTAAGCAAGCAGTCCCAAAAGCATTTTGCTCTACTTTTACATGATACACCACGGATATGCTTGCTTTTTAAGTGTAGCCACAGACATAAGATGTAAAACACAGTATTAAGAGCATGTCTTCACACTCATTGAGCAGCCAATAAATCCAGTGTAATATGGATTATGCAGATAGATGGCATCGGATGAAGAACTCTCAAGCCCATACAAATTACATTAAACAAGCGGATATGACAAGCATGCTTATGTTGTCTGCTTGCTGTTAAATCCCCTACTCAGGCGCTAAGGCTGCTTCGAAGAGCATGTACGCTTTCCCTTATATAAAAATATTCTCAAATCTCTGTGTGCGTCACAATGTCTGAGATCCATCAGAATATGAAGTGAATCAGGTCAAACCAACCAGAGCGATGTGTCTTTGCTGAACCAAACCTCGTTTGGTTTTCCGAGTAAATTACACATGCATTCCCAGTGCTTTTACCGCCATTCTTTTGCTAACAGCAGGTAGCCAGTGAACTCAAAGAAAGGAACCTTAATTATAGCCTCAGTTCCCATTCCCTTCTTGCAGACATTTAACTATATGCTTACATGCAGGCCAAGGCTAAGGCTGGGAACGGATCTGAGGCTGAGCCAGGGGATTCAGACACAGCAGCCAATCAAAGATTTATCACCCAGCCGTCCAGCCTTCTCTCCATCTGGAGATTCACACCATCTCTGTAGTCGCTCCTGAGAAGGAGAGGGAGCCGTGACGGGATTCTTTCTGTATCTGGCTGTCTCTCTCTGACTAACACTATCATCCTGTCTCGCTTTTTGCTCATGCCCCAACGACTAATTAACCAGTCGTGAGAGCAAAGGGGAACTGGTATTGATAACACTGATAGACCCTGAGAGGGGACCTCTGAGAGCTGATATCCTGTCACATCCAATTCATCCCTTTATTCAAATTCAAACCCAAATGGAAAAATTGAAGCAATTGTTTAACAAGATTATAGGCTGCATTTGAAACAGCTTCTTCACCATAGATTTAACATCATACTGTATTGTGTGGCTGTTCGATAAGGCTTAATCACGCGGGGTTACAGTCTATTTTTGTCCCACCAAAGCTCTGCTAAAGATAACCAATGTAATTTATATCACATGAAACAGACGGAAACACTGCAAATCTTTATTTCTTCACTTCTTGGGAGATTTGTGATAAGGCAGGGCAAAAAAAAAAAAAAAAAATCCTGAAACTAATCTGCAACTAGGTGAAGAAGAAAAACTCAAATACATGGAGACCAGGGGGATTTGATTTGGCTGCCAAGTCTGCTTAGTGCACATCATCTAAACAATCTAGATGTAATCAGAACCAAATGCTTTGGGGCCAAACAGACCAGATGTGGAAATAGCTGCCTGCATTTAAGGGAGTAGCTATTGATAAGCCAATGTCTGGAACTCAAGGCTGTTTCTCAAGGCTCTCCCTTCTGATCCATTGTGTGTGTCCATGTCTAATGGGCATATGTTTAAAGGCATTAAGCAGTTATATATGGTACATTTGATTCTGTAACCATGAGCAAAAATAATAATGTAAGCTCTTTTCCTAGTTTAGATACAGCAGTGGAGTACCCCTTAGCATTCTGAGCTATTTTGGTCAAAGGAAAGTAAAGGAAATGCCATAAAGTGGGGGGCGTGACTGTTAGAGCCAATGCGATTATTCCCTGTCAGCATTATTGCTTTTTACTCTGCTCATGAAAATCTGCGTACCGTAGTGCTGAAAGGTTTTACAGCCACGGTGCGTTGTGTGCAGGAAGAAGCTGAAATGCATTCAGAGTGGGAAATGTCTCTCAACATAGCATCCTGACGGGGATGAAGACCGGAGTGAGACAGAGAGGAGACAGATGAGAAGGAGATGGAGTGACAGAAAGAGCATTAATGAGTTAGGGTTAACGAGAGGGAGTATACATATACTAAGGGAGTTTTCTGAGTAAAAGACTATAGCATATATACATGGAAGTAGTTCTAGGATGAAGCCTGCCTGCCCATCTTGCTTTTAATCCACATGGCACTTTGAGGCCACTGCCACTCACGCTGTGTCAGCTGACCTGATTCAACACTCGACCACTGTCTTGCATCACACCACATCTTATCTGATTTGAGACAGACTACAGGGTAGAGTAAAGTCTTCACTTCAAAGCACAACGCAGTACGTCAATATCTTTCTGATCTTTTCCTGTGCATGCATTTGAAGTAGCGGTGAAAATTGCTGGCTAACTATATATATATATATATATATATATATATATATATATATTGCAAGACCATCACATAATAAAACATCATATCTGATTTAGTGAATAATATAAAATGCCCTTAAAAAGCTA
Organism: Labrus mixtus; assembly: GCF_963584025.1. Lineage (NCBI taxonomy): Eukaryota > Metazoa > Chordata > Actinopteri > Labriformes > Labridae > Labrus > Labrus mixtus. The sequence goes on from NC_083626.1 coordinate 24,266,148, forward strand.
AAGCACAGGGTTAAGGTAACGATCCATTTTGGTGTCAGTTTAACTTTTTAACAGTTATCTAACAATACCCCGATTCATTCACGCACCATGGGGTCATTAAGTAGGGACACATTTTGTCATATTGGCAGGGAAATCTGTTTGGAGTGGCATTTTCTTCAATGGACTATCATTATTTGGCACCAGCGATTAGATAATTATACCACACAAGTCAGGGTGAAACTTTGCCGTATGGATATTTTGGACGACATGTCGTATTGGATGTTTTTTCCTTCCCCCTATAATGATTTGTTTTCAGAGAAAAACTCTCATCCTTCCACTTTGTTTATGATCATCCTTGAACCTTCACTTCCTAAACTGCCTGTTAGCTGCTTTGTCAGTCACCGACGGCGGTGGCAGGCATAAAATGTAATTTAGGGATCAATCTATTCAATTTTCTTCGCCTGATGGGCTTCTTTGCTTTTTTAGGTCATATAGATGCGTCATGATTATTTCAGTCAATTACATAACCAGATATGAACTCTCAAGTATTTCAAGCAGGATACACAACAAATACTTACGCACTTAATAAGGCTTCATGCAAATGTGTTCTGATGAATGGGTGACTACAGCTCATTGCATCTCTTTACTCACATGAATATTAGAGGGTTGCATGCTCATCAGGCAGTTTTTTTTTTTCCACAGCGCGCTCATAGTTATCATGCGGTGTGTGTCTTCCTGCAGAGGTGTGATGATAGGCTGGGGTAATGAGCCACGGTGAGAGCAAGGTGGAGCTCAGTCAGGCAGAGCTGAAAACATGTCTGCCAAGTGGAACAGAAAGGCAAACGTTTGTCTGGCCGAGAGACTCGTCCGCGCACCTCCACCTCGCTCTGACCTCCCTCCCTCTGTCTCTCTCTCGCTGTGTCTATCTGTCTCTCTCAGCCTCACCTTTCTCACCCCCCTTTCAGACGCTCTCTGACACCGCTGCTATTTCCACAACTTTGACCATCGCTCTCTGCCTCTGTCTCAGTCTGTCACCTTCATCTTTCCTCCTTACCGAGCTGTCTTCTTCTATAACGCTCGGCGCCTCAGCCTCTCCACTTTCCACTCTCTTAATGTCTTATTCCCAAAGTTGGTTCTATTTTTGTCGCTCCCTCCTCGTGCGGTACATTTCATGTCAAGGGTTTCTATGTATAATGTGACACATTTTGTCTCAAAGTCATGATCACCTTTTCTTTGATTTGAATTATTTTTCTCTGTTACAGTTTCATTGACATTATTTCCACCTATAACTTCTGTTTTCCTCCCTGTCTGTAGCCGGTGCCAATTGACGACTCTTTCTGCGGTCTGGACATCAACCAGCCACTCGGTGGGTCTCAGCTGGTGACCGGTCACACCCTCTACACCGAGACTCGAGATCGCATGACATCTGTCACCTCCTATGTCTACAACGGCTACTGTGTTGCCTTTGTAGGCACAAAGAGTGGTCGTCTAAAGAAGGTGAGTACCGACTCATATCCTCCTCCTACCACATTTAAAGTCCTGTTTCAAGCGGTTTCCGCACTCTTCATCATCGTGAAGACCCAAGCACTCGGGCTCTCCGTTGGTCCAAGGGGCACAGACATTGTGAAGTGGCCCTATATCCATGCAGATGGATCATGGTCACAGGGAACTTATCTCTTCAATATTTAATGCCTGCTGTCAAAGCGTCTGAGAGGGCTAATGTGCGATGGCCGGCTCACTGTAGTGGTCATTACCAGTTCCTTGTTAAGCGAGCCCCAGTGTCGCAGTGTTGAATAACCTGCACAGGCCCATTAATTTTAATAGGCACCTTTCTGCCTGTGGCCCACTGAGAGGCAAGAGAGATAGTCGGCCACAGTGCTAAAAAACCCCTAGCCTTGGTTGGAGAATGCAGACACCTCAGAGGGGTTATGGGCTGCTGGCCAGTTAATAATGATATATTTTGCACCCCATCCACAGGGAAAAGGTAGAAGATGAGGTTTCTCGCTGACAGGATTGAATAGTGAGGACAGCAGGGTGACATCCGTTGGGTTTGGGTGATATGAGGAGTGAGATTGTCAATCAAAAGTTGTTTTTTTTCCGCTGATAAATTTAGAACAGCTGTTGCACCGTTTTGGCTCTGAAATCATCCCGAGGAGGGCTGTGATTATATGGCAACAGGTAAAATGTGAATAAAGTGTTTGAATGTAAATTGCATGTGTTGTTGAGTTGATGGTACTGTGGAAAGGATAAGCCAAACAAAAGTTAGATTTGAATTATCACTAAATCGTTTTTGTGATTTTTTTTTGTTTAGCAAATATGTATAAAGTTCCCCGTTTCCAGCTTTCTTAATGTAAGGATTGCTGCATTTTGTCATTTGTGAATGAAGGTTTTGGGTTTTTAAACCGTTTGTTTGACCTGCATATCAATATCAATATGTCACCTTTGACCCTGGGAAATTGTGATGAGCATTTTTCACAACTTTTTGCCATTTATAGAATTAACTATATTGATTCTTCGTCAGATTAAGTGATATCAAAAACGATGGTTTGTTGCAGCCCTAGTGGGTGCATTTTTTTCTTACACACTGACGATGCATTCTAGACTACATTTGGACAGCTGGTTGAAGGATTTGTCAGAATCACTTGGCTCCTCCTTGCATGGGGCTGCCTTTCGGAGTGGCAGCAGGAGTGTGTCACAGAGCCATAACCGGCTCATATAGTCATCCCTCCCCCTACTAACAGCTGCACGAGGCTCAGTGGAAGATATTGAAAAAGGAAAGAGAGTTGCTAAAACCAATCTGATACCTCTTTTGGCAAGCTCTGTGTTATTCCAAGGCTGGCACTGCAACACAAATGTCGTCTGCCTGGGTTATTTTGGTCTCCCTCTATTCATAATTAAATCAATACACCAATCAGGCTGTGGCAGAGAGAATATTCATCCCATGTAATCCCCTGTTTGAGCTGTTTAATATTTTAGCATCTTTCCTTACTTGGTTAAATGAGACGAGACAGAAAAGAGTGTTATTCCTCTCTGTGCTGCTGTTGCTTGCATATTGTCTTCATCTCACTGCTTCCTTCCACACTCTTGTCTGGAGCTGCCGCCTGCCTTCTATCCATGCAAAGTAGCCTCGCATGCTGCTGTGTACTTAGTCTCACTCCTCAGAGGGGCATGACTGTAACCACAGTAACGCTAACGTAGGGGGGAGGAAGGCACCAGGATATGGGCACCTACAGCTCGGGTGCCATGGTCCGATGGCCAGAGCAGGAAAACCTTGTAGAGCGCTCAGACATAGAAACTGATCCTCATCACAGCAATACTAAAATCTCAGACCACTTGCAGTAAGAGAACATGTTAGCAAGCGTCCCTTTAATGACTTTCTTTTTGATTTATTATTTGGTTATCATCCTTTTTTCTATCAAGAAGCACAGCTCATTTATTTTATTGTAAAAGTACTCTTAAATATTAATCAGTATGTCTCAAATCTTTTTTGAGATTTGAGAGAAGCAATCAGTGTGAAGAGAAATCGTTGTTTATTTCTGTGAGCTACAAACACAGAATTCTTGTGCAACAGAGCTTCTAAAACAGGAGTTTATTGGACTTTGTCTGAACCCCATACGTTTGAAATCACGTGGTAAAGCAAGGAGCTGCCACCCCTGTGCAGGAAATTTGCATTCAGGTACATTTTTGGACAAGGACCAGTCTTGATTTGCATGCAAGCTCATGATCATGCAAAGCAAGGACTCTCCACCTAATGTGCATGAAAGGGAAAAATGACCACAAATAGCGCAGCATCGTAGCAGTCTCGACAGTGTGGAAAAAAGACAGCATTACTTTTTGTAATAGATTATGAATAATCAATAACGCTGCATGGCAGACGCCGTGTGAAGAAGACAGCTTTCACCACAGTCAGTGTTAAGGTGTATGTGTGCTTGAATTTGTCTGAAATATGCATGTGTTTACCTTGAGAGTGTTATCCTTTTACTCCCTTGGGTGTCACAGGTAGGGCAGGGGGGATAGGGTGACCTGATGAGCCCCGGCTGCAGCTCCCCCTGCAGAAGGCTGATAAGCTCCTACAGAATTGTGTCAAAGACATAGATGGGGATGCTGCAGACTTCCTTCAGATCAGAGCATGACATGGCTATAGGCTGACAAGATGCTTCGCTGATGATACGCTTCTATACCTTTACGTCTTCCATGCAACCAAGGGAGACAGACAGACGGGGAGAGGGAGGGGTGTTGTGGCTGGGGATTCACGGTTAGAGGGTGGGAGTCATGATGAGAAAAAATGAGAAAAAAGTAGCAAGAAGAAGTAGAGATAGAAGGAAAACGAGGAAGGTTCTGGGAGAGGGAGGAAGAGTTCCGTTGAAATGTGAATTTAGTGCCGCCAAAGAAACCAGGGCTGCACCGCTGCCTGTAATTGGATTGGCTCCCTTCCCAAAGAATTCCCCCCTCTCCTGCCCTCCATCTCCCGCTTCCCCATTCAATCCTGATCCACATCCCCTCCCCCTCGCCACCCTCTTGCTCTCCCTGCAGACCAGGCTGCCGTATATGCTGCTGTTTCCTGGGCTTTGCTGGAGCATTGCAAAGCAGGAGGGATAGTGTTGGCGGATACTTCTGCCTGTGGCCGGCTTTTGCAGGGGATTGATGGAGGAAGAGGGGTTAAGAGGGTGAAGAGAATGCATATACACTGGAAACAATAGCACTACAATTGTGAGCCTCGCACAGCATATAAGCACTCACACGGTGTGATTGTGAGTACAGGGTGTGAAGTGCTAGAATTTCACTGGTTGAATCAAACAAACCAATCCATATTTTTGCAAAGTGTTCTCATTCCCTCTACTGAAAGCTAGTCATACAAGAGGGATGTAGTTAATGTGTTGCATGGGTTGTAGACTTCTGGGTGGCACCCATGGAGGCAGTGATTGATTGTGGACGCCAGCAGATGTTCACCTCAGCAGAAAGCTTCTAGATGGCAATCAATATTCTTGTTTTTTTTTTTTCCTGTTACAGTAAACTATTTCCAATCAGGACCATAACCAGACCTTTGGCCCACTCTAAGCTAACATCAGAAGCTGTTTCAGTAAGCTTGTACTATAGTCCTGCCCATACGTTAATGTCCTATTTAAATTCCAGGCCTAGATTTACATTGATACTCTCAAGGCTGTATATTGCACTCACCATGCTCCATCATTCACATTATCACTCCCTTATACCCGGAGACCAATAGACCGCTACAGGGCTCTGCGGGGTCGAATTATAGAGATAGGCAATCTGTTATGCGGTGTATTCAGGATACACATTACCCAAGAATTGCATCGTCTAAATTGGAATGTGCTGTGTGCGGTTCACTTTGTGTTTGAGCATTGACTTAACCCACATGGGGACTGGGGTTGGTGGGAAGTAACGACGGAATTAAGGAAGAGGGGAGTTGCAAGGAGCACCTCCTTTGATACAGATGGAGATGAAGGGCACGACTGCACATGTAAAATTGGAAGTTGAAAGACATTCCAACAGTAGTTGAACGCGAAGGTTAAAGCAAGCTCAGCAGAGGCTCGTTGAGGATTCCCTTGTTAATCAGAGTCAATTTGCAGACAGTGAGAATGAGCGTCCTCCATCATGGTTCTCTCATACAGAGCAGCATGGGGTTAAGAGCTGTTGAACCGAAGACCAAAGAGATGCATTCCCATGTGGCGTCCTCTCCTGTGTTCTACATTCAACCACATTACTGAGGCCTGTATCGGTTTCCTTGGGTAAATCACAGGATGTTTATTTGAGTCATGAAGCCATGTCTGTTATTTAAGTATGGCCCTATTTTGACCTGCGCTCCATGCTTCGCTTATTTTATTCAACCACAAATCATGGTGGTGAATATGAGCGGTGAATGGAAATCAGATCTTGATTAGTGGTGGCTTGTATCGGCAGTAAACCATGGATGAAAAAAAAGTCTTCCGGCTCTTGATGATGTGCTGCTTTCGGCCTAATTCATTCTTCTCGGCATGCACCGATGAATAATCAGGAATTGGTTTGGATGATGCCCCTGGCAAATGAGGGCGACAACATGAAACGATGGTTCAGGTGTTTAACTGGACAAGTCTTGTTGAACTGGTTAACAGAGCCGAGGGTGGGTGGCTGACTCACCTGGCTCCCAGACTGGCCTAAATTGCACCGTGACGTGTAATGCAGAGTGTCACTGAGGGTAGCAGCTGATTGCAGGGCACGGGGTGTCACAGACTTGAAAAGCTTGTAAATGCAGGCAGCTGCTCCTATAGGACCCTGCTGGACAAGTGGTCAAAGCCCCGCACCCCCCCATCCTCGTTATGCTGAGTTCTCCCTCAGTGCGTCCTTTGGATTTGTCGCCTTCAAAGAGAATGCGATCTGAGAGCTTTGCCAGTCGGTTGCCTGTCAACCCAGAGGCTGCTCACCTGCTTGATCTGTGCAGCCTGGACTGTTCTGACCTGGATTTCTATGAGGAAGAAAGAGTTTACCAAAAAAGATCTGTTGTCAGTCAGTTCTCAAACCCTTAGGCTCTGTGTTTGCTGGAAGTGGAGAAGGTCATCCAGTCATCTGAAGATAGGTAGTCGCTGAACCCAAAGTTGCTTCCAAAATGGTGTTTTCAGTCCTAAAAAACAACTCCTGCATGTGTGAAAGTCAATTTTGTCATCCCTCATCTTTATCCAGATCGTTTCTTTACCCTTACCCCCCTAAAATGTCTTCCTGAAATTAGGGCAAGCCATGTGAGAAACCAGCAGTAAATAAAGACATTTATATCACCCCTCCTGTTTGTAATGGGTGAGCGACCGGCGTGATTGTTGTATATGCAGTAAAGCTGCCTCTTACACTTTTATCTTTGCAAGTTTTTTTTTTACCACTTAAGTTGTTGATGCTGTGAATATGTTCAATTAGATGTAGGGTTGGTCTATAGCCGGAAACTGTCAGTATAGCTTCAGAAGCTGTTGCTTTGTCCGCCATTTCCGCATCATCTTTTTTTACGTCATGTCCTGCATCATTCTGCGGTGCTCTCCTGAAATTTTGCCTTCTCTATGAGTATGATCAGTATCATAGAGAAGCTCTAAGTGGAGTCCAATTGCAGTCCAAACAAGTTTGATGCACACAGCCACCAAGTTCTCTTCCTTTAATTTTGAAACTTTTTGTTGTTATTAGTTGGTCATTAGTGGCGACTTTATGGGATCGTAAATAAACAATCCAGAAGCACGAAGAATTAATCATTTTAATACCTTTATTTAACACCCATTGTCACTGCTTGACTGGCATTAACCTTGAGCTGACATGAAACGAAACACAATTACAAGTTAAAAGGGCTGTCACAATTGCTACCAGGTGAAGTTTATTTCCAATCATCATACTATAAATTGTTATTATTTTCCCTCCTGAATGCCTCCCATAATAGCCATTGAATCACTTTGTTTCAAATTGAATGGTGTGGTCCAATTATTCCCACACAGAACAAATCATTGCGAGCTTTTGTTAAACTATCGTCTTTGTTGTTTGTTTAAGGTTTAATGAAAACCCCCGCAGAATTCAATACAGCTGTTTATAAAGCAGACAACTAACATTTCAAACTTCACTAAATGACAAATCGGCCAAGCTGCATGGATACATAAGGAGCCTTTTAGCTGAGATGACAGTTGCCAATATGTGTCCATTACTTCCATCTTCAAAGCTCTCCCTTCTAGATTGCCTGCAATCTTTTATATCATGTTTAACTAAGCGATGCAGCCTCAGTTTTTTTTTCCTACGGGCAACGGCTGGGAGCCAAGTGAAGCCTGCAGAAAGTACTTCTGCCAGTAAAGAACATTTTCCCTCTCAACACAACCTGCAGCACTTTCTCTAAGACGCCGATTTGTGTCCTACAGTAAAAACAGCACTTTTAGGAGGAGTGCAATTACGAATTAAAGATTTCTCTGTCATTATGTGGACCTCTCGGAACCAGTACATACCAGCCATAGTCCGTAAAAAACAAGTGGGTGTAGAAAGGATGACATCACTCGCTGTTTTCTTTTACTACAGTGTTGTAACCTTGAGTTGGGAGATTTTTGGTAGCCATCTTGTTTTTTGGTGCCAGAAGTGGCCATTTTTGGGCAAAAGGGTTGAACCAAGTTGCGACTCCCTGTGTCCTGATTTAGAGGTTGCTGTTGTAGCATCTTGCCAACCACAAAGTAGCCACATCCTAAAATATAGAGCTTCGCTCCCTTGCTTTTGGCTGTTTCACTCAAATTGGAAGTAAAGTTAGTGTGAAAGTTGGTATCCATTGAGGTAAGGAGGAGTGGTTTTATGTCAGAAACTTCTATATAATCAAACTTCTTTGTCAAATCAGTGAAGTTAGCCACTGCTGATGAATAGAAACATGCATTTCATTGCACGTCTCCAATGGTCTCCATTTCAGGACAGGACAAAAAGGAAGGAAGGTGTAACAATTTTAATACATCAATACTTAACCATACGTACGTGTTTAAATACGATACATTATCTCTTATCAATAGTATTTTAATGATACATTGTAAAATTTGTGCAAGAGTATACCTGAATCTTGTGGTAATTAAAAACAAATTATCCAAATTTAAGTTGCCTAGGACTTGTATTTTTGTTGCCGTGGTATCAAAACAAGTATGGGTATCGAGGGATTTTTTACTAATTAAAAGTAATTAATAGTAACACATTCCTAATTAATTTAAAAGATTAAATATCTTGGATCGTGACAACCCTAGAACTTAGACACCCATTACTTACTAGATGCTACCTCACAGATGGTTGTTAAGCGTCTCTAAACTCTACAGCAAGACATGAAGACGTCTAAATATTTCTGTTTCGCTCTGCTCTAAAAAGAGTTTGGTTTTCCACTGAACAACGATGACGAACTCAGTAGAAATCTTCTGTCATAATTATTTTAACACAGCTGTAGAAATTCTGATAAATATTTAATCGTATTTTATTGACGCAAAAGATGTTATTGACGCAAAAGGCTTTAGTACGTCTTTGGTTGGTCCATAAGAATGACTTTGATTTTAACTGACTGTGTAAGTGTGATTATGGGCTGTGTGGGGGGTTTGAGTTTGGAATTGGTTGCCATTGGTTTTTAATTACCATACCCATCTATAGTCTAGCTAATGAGTAGCTTGTTCATTGGAGACTGGTAGGACGTCTGTGTGACCTTCCAGAACCTGGCCTCCACTTGACCCCCTTCCAGCTCAGTCCTTAACCCTGAGCCGGATAAAGAAGCGGCTGGCTGCAGCCTCGGGCTACAGCAGCAGGCCGTGTCTTTCATGGCTGTCTTTGGAGTACGAGCCTCTCTATCTGCCGGACCAGGTCCAGGCTTTCTCTAAAGACTCCACTTTAGAAGGCAGAGGAAAGACTGAGAGCCCCTGCTGTTCAATTCATCCGAGCCTTATATCTGCTTTTTCTCTCTGAGTCTCTCTGATTCACACACTCTCTCTCTCTGTCTCTGTCTGTTATCCCCTCTTTCTTCTCATAGCGGTGAGTTAAACGTAGCCTGGTCAGTCAACCCGCTGTCCCCTCTCTTTTTCCTCTTTCTCCCCGTCCCTTTTTCTCTGTCTCAGTCCCCACTCTCACTCGCAGTCTTTTCTCCTCCTCCTCCTCCTCTCCCCTGCTCAGACTATTACAGTGACACAGCCTACCCTGCAGTGATCTCATTAATCACATTCAAACAGCTCTCTGTTGCTTTCTCGGCTTTCTCTCCATCTCCCGCTCCATTCTCTCACTCTAATTGCTTGCTCTTTTCTCTGCCAGTGTCTCCAAGGAAGCGTTTTTCATTATCTAACAACAAGAGACAAACGCTCACACAGTGCATACTTTTTTACTACAGATGGTTTATATACATGTAGACTTAATATAGCCTCAAGATATGCAATGGTATGCAGCCATGCCAATGTAGCCCAATCCCTAAAGACGCTCAAAAGAGCACTACATATGTTCATGACTGTGTTGTGCAAGGGTTTTCGTTAACTTCTTTTCCAAAATAGCAGATTTTTTCTATGCAGACGACTTGATGTTAATCATTAGATTTGTTGTTGACTGTGCCTTCTCTTTTTGTAAAAAATAAATTACCTTGTTGAGTGTGTCCCATAATTGGAATTTATGGGTGATTAATTAAACCATTGTTGATTAGAGACACTTTTCTGCAGAGATGATACATGTAGAAAGAAAATTGCTGTGTAAATTCTTTGATCACATTTTCTCTTTAATAGGACCACAAATTAAATTGATGGCAGAACGATTTCTATCGCCCATGACCATTTCCCCCATGTTTCCTCACGTCTAAGTACTTCAAGGGGAAATTAAACACAGATCCTGGCTCTGCCTTTACACTGCTGCTTACATGCAGAGCCTGGGAGTCATTCTACGCCTGTGGTAGTGGATTGTGTGGTTTTTCTTTACCACCGTTTGGAGCAGTTGTGTCATTAGGATTGGGAAGCCACATCAAACATCGCTGACTACCAAGATCCATGTCTTCCTGGTTAGGCTGACGGATCATCCGAGTGAAAATAAGGCCGCATGTTCCCATGTTCCTCTTGGTAAGACGTCCCCTTTCTAAATCTTATGAATATTTCTCACCCATGCATCTTGACTGTTTAGCATGCAATAAGAAATATATGTTTGAAGCATTATGCGAGGGAGCTGTGATGGAGGAGGTCGGGCCTCCCAGCTTATCAATATTCCTGTGTAGTTTGCAGCCAGTGTAAGCACCACAGGGGGAACATTTGAAATTCATAGAAATTCTTATCAGTAGTAACGTCGCTGCTATTGATCCATGTTACTGTGGAAACAAAAGAGTTCACATTTAGTCCTTGTTATTTTTTTTTCTTGCCTGAGGTAAAAGACTCACTGCTCCAATGACTTCCAACAACTCCACCAATCATAAAGAAAATTCCTCTCTGTGTCAAATAAACTTGAAGTACTCAGCGCTTGACTTTTGTCCTCTGAGTTGCCAGCTGGCATGCAATATGAGTTTTTTCTCTTCTTCAATTTCCCCGCTGACCTTGCTGAAGTACACAGAAAGAGAGAGAGAGAGACGGGACAGACAGAAAGCGAGTAAACATCTCTAGGACAGAAAAAAAAAAAAAAGCCCAGAAATAGATTAGCGAGCAACGTCTGTCAAATTGGATGGCTGGCTTTGTGCCAGGCTTTATTGATTTGCTTTACAAAGCACTTGAATGGGCCAGATAACTGTGATTAGCCAATTCATTACTGCTGGCTCGTGGAGTGCTCCAAAATTAGATAAAAGGGGGAATAGGAAGGACAGAGAGGGGAATGAGGGAGAGCAAGCTATTACTTTGTAAACTTGCACAGAAAACTCTAGGCAGGCCGCGCTACAGAGTGACTCTTTTTGAAGTTCTTGATGAATTTCCCTGCTTTACATGCATGGTAATGATCGTCCTCATTAGAAGCAGTTACAGAATAGAGGGGAAAACACGCATTGTTTATGTGTTTGATAGCATGCATAATGATTCTAGATTACTCAAGGAGCCAAAACAACATTTTCTCTCATCTTCTTTGCAAATGTGTGCTTCCATTTTCAAGAGCTTTTTTTTTTTTTTTTTTTTTTTTTCAAGTAGCGCTGCGCCATTAGATCTCGGAAATGAGAATTGTTTCTGCTTTGATGATATACTAAACTGTTGTCTGTGCAAAGGCAAACCGAGTGTGACGGCAAACTAATGTTCCCGTCTGATAGTGAGACAGCTTTACTGCTCCTCTGTCTCCTACTTCATACGAGACAGCAGCAGTTATCAGGCCCTTTCGAGTTAAGCCTGCCTGGGTGACAGCATTTGTTGAATGTATTTATACGATCGCTCAGTGTTTACGGGAAGTCTTTACGGCACTGGTTCTTTGATATATGCATTTTGACATCCTACAGTCATCTGGTTATCATTTATTATGAATGTTATGACAATAAGAATTAGGAATGGTGGTAGTACGCCGTGTTCCTTCTTGATGAGACATTAAATACGCAGTTTCCCTCGAGATACTTCTGTTAACCTACAAAAGCTGCATGTTGAATCTCTGACAGTGAAGAATGGAGGCAAGAAGGTCTCCCTCATATTCCTCCCGCTCCGATTCCTTTTCTACTTTTCTTCCGAACACACTCCATCTCCTTCTCTCTCTCAATCTATCTCTGATCTATCTCTATCGCCCTCTTTCCTCAGGGTTGTTGAGGAACTCCGGCTAGCTAGCCATCGGCCTAATGAACAGTGATACAGTGCTAATAGCATGTGATAATATTTCAAGCCACTGGTAATCTCCGATCACTCAGACTTTACCTGCTCGTCATTTCTCCGCCTCCTACACACACACACACACACACACACACACAAACGCCGCATCTCTTTCTCTTGACAGCTGCATGTCAGGTCTTGGCCTTGCGCTGTTTTGAAACGGAGCTGTCAGCCGAGACTCCCTCTTAATAGTCCAGCCGCCCAGTGAAGACGTCTGCAGTCTTAATGGGATTGGACAGCTCCTTCTGCATAGCTTGTAACACAGTGTGTACAGCGTTTTTCTTTTTAACTGGACGGAGCATTTACTAAAAGCTCATGGTCCGGTTAGTGCATCATTCTCTTTATATCAGAGTTGTCTGATGCAGAGAGCAGCATTAGAGATGCATCAGATACAGCCTAAATTGTTGTATCAGCAAGGACGCAAGCCAGGATGCAAGATGCATCAATCCCTTACCATAATTCATAAATTATTACCATACTAACCACGTCACGCCCCCCACCCCCCCCCCCCCCCCCCAACTTAGTCAGTAGTCAACAAAGCAGTTATATATCTGCACTTCTAGCAGTCGTGTAATGTTATTCAAAGCTAGCTAACCGATAGCAATCAGTGTTTTCCAGTCGCACATTTTAAAGGCTTTCTTTTCTATTCAAAGCTCCTGTAGAGTAACACACCAGCCGCCTCTGAATAATGATGTGTAGTTTTTTTTGTAGCACTGATATTGGAGAGGCACCAGCAGCCAGTGCTTAAATCGAGGGATCAGAGTCACTATCTGGAGCGAATAAAGTCTATTGGAACATTGGTGCTCTAGACTCCCTGAATTGAAATGCATGTAAGGGAGCTCACTTTCAATATGTTCCTTCCAGAGACCTTCCGCCGTCTGACCCCTCGAGCATTGATATAAAGTACAATGTCACGGCCGTGTAATGCCATTACACACCACACACTTACGGCTGAGATTGAAAAAGAGACACACAGAGGAAGGCAGAGTTTAAGAGGTCACAGGTATCATTTGAATAAAGAGGGGAAAAATATACAGTCCATGTAGAATATGAGACAAGTCAGAGTGTGTGGGCGGATAGATTGCTTGACAGATTCTGTGGAATAGGAAAGGCGAGAAAGTTGCAAGTACAAAAAATAGAAGGAAAATAACTTGTTATTGTGAAAAGCACCTGCAGCACAGAGAAGCCCATGCCAGGCCACCGAGGGGGCATTAACCAGGTCATGATATCAAAGAAAAGAAGGGGGGCCCGGGGCCTCTTTCAGCCGCAGGTCAGCTCAGACACCGCTGTTATTCATTAAACACTAATGGTTAGCGGTTGGGAAAACATTATCTGGGCCCCTGGTAAGTTGTGCAAAGGTAAGGGTCAGGGCTAGAGGAAAAGTCTGAGGCAAGCCCTGCGCTCAGTGACATGGTCGCACTGTGTCGGATTGGATTAGCAGTCCGGGGCGAGGAGGTGATGATTTGATGGAATCACAGCAGCAAACCATAAACATTCCTCCTTTTTTTTTCTATACTCCGCTTAAAGGGGTGCAGTTTGAGATTTCTGTGGGGGAATAACGTGTTACCGTCAGTCATAGCTAAGTGTTTTGGTGTATTTGGCAGCCACAGTTTGGTGCCTCTGGAAGCAGCTGTCGGCTCAGCGGGGTGCAGTGATAGGGGAGGCGGTTCTTGTGTTTGTGTGCATGTGTTTGGCCTACATTAGCTGACTCTGTTGATGAATTAGCAGAAAAACAAAGAAACCAAGTTGTAGGTTTGTCTTCTACCGGTTAAATATGGTGGTTAGAAGGCAAAGATCTACTCAACAAAATTAGCATGTCGCTTCCCTGAAGTACAGTATAATCTCTGAGTTCATGATAAATGTCTTTCATTTTGATGCACGCACACACATGTTGTGTATTGTCTCTTTCAGCCAACACTTTTTAACTCCCAACTCATCAGCAGATGCGTCTGTGGCCCTAAGCTTCAAAATATGACTAGATGACACTTTAGGCTGCACGGTTAAGCCATCAATAATAAATGCAACATCTGGTTATAGGGGCGGCAGAATAAATCGATGTGTGTAAAAATTGAGATTCTTATCCTCTGAGATTTTAAATAGATTCATAACTTTCAAAAATCATTTTTTTTTGGGCTAATCAGTCACTCCCTGCTAGGTGCTAAGGCTAGCTCTTTAACTCAGTAGAAGGCCAAATGAAGCAGCAAGAAATTCAGCCAGTCTCACAGATGACTGAAGTAGATCCTGAAGAATGTACTAATTCACAAATAGACTCAAGAATCCAGAATTGTTTTGAGTCGAAAATAGATTCTGAATCGAATTGTAACCCCAAGAATCGAAATCGATTTGGAATCTTGAGGCACCCAAAGATTCCCAGCCCTATGTGGTTACTTAAACCTTTGAGATATAGCCCTCAAGCCAACAAATGTAAAAGGCTTTATCCAGTTAGAATCTTAAAGTCAAGCCTGATGACGATCGTTTTATAATGAATGACTTTCTTGAGGTACAAAAGTCATTAGGATGTGGTGTACATGGCTCAACAATTGCAGTCTTGTTAACTTTGGGCACCCAAGCTACTTGGTTGGGTTTACAAAGATATTCTTTTTATTTTATTTTTAAGAAGTACTAAAGTACAAGTTGTGTTAATGACATACAAACCTATACATCATATACATCTAGTATCATACATACTGTAGGTTTGTCTGACCATCCATTTACCACATCATCTGACTTCAGTGCAACATCAAAACAATGTGTTTCATTACACCATCTAGAAAACACACTATAGAGGTACCTACAGTATCATTCTTTGTTGAATTGGTGGCAGACCAAGCTGCCTTTTTTGAAGACTTGTTGGGAGTGTCCCCCTTGCTGGCTTAACAATGTTGTTCCTAACTTGGTTGCACTTCTTCTTATGAGAAGTCAACTTTGACTATTTGAATTTAACCCAAGTCTTTTGGCTGAATGTCTCATGTTTGCTTGACAATTTATTCGCCATCCAAAATGACGTAATACTGGGTTACCTATAGAATCATTTTTCAATGGGTTGGGCGACTGACCAAACTGTCTTCTCTTTTGATACCTGGGAGTGAGAACTGGTTGGTTTAACAATATTTACACACAGGCCCGAATTTGTCTTTGTTGTGCTGCGTATCAACATTTTTCTCACTTATTTGTATGAAGGAAGTGTTTGAAAACTCCCTTGATCATACATTCAAAAGACAGTACGCGTTTCACTCTATTTCAAGAGTGTTTCATCACACACAAATGCATGCACACACACGCACATACACTGGGGAGGCGAGGAGGGGCACTTTTTGGCTTCCAACTGATTAGGAAACGAGAAACACTCGTGTCATGGGTTTTCACGCTAATAAGCTCAGATTGTTGCGGCTTTGGGGGGGGAACATTTCGGTGCAGGTATGTGCGCTGTGTTTGGGCTGGGAGCTGGATTAGTGGGTAGGGGAGGGGGGGGGGTTTGGTTGGATCGGAAGGATTGGAAGGTGTGTGAGATCAGATGACTGTGTCGGCTCCCCGGGATCCTTGGCTGAAAGGGGATAGGACCGTGTTTGGGTTACACCATGCTGGGAGTGCTGTCTTCTTTAAATAAGACACACTTGAACACGGTGCTGCTGATCAGATTAGTGTGGCTGATCAGGTTTCTCAGCAGGTCGTCGGCTCCCACTGTCTGAACATCTTGACTGGGAAACGCTGTTAGTGTTAAACACAGTGCAGCGCAAAGGGATACACACACACCAAAAACACAGTTGTTGTCTGGCTTTAGTCGGGAATGAGACGATCACGGTAGATGGATTTTTACTGAATTCATCGTTATCAATGCAGCGCGGGGCTTTTAGCACTGTAAACATCTGTCCTTTTGTTCAGGAGTTTTTCCTTTCTGTGCCTGTACTCCTTCTCAAGGGCGATGTTATTCTTTCTGGCAGTATAGAGAGAAATCCGACAATAAAAACGTACCTATGGGACTCAAGTCTGATACAATGGTAAGCAGGATGAATTGTACAAATCGAGCTGTGCTGGGTTCTATTGTTAAGTTTACTATTGTGTGACGAGAAGGAAATTGTTTCTGTTCTCGGGGCCCTGATGAATCCACCCCTCAAAGAGCAGAGATCACTGAAACAACATCACACAGAGAGAAAAACAAGAATATCATCAGAGAGGCAGCACTTTGGTTTGGATCTCCATTTCTTTTCTCTCGCTCTTCGCTCACACTCCGCTGTCTAAGACTATTCTCTTTATCTCTTCCTCTCTCTCTACTTGCATATCCACTCTTCAGCATCTTTGCCCTTGTTGTTTTTCCTCAAATGTCCATTCCCCTTGTTGCTGTTCCCTCTCTCTCTCTCTCTCTCTCTCTCTCTCTCTCTCTCTTTCTCATTCTCCGTGGCACCTCACCCGTGATCCATCCAGGCCAGGCTGCAATCCCTTATAAGGCTGGTGGAAGCCCCAATCTGGCCTCTTATTTCCATATCAGATCTGCAGTAACGGACAGGGTTTTTACAGGATCAGGACTGGAATGTGATGCTGCCTCTTCATCGGCTGTGCTGTGACACAAACCTTTATTACGCTCTCTGCTCCCCCGGGCTCAAACCTGGGAACCTTCCTTCTCTCTCTACTGCTGCCCTTCTTGCAGCTTTTATCTCCTCTCACCTCTATTTCCCCCTCACCAACTCATCCTCTCATCTTGCATCTTTATCCTTTCCCTTCGACTTCTTTCCTCCCTCCGTCCCCTCTCGGCTGCACCTCTCTCTCTCTCTCTCTACGTATTTCTTACCAAAATTTCCCTTGCATAGCACCGAACGCGTTCATGTTTGGGGGACAGGGACACAGCATTCTCAGATGGTTGCTCATGCTCGGTTCATAGCTTATGCCGCGATGCAGCCGCAGACAGCCAAACAATAGACTAAGCCACATCTTAGAGCGAGACGGAAAAAAAAAGAGGAACGCAGAAAAGCCATACACTACAACGCCACAACAAACACTCTGAAAAAAAAAAAACGTCTCAAAGGACATGAGCAGTTTGGGCTTACGATATATCTAAAGCTCTCTTTCCTCCGTCATCATTACATCTTTCCGTGTCTCGGTCTCTTCCGTCTTTTCTTTGCCTTACGCACTCAGAGAGCCTGTTCCTCATTACAATTTGATGTTTCCAAAGGCTTTTTTTCCTTCCCTGCCGAGCTTTAATACGTAAAGTGTCAACTTTCCTGTGTGTGTGAGAGAGAGGGTGTGAGTGTGTGTGTGTGTGTGGTTTGGTTTGTTGTCCTAGAGAATCTGTTTCAGATTAAGCTCGCCCTCACTGAGCTTCCCCTACGCTTCCACATTTGGGCCTTTGCTTGGCAGTGGAACCTTCGGTAGTGAATCTCATCCAGGCCTTAATTGTTTTAAAAAGCTGGCAGACCTGCGTTTCTCACTGGCTTTGGTTCGTCTTTTTTCGATCCCTTTCGCTCTCTGTTCTCTCTTCCATTCCACCACACTCTTCCTTTGTTCCTTCCTTTTTTTTTTCTCTCTCCCAGGGTCTGACACAAATGGAGGGATGAAGGGATGAGAGGGGATCTCATATAGCCTATAATGCTCGTCTCCTCTGGGGCCTGCATAGCTCATTAACCTACGTTAGACTCCACATGCCTCCATTAAAGAGGGACACCTGGCTCCCGAGGGCCCGACAGGGAAATGACAAGTCCAGTCTCCTTTCCCTTCATCAGCATCCTGTATGCACATAGAGGAAGGACTCATTACACTTAATATCTGCACATGCAACACCGCCTGGCCTTTGTTGCTGCTCCTGCACCACTTCCTTTATTGTGGCTACGCTGGTTATTGATGCTGATGTGTTGATTTCTCCTGCTGTAATGTGACATGTACACCACACATTGAAATAATGACATCCGAATTATATCCTAGTGGCTTTCCATGAATAACAAGTAGCCCCGGCTTCGCGCTTGAGAGCTGGATGTAAACAGCTCCCTCACACACACAGCGACTCTGCTCGGCTGGAAACACTCTGTGTAAGCTGCTGGTACAGTGGCAACTCTCAGATTAGCCAAAGTCCTTTTCAGAGCCAGGGCAGCGTCAGCTCCATTGAAGGGCGTTATGCGTTGAAATGTATACTGTGAGTAATTGCTAACGAAAAGGCTAAAAGTTGTCGGGTGATGCATCCCAAATCTGTGTTCTGGTCCTCTTGGCCGGCCCTTTGTTAATCTGCTTGGTTAGGACATAGCCTGTCTAATGTTTCCTTCCATCCAGAGCAGGGATGTGATCGTTTAGTCGACTAAACAGTTCTCACCCCATGCAGAATCCCTCGTCTCGTAAATTAAGTATTAATATTTTTTCATGTTGACAACCAACGTTAAATATGTTATGCTGAAACTGCAACGCAACCACCTGCCACTAACCGGGGCTAAAGCCATAGACCGGCTGTTGCGCCTACTCTCCATTTTCTACTACCTGGATGTAAACAAGTACAGTGACAGATCGTGGAAGCAACGCATCTGGCCCTACTTTAATCTAGAAAATTCAGATATAAGTTTATGTAGGCTGTCAGGTGAGAGCATTTTGGCTGGCCCAAAGCGGAACCACACATCGAGCGCAGGCATGTGGATGATAAGCTGCAATGAGCACTGCTAATGTTAGCCACACTCAGCAAACACAATGAATGTAAATGAGAAATTCCTTATGACCAACTATGAAATAAGTTGTCTTGGAACATCTGATAAAGCAGAGTAAGGTTTGACGACGTTTACTTTTTAATTTCACAGTCTTCTGTTGTATACCACACTTAAACTACATATTTTTATTGCTTCACACAGACTTTAAAAACCAGAAATCACCCAATATCGGTTGCCTATTGCGTGTGTTTTTGTCCCTGTGGTTTTCAAAACAAGTATGAATATCGTTTGATTTCGCAGAATTGCATCAAAGTTTAAAAATCTGGTAATGTGGCGAGTCTAATGCCGTGAAAAAACAGGATCTCTTCTTTTGCAATGCTACCCTGCCAGATTTAAAAAAGCCATCAAATGTTTTTTTTGTGATATTGTGAGATGGAAAGATATGCAGATGGAAAATCACTTCCCATTGCCTTCCTGTTGCTCTTTTGTTTTTCTCACTTTCCTCTCCCTCTCCGCCTGTCCTTCTCTCCCTGTGCGTGTAGATCTTTCAACCATGCATTTCTGGTGCTAAAGCGAGTAAGTTGAACTGCATCACTTTAATGTCAGACTCCATGTTTTCCACTACACTGACCTCTTTGTCTTCCACCGCCTGCAGTTTCTCTATCCTCTCTGCTCTCCCCTCTTTTTTTTCTTTATTCTCCACTACTCCCTCTCACCCAGAGTTATGCGAGTGTGTCTGGCAGACACAAGGATGTTAGGGGAGTTACAGCGACCCGGAGCAGTCTGGAGATTCTCTTTTCACCATTTTCTCATTTTTCTTCCTCACTCAGTGTGTTCCTCCTCTTACGTCTGGCTGCCTTTCAGTCCACAGTCCATCTCCGGTGCTAAGAAGTATTAGCATATCATTGCCGTAGGGGTCTTCAAACTTTACAATTAATAGGTTTCTAATGGTTCCCCAGGCCTCACCATTATGTGGCCGGGCCCTCTTAGCCTAATCCAGTGGGGACCATATGGGCAGCAGCCCGGCTCCATACACTGGACCCAGAGGTCTATTGAAACCAGTAGGGAAGCAGAGCCAGAGTGTATTTAAATCAAGAGGAGCTCCAGGCTTTATTTAAAAACCAAAGAAAGTTTATTTGTTTGAGTCCCTCAGAGATTAAAGGAGGTGCAGGAGGACTCCCCCTTCCTATACAAAAGCTGAATAAATGGTCCTCTTGGGTTCAAGGTGTGAAAGTCTGTGCATTTGATTTTAAATCTTCTTATGGCTTTTCTGACTTACACTTCCAGCCAAGGTGAACGTAGCACACACACACATCTGGCAGGCAGAGTGAGAGAATCCACTGAAGAGACCACCGACAAGCCCAACTGTCTCCTCCGTGTAACGGGACGGTTTTGACTGAAACATCAGCAGATTAAAGGAAACATGGCTCCCGACACACTGACAGTGTTGGCATATTCACACCCACAAGGGCCACTGTTTCATATTGTGTTTATTTTCAAGCACCGGGGTCGGCTTGAAGAAAAGAAGGTATTGTCTGTGTTGTAGGTTTAGCTGTCGCTTTGGATAACATAGGAACATTCAGATATTTATACACTGTCATTGTGCCTTCAGTTTTTTTCCTCCTTCAAATAAGCCATGATTGTCTGTGACATCTGGTTGAAAATCACTTTCTAGGTTTAAAATAAACATTTTCCAGTGCAGAGTTTGTGTTTGTGGCAGTCTATGTGACTTTAAAAGACACTCACTTAAATTCAGTTAATCGGGTTGATTCAGCAAATACAAACATACTTTGTCCTGCTGTTATAAGGAAAGCTTTGTTTCTTTATTATGCATCCAGAAGGAGAATATAAATGACTGAATTGACTTACAACAGTGCTATCAAAAATGGTTTTCCAAAGTTTATTTTTTCATAAAATTATTTTTATTATTATTATTATTATTATTATTATTATTATTATTATTATTGATTGTAAATCTTCATTTTGCTTTTGAATCTCAAAGTTTGGTTTCCAAGTCTTTTGAATCCAAAATGTTGCCATTGATGTTTTCAGAGTGTTACTTTGATCAGACAGACCAAGACAGATGTGTCTCCCATCTTTCAACCCATTAAATTTAGCTCCACAGCAGAAGAGTGCAGACGTTTTTTTATTCAAGAGCAAAAGTTTGGGTATTCAACTTGAAAAGAAAAGTAATTAATTGCAGTGTGAATAGTTTTACAAATGTATTTTTAATTGCTTAAGTTACGTAAAAGTGACACAAAGGCGCTTCAGAAACAATTATCTGCCGTCCCTTCATGACAAAACTTCGAACACCTTCAGAATTTGTCCTTGCCCACTCTTCAGGAAACTCACAGTGATCCAATTTGGAAATCCAATCCTTCCAGATGGACTTGAGAATAAATTACCAAAGGTCAAACGAACCGACGAAGCAGCTAACAAGGCAGCGCAGCGCGGTCAACACCTGAGTGGAAAGCAGCCAGAAAAGCTCTCTACTCATTACACTTTCTGTCAATGGAAAGAAGATTAAAAACGACTAAAGACTGTGTCTCCTCTGCTTGCTCTTTTTCCCTCAACATGATCCACTTAAGCTTTTAATGTAATGCATGTTATATAGAGGGGTTGTGGTGTTACAGTATATATGCGACTCTCTCTCTCTCGCTCTTTTCCTGTGTGAGTGAATGCCAGGCAGTACAATAAGTGCTGACACAGGCTTTCTGCCTCCCTGTCCAGGTAATGGCCTGTAGCGGTACTGCAGCCTGAGGCATGCCAGAGGAGGAATGACATTTATTGCCACCTTAACTAGCTCATTAGCCTGCTTCACAATCTTTCTCTCTATTCACTCCACAGAGGGTAACGACAATAGCACCATTTTACACTGTTTTCCATTCCGCTCAACCCTTTCAAGGCTATCAAGATGGAACACTCAGACTCTGTTTTGGAAAATGGCTTCTTCTTCTTCTCGGCTGCGATTCATTGCACTCCTGGTGAGATATCACCGCTACATGTTCACCTAGAGTGAGCTCATCTTTTAATCAGGCGTGATCCAGGAGACTGATTGGCCCTATTGTTCAGTGCACAGGCTGTTGAAATGTGCCTTCCATGCCGTCTAAATAGACAAACACACATTAGTGAACACACACACCTGCGTACACACACACCTGTGCACTGTGTTGCACAAACTCACATCTTCATTATGCCACTTCTTTTGGTTGATTGGAGGGTTGTTGTGTGATGTTGATGTGGGACGGACTCAACGTAGTACTTTGTCTCCTCGCTCTTCTTCGTTAGGGGACGGAGGGATTGAAGAAGGGAGGCCGCTGAAGTATCAGCAGCTAAATGAATTGCAAATAGCAGATATGTAATTAAAACATCAGCAAGGCCTACTTATTGTGGTGGCTGCATTCAGCTCCCTGCTGCTGCTGACTGACATGAACACCAGCGAGATTGAAGTGTGTTTGTTTAGTGGGCGTGTGAGCACAGTTTGTCCAGTCAGGCTAGTGTAAGGCCCCAGGCCCAGGCTCATCCCAAAGCCTTTGTTCTGGCCATGTTTTCTTATTGATAAGGCCTGAAAGGGGCTTACAGACAAAAAGGAAGTGTTGAGGGATGAGGACTTTTAAATACAGCACACTGCAGTAAAACTACATAGAAAGCCTCTTTCATTAACATGTGTGGACTGTATTGCTAAGTGCTGCCGCGTACAAAAACACTGTGTTGTGCTTGCATTGTGCCAGCTGAATAGGCTAAACACAGCTTGTTCCGTAAGCTACGTCATGTGTGCACATTACAACACAGGTGCATTAGCATTGAAGGCCCTAGATTTTACAAGCTTGGTCTCAAAATGACCCTTCAGTGATGATGATTAATGAAAGCGTTTCTCCTCTGTTCAAAAAACATACAGCCCTATTAATGAAAACCTAAAAAACATCATTGATAGATATTCTTGTTTCTCTTGCTGAGGAGCTGAGCAGGCTGCGCTGCTGCTAGCTTTTTGCGTTTGGTTGGATCTCCTTTGGTGTTTATCGACTGATATAACTGAAAAAAGTAAAAGTAAAGTAAGTAAAAAATTGAGTTCCTCAGTCTTCAATAGAAACAGTGATGTAAGGAGGACCTGTGAGCCAAGCTGCTGCTAGCTTATTTGTAGATGGCTAGCTTGTTTTTAGGCGGTTCTTCAGTGTTTAACAATTCATTAAAACTGATAAAGAAAACTAAAAAGAACTTTTGGGTTCCACATTTGAGTTTCTTACGGTCTCTTCAACAGACACAGGTCATCAGGAGGGGCTCATCTGATCTAGCTAGCTGTTTGCTTGTTTGTATGGTGACTAGCTTTTTTTTTAGGCTAGGGTTATGTAGCTCACAAGCGAGCAAAATTATTTTAGCAATTTGATTTCTATTGTAAAAAAAATCCATTAGGCTACCCTCATTTAAAACACTTGAAAGTGGTCAACTAATGTTTGTGTCCTGAAGGGTTTGTTGCTAAAATTAAATAAAAGGGAGCAAATCATTTCTATTTTAACAGCCAGAATTGATTCAGCTGAAAAAATCATGTCAGGCCCAGGGATTATTTGTCATCTTTCCCGTTAGTGCACGGTCTTAAGTCTGCTTTGTCAGTCATTTGGTGGCTGTAGTCTTGGTCAGCACGTTCCCTGCCTGACTAAACACTGCCTAAGGCCTGTTCTTACAGTTTGTTCCCCCTTTGTCTTCCTCTCACTAATTGACTGTGCGCGAGTAAGTGTGTGTTTATATGTGTGTGCTGCTCCACCACAACCATCATATCCTGTGTTTACAGCACTAATGTAGCGGGTTAGACGTTAGACTGTCTGTGACTCATAATGAGTTATTGTACTGGCGCTGGAAGAGCCATTCGGAGTCATGACCGCGGGGCATAGCGCAGAAGCCTCTGCGTGTCTGCACTTTTAACAGGTATCAGACGGCATTACAGGTTCCCACAAGAAGCAGATTAGACAGCGCATACTCAGCCCCTCAAAGTAAACACGGCCTTCCCCTTCTCTCCGTGTCAACATCAGTCCGGTGCGCTCTGGCTCAGAGTTTGTGGAGGATCATGGGAATATGAAACACACAGGATGACTGTGGCTATAAGAAATCTCAGGAGGCGTCAGTTTTGTTGAAGAAGTATTTCAGTTAGTTACCTTCTTTTGACCCTGCTGTGCGGTTAAAAGAAATGAATCAGTGTTGGCTCTCCAGTTCTTAATATTTACCCTAAGAAAGTAATGAAGCGGCACTAAAACCCTGCTCAGGGAGCTGAATGAAGACGTTTCGGCTTCTCTTTTACTTCTGGCACGGGAATGTGTTTAAGCGGAGCGGATTTGGGTGCCAAATGGGGTGCCCATTTGGCCAGCACCTTCCACTTTTATCCTTTCGCTGTAAAATCCACTGGAAAAGGAGATGTCCTGGTCATGCATTTGCCAGCTGTGACCAATCACAGAGATCCCCCTGATTTAGCTTTCTGCGCCTAAAGAAATGGCTTTAACTGGACCGGATCTCTGGATAAACGCTTTTCTGAAGAGGGAAGGGTCATTTTTTTCTAAGCTTTCAAGGCAAAACAAAAACACAATCACTGCACGCTGTGTCTATTTTTCACACAGTCTTAGCTCATGGCCTCCCCATTATTAGAACAACGGCTTATTTCAGACAGCTTAAGTAAGCCGTCTTTTTCTCTCCCATACTGCTTTGTTAGCTCTGTGTCTGCTTGTATTTTCAGCGTCCCCGTCTGCCGGCTTAATGACAGCCTTGCTTTGACTTTCGCTGTGTGTAAGTGATTGCGGGTGCATGCGTGTTTGCTAACTAGCAGGCATGCCCTGTGTTTGCAAATTCTTGTGGCATTATGTGATGAAGAGGTCGATTTTGGCTGTGGCAGGCTCATTTTGGGGGGCTCTCATGAGGGTTTTTGGGGGCCGTGTCGAAGCGTACCAGGATGTTTTATGGTTGCTCAGCGTGGGACTATTTAAGTGTAGTTAACTTGTATGAGAGTGGATTAACATGGAGGCCTCTCTCCTCAGGCACACTCTGTCACAGATCTGTCAGGCCTCTCGGAGACCCCTCACAGCACAGCTCTCAACCGTCAACAGGCACACACTGGAAAAAAGGCATGCATGTGCAAACACATACATGCAAATGTTTGGCTGTAAATGCAAACATACAGTACATGCACTCGTGCACCAAAACACAGAAAAGATCTGAAGTACCGTATATGTAGTCTACATCGGTTTTGTGGCCTAAGGGACTGAAGTTTATATTCCAGCACATGAATTTTGAAATATATTGGACATTAAAAATGATGTCTTCTTTCTAAAAAGAAAACCACAGGCTGTCAGAGGCAAATACCAAAGCACTTGCTTAATTTATGAAAGACAGATGTCCAAGGATGTAAGATGACAAATAACAAATAACTTGACAAAGCGTGACAAAGTTGGATTTTTAAATAATCAACTTAATATGCTTCATCCTGATATGTGATGTCATCCAATAAACTTAACAGAACCAAATCCAAGAGACGCACTGCAGGTTTTACATTCAATTTGCAGGAACTCTGCGACTGGGCTCTCAGTAAATTTGGTCGTAAAAACGACATCTCTAAAGCAAGGAGTAGTTTGAGCTAAATAAGTAACACATTTCCCAGTGTACTGTGCGTCTTACTACACACACACACACACAACCACGTGAATGAAAATAGTGCCTGAAAGAACAAATTAGCCGCCTCTGCAAGATCAAAGACGAACCCAGATGAGACAGTCCTATGCTTTCATTAACTTTAATTAGAACATTCTTAAACCGTAGTTACTGTTTGTTGTCTGCCGTGTTGCATCTCGGGGCCTTGTGAAGGCATTACAGATAATTTGGCCTCATCTAAGCCACTTACTGTATTGTTTGTGTCGTCGTAGTTGAGTAACTGCGGCGGTTTTCCCCAGACGCTGGTTGACCGAGCAACCCAACGGAGGGCGAAACAATACAGTGAATCACATGCAGCAGCAGCGGCTCTGATCAACTTCATGCAACAATAAGCCAGGATAAATGAAATCATCAGCATGCAGAATCATGGAAAGAGTGAACACACAAATAAACACATGCCTGTAGACGTGGTACACGCCACTCAAATTATTTTTAACATGTATTGTAACCTTATGTGACATAAATCTATAAAAGAGCAATCTTTTTAACCACTTTGTTTTGGTCACATTTGGTGGACTGTAAAAGGCCTATAAGGGGGAGGGTCCTTGAACGGTGGAACATGAACGTTATAAATAATAATGTTATGGATTCCAGAGGTCAATGCGATGTCACGCCACATTAAAGGCCAGGTGATTGATTTGACCGAAACATGATCGATAGCTGACCTCTGCTGAGACGCGGCTCCTCTAATACCACGCTCTGTTTAGGTGTCAATTGTCTGTGCAAGTGTGTGTATGACGGATTTTGTGTGTCTGTGTTGTGGGTTGGAGGCCAAGCTTGCGGTCATGGCCGCTCAGTCATCCGGGGAACCATGGGAGGCAGCTGCACTGCTCGGATCCCGTCTCCTGCTGGTTGAGGGGGGGGGGGGACTCGAGTGAGGTGGGGCTCGGCTCAGGCTCAGGGATCGACAGGAGGGAAGGAGGGGAAAGACAGGGATCCCTGTTTCTGTCTGTCTGCTGGCTGCAGGCTGCACGTCAGCTGTGCCTGTTCCCCTGAAAACCCCCCACTCTGCTACCCCCCATTTTGCCATCCGGGGCCTCTCCCCCCAATCAGTGATGGACGGATGGTTTCAGAGGAGGAGGAGGAGGCGCACGGCCAGTTAGTTCCGCCCCACAGCAGCCTGCTTTATTGGGCCTTCATTGGGGATTATTGTTATTGAATTATGGAGGGGGCTCCCTTCAGAGCGATCTCTGGCAGGAAGTAGGGACGGCAGGCCTTTACACAACTCCTCATGTGTGACCCACCTTCCAACCCTTCCTCACCCCCTTTCTTCTCCATCCTCCAATTTCTACTGCAGCATGAAAGCCTCAGACAAGTACAGTTAGAACTGGATCCAGCCCTGTACCTGTGAGGTGAGACAATATTGGTGAATACTTGATGGCAATATTAAGTATAACGTCTCAACTCCTTTTCAGCAACAAATTGACATCAACTCATCTGAGAATAGCTGGTGGCTGACTCGGACTTCAGTTGATCTGGTGGGATGGTGGGAAAACAGGAAAACTCACAATTGGGGTCAATTTCACCTCACATCATGCTTGATCCTTTTAACTTCTTTTCACAATCTCCGACAATATTCTGCTGCCTTCTTCTGTTAGTATAATATTTGGCACCAGCAAGTCAATAATTGTTCTTTCCAGGCAGTTTTTTTTGCACGTTTTTAATCTGTTTTTATGCCAGGAAATGTATTAAATGTACAGGTAGACATGCTCTTAAACATACACACACATATTCAGATGGCAAAGGAATGCACCATTTATAGTCATTTGCCTTTGGCTGGCATAACCCAAGCATCACGAGAACAGTCAGGATAAAGAAATGGAAAGTGTGAGGCAGACGAGGATGAGGTGTATGAAGAGGGTCATATGGGGTGAGCTCTGGGTGGGGGGGGATTTTCCTGTCTTTCCATATCGCTGCCTGTCTGTTCACCTCGGTCGATCCACCGTCATTGCCCTCAGGACCCCGCATTCCTCACTCTCATCCCCTAAACCCCCCCCTCCCCCCGCCATAACGCTGTCTGGCCCCTCACATGTGTTCAGTGGAGGGGCACAGACCGAGAGACACCCAAGAGACTGAAAACCATTTATGCATGTATGAAAAATTCCCCCATGCGCACACACACATGCACATATGCACATGCAAGCACACACACACACACACACACACATACACACTCATCATCTGCTTAGCACTAGCTCCATGCCTTTGTAAGGAACTGAGATTATGATTCCCCATTGTGCTGCACCCAGAGGATTACAGTAGGTGATCCGGGCTTTGTTGACGTCTAGAACCCATGTATATATTCTGCCGATCAGACTCTGGGATTAATATGGAATCACAGGATTGATCAATGTCATGAAACTATTATGGCTAGACACCAAACTGAAATCTTAACGGTGGTTTTTAGCGGATTATCATGAGGTAATCTGGTTTAAGATACACTGTTGGCTAAATCTGAGGGATTAACTTCATATCCACCAGGAAATAGTTCATGATACCAGGGCAGGAGTGTTAATATTTCCTTTTGACCGTCCAACACACTCCCGTTTCCTTTTCATGTGACTTAGCTTATGAACGGATTAGGTGATCTTTGACCTCAAGCAAACCCCCAACGCCTCCGCCACTCTACCCTTTGTGGCTTTACACCTACATGTAAAAACATATGACATCTGCCGCTCTGCATTAACACCCAGGACTCCCCCATACATAAACATACAACTGATCCTCCTGGGACACCGTACGATTTATATCATTAACAAAAACCTCGTTCTCTCTTTGCTTGGTAAAATAACCAAACTTAACTGACCGCTACTTCACTGTTTACATAGTGAAAGTCTAAACCTTAATCGAGTTTATGTACTTGGTGCTAAAACTTCCAGCTGGTCAGAAACTCAGCACAGACGCCAGACTGTTTTTCCTCTCTGCTACGGTGGGATATTCTGTTCCCAGCTGAAACTGATCCTGACACTGTTTTCTGTGGCTCATATTTTGTACCACAACAGTAACAGCATGTCCTCACTCCCAAGTCGTCAATAACAGAAGCTTGGTCAGTGGCCAAATGCTACTTATGAGGTTTAAGGGTACTCCCATTGGTGTCATTGTTTGACCCTTTGCTCTAGTTTGCAGTTTTTTTTAGAGGAGTGGAAGTTAGGGGACATAGTATAAAGAGGACGTGAGTCTGCTTGGGTAGGCATTTGGGGGAGATGGTATGGTCAAACATAAAAACCCTGATGGGGCGAAGTCATTCCACCACTGAGCCAGCATCAAAAGTATAAAGCTTGGGCGACAGATAACCTAGAGGTTATAACGCGCGTACCATGTACAGTACAGAGGCTACTGTCTCTCTTTGCTGCATTTCATCCCCCAGTCTCTCCTCCCAGCGTTTCCTCTCTCTCTTTGACCGTTCTATCCAATAAAGGCAAAATTACCCCAAATATGTAACTTCTCAGGACTGTACTTGTATTTTTAACTAAAAGCTGCCAAGAGCAAAAAAGCAAGACTAGACTTGGTTGTTTAAAAACAAGAAATTACCAAACATTGGGTACCTCAGACCTCAAAAGAGCTATCAATATAATTTGACTTTATTAGTATCATATCTAAGTTTAAAATTCTGGTTTTGCAACAAACCTAATATGTACATAAATTACATCATATTTGGTGCATTGGATGGCAAGCATGCATATGTTTCTACTTTCTTATCCCAACCATCATGCATGTTAATTTTGGGGCCTTGATTTAAGAGATATGACCATCAGGGAGAGAAAGAGTGGGGAATGACTATGCCTCGTACAGGACGTAACATGTTGGATTTTTGCGCTCTTCCCCATGTAGTCCTGCACGTTCCAAACTGACTCTATCTAGATCTGTCATATTTTGAAGCTTAGGACCTCAGACAAAGCTGCCATACTTGACGAGTCAGGAGTGTGAAGATGTTGACAGTGTGTGATGCTACTTCCTCTCACCATCTGCAGTTTTTCCGTCTCTCTGTCTCTCCTCTAACACTTCACACGGGGTAGGGACAGTGAATCAAGTGCAGATCTGTGGTCCCCGTGGTTCATTTTGAATGCACTATGACCTTTTCTTTTAAACAATCCCTTCAGGCAGGGCGTGTGTGTGTCTGTGTGTGTGTGTGCGTGTGTCTCAGGGGGGTATCCACTGTTTGCCCCCTCTAAGAAAATACCTCCCTGGGTCTGCCAAAAACCGTTAACAAACCAAACACCCCATTTCTCCTCCTCCCTCCTCCTCTGTCCTCCTCTTCATTCTCCTCTTGGTTACTCCCAACATATGGACGCAGTTATTTTGGCCTCTTGTTGTTGGGGAACAAAGAGAGTGTAAGCAGCGGTCAGAGGGGGGGGGGGATTGTAGACACATTATATCAATGCGCTATGACTCCTTCCCACAAGGCCTCCACTATTCCCCCCCCCCCCCCCCCCCCCCCCCCCCGCCCACCCTTCAAAGACATAAAACCAAGCAGGGAGGTTTGTGTTGACCCAAACATGAGTGTGGTTTTTACAGTAAGAAGAACAAGGAGGGGAGAGAAAGGAGAGAATAAAGAGGTGTATTTTTCCAGAAAGAGACAGAGAGGCCAGTTGTGGGATCAACCCAAAGCCAAAGAGTGTACTTGCGGACATGGACCGAGCTACCAAAAACACGGAGCCGTCTGGCCGGAGTCTGTGGTCAGCTCATGAAAAATAGGAAATGGAGAAAGCGGTTATTGTTTGATGTGGGCCTTGCAGCTTATTCCTTCATGAATGTAAGACAAAAAAGGACACGTACCTGATCTCCCGGCTTAGCTCATGTTGCGTGGAAATTCAAATCAAGGTATCAATTACCTCCAGCCTTGAAATTTTGAATTTCAAAGTGTAAATGCGTGAAAGTCGATGAACGTTTCCCTCCTCGCAGAATGATCTCATTCTTAAATCTGGCCAGAGCGCGAGAGCAAGAGAGAAAATGACAGTATACTGTAACATGCTTCCTTTTTGGATTTACACGCTATAGTCTTGTAGGCTTTTTTTTTGGCAGAAGATTTTTTTGGAGTGTAACAAAAAACCCTCCGCAGCCCCCGCTGCTAATGCTAGACATTACCTCACAAAAGTGGATTTATACAAGGAGGAAATAGCTAATCCCTCAGGTAATATGGGCATGATTCAGTCAGGCCAGACAGCAGGAAAGATCATGCTCGCTCGCTGGCTCTCCGGGGCTCCAGACACAGCAGAGAGATAGCCCCCTCAGTGCTGAAGCTGCACTGTATATATATGTTGAGGAGAGGGAGAGGAAGAGCTGTCACAAGTCTTTATACTTTCACTCTTACTGCAGCTCCAGGCTACAGCACAGTGTGTGTGTGTGTGTGTGTGTGTGTGTGTGTGTGTGAGTGTGAGTGTGGTAGCATTGCAGGAGAGAAAAAGGGGTGGGGGTTGTTAGTTTAATTCCTTGCGGTTATACGCCTTCCCGAAATATAAGCACAGACACCCATTAACACACACATGGCTCTATACATGCTGCGGCAAACTCACACCCGCGTTAAAGTCTTGCGAGGATGTGCGCTAACACACCCCAAGGTGCAGCGACTGATAAGTTGGGGGGCACCTTGCTGGCTTCCTGTCTAATTCCAGGATCCTTAGAATATGCACCAATCAAAAACCCAGCATCAGATTGTGTCTCCCATTCTCCCCCCCGGGATGTTATTGCACATCCCCAATTTCTTCACTACACACAATCACACACACACACACACACACACACACACACACACACACACACACACACACACACACACACACAGACGGGCTGGCTGCTGACCGGCACTAATGCCCTAATGGCGCTGTCCTACATACTTGGTACGCTATAGTGTCTGTCGGCAAACCTCGCTCACCCACCCTGAGCTGGAGGCGGATGGGGAGGAAGAGGGGATCAAGATGGGAGGAGAGGGCTGTCTTCAGGCTGTCGCATACCTCAAGTCACTTTGAAATGCTTCCACTGATGTTTGCCAACACGGAAGCATAAAGGCAAGACCGAACTAAACGCAAGAAAAGACAGTGTCTTTAGCATTTTCACATTTCTTCTTCTAACTATCTTTAAAACATCATTAAATCTATCTAATTAAATGTGCTTTAGCACTATATATGCTTTAAAATTAAGTCTTTATCGTTCACACCCACAGCTGAAGCCATGACAGGTTTTGTTGTGCTTCAAGACCGTTGTTATATTTAGAAACAACAAGTACGTTTCACTTCATTTAATCGCCTGTTGTCCCCCAGTGTTACTTCACACTCTGCTTCACTTAATCAGAATTTGTACTTCCTGTGAACAGTTTCCACAGAATAACAGGATAATGGCACATTTAATGTCCCCACATTTCACAAGGATTTCCCCGAGCCTGTTGAATTCAAGGACAGGTTTGAATTGCTTTCATTGCAGTTCCTTTTATAATACACTAGCATGTGATATTCCGTTTTGTTGAAGGAGCTATGAGTCACTGTTATCATCCTTTCCTCTCTGTAGTGGCCTTGAAACCTTTAAAGAGCAACTCAACTTTTTAAGAAATAGAGAACAAAATTCACAGTCCTTGGCTCCGAGTTCAGTTGAAGTTTATGTGAGGCCTCAGCAGTCTCATTTGGCCTTAAACAGACTGTGTTTTTAATGTTAATGTCTCTGAAGGGCGAAATCCCTCATTTTGTTTCCCCACAATGAGCTTTGGCTGAGACGTGCCTCCAGGTGCAGTAGCAACACGTTGGATGAAGTTAACTCAAATAGTAGAGTAGTGGCTGGTTTCTCAGACTGTTGAAGCTCAAAGATGGTGGAATTTGTTCCCCATTTCTTACAGTGAGTGAACTTGTTCTTTCCTTTTAATCAGTTACCTCCTGCGAGTATAAATCTGGCTCTGTCATTGAGTGATGTATTGGTTTTTTTGACGCTACTTCTCGTAGCAACTTTAAGCAGGCTGTGCACAGGCTGTGTCCAAAACTACATACCAACGCATTGCCTACTACATACTCAAACAGTAGTTATATACTGCATACTGACCTTATGGTTAGTATGACGTTAGCAACATACTGAAGCAAATTCCCGCCTTGTCAATTTATATCAATCACATGTTTCCGGTTCGAGCTACTTTGAAGAAGCTAGCACCAGGCTAGCTCGACCATTAGACCATAGAGTAGTTAACAATATACATAAATTCAGAATTTATACCGCTGTAAGCTGCCTGGTGAGCTCCGCCATTGGATAGTATGACCGACTGCAGTGCATTGTGGGGGGGATTGTTTGAGTCTGAGTTTCACCAGACTCAAACCTTCAGTATCAAACTTAAAAATGATGTTTTCTCGCATACACAAAATTGCGTAATCCATGTGACATCATACTTTGTATGAATGGTATGGAAGTGTGTGGTTTCTGTCACAGCCACATTGTGACTTTTAGTTCTTGTGGCATTGCTTAAACAAAGGAGATTCATAAAGTTAGCTTGCTAGCTTAAGAAGTAAGGCAATATATTACTGAAGTTAGCCTATTTAAGCAAAACCCTTCACAGAAATGTCTAGCTAAGTAAGCTAACAGCAGCTAGCAAGTAGTTCTTCACAGATAATATTTTCCTTCTTCACGTTTATGTCCTTGTAATGCACATGCTAGCTTACTGTTACCGTCATAGCTTACCGGACTTGAAAAGAACTGCACCATTAGCCTCATAATTAATAACTGGGACAAACAGAGGATAGGAGCGTTGTTGCTTATTTAATTGTCATTATAAGACAATGAATATGTTACTTTCCATGTACAAGTACATTTTTGCTAGGATTAGCATTTTCATTAGCATGCCTTTCAAAAAGTGCTGGTGTACAAAACCCCAAGAAAACCCTCTCTAAACTTTCCTCAATATGACCTCTAAACAACTTGCAGGCTTGTAACCATCTCTGCACTTCCTCCGTCTCTTGTTGAGTGTCACATGTCACTGTGCGTCTGTCAGGTCAGCGACACAGACAGAGTCAGTCTGACTGAGCTGCTTGGTCACTCTGTGTAGGGGAAGGTGTCTACTGACTGGACTCCTACAACGCAGCCATCCCTGGACACCCCTCCCTCCTCTTCCCTCTGAATACGGAGGAGGGAGGCAGAAGCTTTGCAGTGTGATGGAGGTGTATATTGACCAAGCCAGGCGATGAGGATGGAATACTAATGGGGTTAATAGAATTAATGGCGCTGTCACCCTCGTTTGGGGAGGAGTGCCAGGCTTCTGGCTGGCTGTGTGTACAAGCTGACCACACCGTGCTCGCTGTAGCTAAACTCTTAACTCTCCGATTTGAACTGCATCTTTCAGTCTCAGACTCTTATTGTTATCTTTTCATCTCATCATTCTGTAGCCCTCTATTGCTCCATCAATCTGCCTTCAAATAGATAAAATTGGCTTTAATAATGCACCTTTGTGGCAAATGTCCTTTGTTCATACCAGTATTGATTTTTTAAAGTGGCTGTGATCTATAAGTCTTTATATTCCTTGTGTCCTTGCAGGGGGCTGATTTGTGTTTATGTGTGTGTGTGTGTTGGCGTTCTGTGTGTGTCTGCGTGTGTGTGTGTTTATGATTCTGTACCAGTCCGGAGGCAGGCCGAGTGTGTGTAATAATGGAAGGTTGACATTTAAAGCAGTGTATTTAGTGCCACTGAATTAGCATACTTTAACTGGCTGGTCTATTCCTTCTGGAGAGAAGCGGGCATTAAATCCTGACGCAAGATTGGTGGGCAATTTTAAAGAGCTTTAGTGAAGATTCATAGACTACAAAATGTGCACACAAACACACACACACACACACACGGTCCTCTCATCCTTCTCCGTCTCTCTCTCTCTCCTTCTTTTTCAACTCGCTCTGACCCGAGTGCACGCCGCTCTTCTTTTCTGCAT
This sequence comes from Labrus mixtus, assembly GCF_963584025.1. Lineage (NCBI taxonomy): Eukaryota > Metazoa > Chordata > Actinopteri > Labriformes > Labridae > Labrus > Labrus mixtus. Next base: position 24,300,566 of record NC_083626.1, read on the forward strand.
ACACAGCGTTTTCCCTCCGCCCGCCCGCTTCAGAGCGCCTGTGTGTGAGTTATGAGGGGATGAGAGAGGATGAGGGAGTGTGTACGTGGGATAAAGGGAGATACTCTGTCACCAACACATGTCTCTACTGATGAGTACGTCTGATCCCCCGGTCTACAGGAAGACGCAGGCCTGTTGCTGTTTTGCATGTATAATGTGCAGGCGGGGGATTCACAGCGGCAGTGTGTAGAATCTTTGTGTATACAAGCACGAGTCTGTATGATTACGTGTTTTTCTTCCTCGCATAGATGTCATAAACCGTGCATAGATGTATCGAGACCACAAGTCGTTCTTTACTGTGTTTGCTAATTAGCAGGTTAATGAATCAAAGCCTCGTTGGCTGCTCTACACATGGAACCGATATGCCTGAAAGTCATTAGCTTGTTTTATGTGCAGACAGCATTTACACATGCTCGCTTGGACATACTTTGCAGAGTGAGGGGATAAATGTCATCCATGCACCATGCAGGCTTAGCTGAATTATTTATGTACAGTAAATCCTTTTTTTAATTCAATTAGTGATTTCATTTCCTTGTGCATTGTTCTCAGAACATATTTAATCCTGAGAGCATTGATCTCATCGGTTTGATAATCAGGCCACTCAAACTGGCACACGCAGACATACAGAGCTGAGGTAATAAAATAAATCAAATAAAGGCTTACTCGTCTGATTATTGAATTACGAACAATAAAGATATAGTGTTACACAGGCTGCAGATATTTAGGGTGCAATTTCATCACATTGAAGTAGGTATCTGATTTCAATAAATTAAAGGAATATAATAACTGAGATGGAATATGCAAACAATGACCCCTGACAGCTTATTTCCAGTTGCTTGCAGTCACTTGGCATAACAAGCCCCAGTCATTAACAATCTAGAGTGCATCCAAGATTCACAAAATTTGTTCACGGTTGTTCACCTCCAGGAAGACATAGCTCTGCTGTAATGCCACTGAGCTAAACCTGGATGAGGATCAAAGAAAATGGTTAAAAATCTTTAGATATATATGAGCGTGCTGAGTAAGAGTAAGATCTGAAGAAGGCTTTTTGCTCAAAGGCATGCCCTGTTTGAGGGTCTGAAAATGGAGGAATTGCTAGCGGTAGGCTAATGCTACTTATTGTTGAGCATTGAGGCTTGCAAGATAATGCTTTGTTTTCAAATTGAACATTTAGATGATATAATCATGTGTCTGTTGTTGAAGTCTTACAGCAGGTCACTTGGTTGGTAAGAAATATTCTTATATTCACAAATCTATGCAGATTTTCTAGCTCAAAGTTACTTTCGATGGCTTAAACCAATGATGATTTATTTCTGTTCCTAAACTCCTTCAAATTGAATACTAAAATTCCAATGTGTGAATGGAACCCCTTTGTTTCAGTGTAGGAACAAAACAAATGTGTCGGCTGACACCAGAGTCACAATGGTGGTGTTGTAGCTGCAGCAGAAAGCTATAAACCTGTAGAGATAAATCAGGTTTAAGTAGAGTCATGACCCGACATATCCTGTTTGTCTCCTGAAAGAGTGCAAGTGCAGGAATGTCTGGGTATCCTGGTCTACTGAGGACCAGCATTTGGGGAAACCAATCCTGAAACAACCTTAAGGAAGGGTAAGAAAAAAAAAAGATCAGCATACTTTCTTAACCAGTTCATCTTGGGCCGAAACAATACTGATGACTTAACAGATTTCAAACTCCAGACATGTCCAAACTCACACACATGTGTACACGTATTCCCACAGATACACACTTTCAGTTGATTCCCTGCTGTTCTTGCACCCAAGGGGAGAGGGGTTACCATGGCAACCCTTGTCCAGCACAGGGGTTTTGGCCTGCTTTTCTTGTGAGCAAGTTGAATGGGGTCAGACAATCCAAGACTGCCCCCCCCCCCCCTCCCTGAATCATCAGTAGCATCCCTGTCTCCCTGTTGAGAACTGATTGGATAACCCTTGTCCCCTCACAGTTCATCCCCCTTTCTAATCCCCTCCCCCACCCTCGTACTTTATGTGTCGGTTGGCCAGCAGAGGTTAAAGGGTCGCAGTGTGGTGTCCATCTTACCCTCGTCTCTTTGTGGAACACCAACAGGAGGAGCTGTTATCATCCAATGGCTGCTGGGAACTCTGGGTTAGATGTAATATGAGGTGAAAGGTTGTGACGTTGGTATCTATGGAGCTATATGTGGTATGGGTCGGTCGTCTAGTATTGGTTTGATGTCGTTTAAAGATGATCCTTTAGGCCTCTCTGCACCCGGCTCTTTACCTCAGTATCCAGCCTCACTCTTCTGTAAATCATCTCCACATTGTCCGGTACCAAACCTAAGGCAATATATGACTAAACCAAACATAATATTGCATTTAGGGCAAAAAATAACACTGGTTTGGTTGTATTTTATTAAACCAACCACAACCAACTAGGGCCCCAGGATGTGCCATTGGTGCCCTTGCACACAAGTGTCAGAAAAGGGTGATTTGATGAAACATTTGCACTTGGGTTAGCAAGCCCTTGCATTAAATTGGCTGAATTACCTTAGAAATTGCCATATAATACATTCAAAGACATATATGGCATGCAAGATAGAAGAAAAAGGCCTCCTTGGATGTTCCATATTGTGCAAATTCTAATATAAAATCCACAGGTGAAATTGGCAATCAATGGTAGGCTTATATGTAGACACTGTGACTTCCCAATTGGTTTGTGAACCACCCTCTTGAAGCCTTGATTTTGCATTTTGACCTACAGCTACAGTTGTTATTTCTTGGAACTTGAAGTGACCATACTTGGATGACAGGTTGGATACACTATTACATTTCTATCCTGTTTGACAGACATGCTGGCAGCTTGTCAATCACAGGTCGCAACAGCCCAAGGAATTGCCTGATATATCTTAAAAGACTTGGCAGGAGGCAGGAGGGGACAAAAAACTTAAAACTAGTGTTTACTGAGGTAAGAAACCAGGTAAGGATTATTTCCCTTCCTGGTTTTGTACAGTGGAACGATGGAGATTCCTCCTGCTGGCATTTAGAAAAACGCAACTTCAAGGTACTTCTGCTCCTGCTTCCCTTGTTAAATCAAGAAGCATCGTATACTTCCTATATTCAGTCGTGTCTTATTGTGCATGGTGTACATCCTGCGAGTCTGAAATGTGAATAATTTGAAATTGATTTGTAGGTAGGGAAAAAAACGACAAGATATAATGGTTAATAAAATTGAAAAATAGAACAGAAACCATGGGAAAATAAGTCACTGTGGGCTGCATGCATACACAATACGGATACAACCAGAAATAACTTATTGACTGATGGAGGATGCTGCCAAAAATAAACAGAAATATAGATCGTGCATATAATTTGTTATCCCTCTCCCTGGTACAATATTTCTCGTGTCTTCTCTTTCTGTATCAATCTCTCTATGTGCTTGCAACTGACTATCCTCCTTGGTCTACCTCAGCATTTTCTCCTTCTTTATGTCCCCTGATTCACCCCGGGCCCCCTCCATGTCTCATTACATGCTACGTGCTCATCTCTAATGGGTCCACTACATGTCAAAGAGGGCCCCCATTAACGTGGCCTTGATGAAGACTTCATTGAGTGTCAAAGCTTGATAGAATCGTTATGCATTCATCAATAGCATGCTCACTTACTACTAGCAAATACAGCTCAGTAATATTTGCCCCAGCATGGAAGGTATCGGGAGGCTATTAAAGCTAACACACACTACAGGTGTAAAAGGGTGGCCTTGATTGAAGTGCTTCTATATTCCCATTTGCTGCGCGTATCCCGCTGGCTATAATTTCCTGGAAATCTCACTTCCACCTGCCAATCTTGTCCGCCATTTAAATCCCACAAATCCAGTGGGAGAAATTGAAACAATTCCAGCTAAATTGCCCCTCACCTGAACCTTTTGCGAGCTACTTTTTTGATTCTCGCATCTTTGTGATCTACTTTGAAGTGTGCCGAGGGAGAAAACAGGAGGTGTGATATATTCTTGTGGTTCAGACTGTTTGACATCCCTCTAATAACTTTTTGTCTTACCGTCAAAGCGTCGGCGCTGTGTTGTGCTTGTAATAGTCGTGCGATTGCTTTGTCCCTCGCTTATTTACTCTCATGAAATGAGTAGAGCTTTTTCTTTTTCTTCCCTTGAACACTTGCTTCTTAGAAGTGCGAGCTCCACCTTTGAAACACTATCCTCCCTGGAGAGAAGGCTCCATTAATAGAAGTTGGATTTTTGTTAAGAGGAATATTTGGTTAAATTGTCTTGTGATAAACTGGATGTGTTGAATATGACTCAGAGAGAGTGTATAATCATTACATCATGTGTTATTTCATATGTTTATAGGTATAATGTGTTAGCTATATTAATATGGGTCTTATGGAATAATAATGGGCACCTACAAAGTACTATAAACATTCCCAACCATTGGAATTATTGTCATTTAAATTTCTGTAAACGTGCATTTGTTTGAATTAGGTGTGGTTGGTATATGGTATATGGCCTTGAGCTTGTATAGCGCTTTTCTATTCTTCTGACTATTCAAAGTGCTTTTACACCGTATGTCACACCTACACATTCACACCCGTTCATACACTGATGGCAGTGGTTGCTATGTAGTGAGACCATCAGAAGTAACTAATCCGCTTCTTCAGGGTTTCGTTTGGGGTTAAGTGTCTTGCCCAAGGAAACATTGACCATGTTGCTGCAGGAGCTGGCGATCGAACCACAGCTGCCTCTGGTTGTGGTTGTGCTTTGATATCTTAAATTCTGTGATCCAATCAAAGACAGTCACAAAGTATTCAGCTGTTTAAACACAGTTTTTTTTAGCATCACCTCAAGCCAGTTATTGTAGATGTAGAGTATCAGTCAAGGTTGTCTATTTTCAGCTTAACAGGAGTTTTATTCTAGCAATAATTATACATTGTTGACGGCTTGTAGACTATTGAGCCTCGGTGGTGGTGGGGGGGAATTTAGCACCAGCTAACACCACAGATCCACCATTTAGCATTGCATTTGTAGCTTTAACAACAGAAAGGCTCACCTCAGCTTACATTGCATGCGCATGCTGATTGATAAAATGGATGGTGAAGTGTTTTTAAAACTCACCGTTAAGTGATGGTTGAATGAATAGGATGAATAATTGTCAGACGGCAGGGCTTCTGCTCCCTCCTCTGATTTAGACTCACTACAGTGAATGTCAAATGTCCCATTTCTCCACTGATGAGCCAGGCCAGATGTCGATCAAAATATGTTGGTCACGCCTCCACATTGTCAAGAAATGGTCTGGTTGATCCGTATTTCTAAGGTTTTCTAACAGTTCTGAAAGTTTCATTTTGCTCAGATTAACGTGGAGCCTTAATGAGACACATTTTCAGAGGCTTTATGCAGCGTTTGTCATCAACAGGGTGGAAGTGTGAGCGCTGCTGTGTCTCTGTTAGGAGTAGCAACTATACTGAGTCTTTTTTCTCACCTCCCCTTTACACTTTTCTGCCAATTTCCATTCCCACTCTCTGAATTATTTCCTCATCCCTCTTGCTGTTATGGACTTTCTTCAGTCGGGTCAGCCAATAGAGCGACTCTTATTGTGGAATCAGCTTTTTTTAGTTTTACTATGCAAACCATTTCTCTCCCACCATCCGAGTGCCAGTTGAGTAGAAACAGTGGCTTCTCGGCACTGGCGTACCTCCATTTTTTTGGGAAGGCTAAGCAGAAAATCCCTCCCACCACATCCCTCCGTTTTGTGCTCTCTCTGAACCTCCTTTGGCCTGCCTCCATCCCCAGCACTTTGGCCCCCGCGCAGTGTTTTAATGTGGAGCTAAATATAGGCCTCACATTGTGCCGGGGTGCTTAATATGTGTGTTTGGGCTGATTGGAGTTGAAGCCTGATCTCATCCCACCACAGAGCCCAGTGAAATGCAGTCTCTGGTTTCTGTTTGGACTCGAGGGCAAACAGGAGAAAGTGCTGATATAATCATGTTTAGGGTAGTGAGTTATGGGATGGCAATATTACAGAGCCGAAATGGAATTGAATGAGTCGTAGATGGAGCTATTACAGAGGCGGCCGCTGTAAGATTGGTTGTTGAGACCGGCTGGGAATCAGTTTAACTGGATGTTCGCTTTTGATATTCACTGAAATCAATGATGCTAAAAAAAAAAAAAAAAAAAAAAAAAATGGGTCAAATGAATGGTTGGTTCTTGTGATTTGTAAGGCACAGGCTCTTGCATTTCTGTCCAATCAAATGAGAACACAAGTTATATGGTAGTGATAAATGCTTTGTATTTGAGCAGAGAGGCAAGTGAATACACTTTGTTGCCCCGACAACATATTTTTAAACTTCAATCAAACAACATTGATACCTGGTTTGTTTAAAGGCACCCACATTTGGTTGATTTCTTGTTTTTCACTAAGGGCTCAGGTCATTTTTGCAGATCTTTTGAAGCATTATGGGAAGAATTACCCTTACTTCCCTGCTTCTCCTCTTCTTTCTTTCTTTCTGTTCCTCTCGTTCAGTCTCTCCTTCAAAGTCTGTCCACTTTAGGGTTCCTCTCCTCCATCACCCCCAAGAGAGATGCCTCTCCGGCCTCAGTTTCCCAGATGGGAATTGACACGTAGCGCATACAGGCAAGCAGGCTAACATGCGCCTTATGGGAGCTTATATTGTACAACAAGAAGAGGAACAAAAGAGGCGGCGTGCTGGGCTGGTGGGAGCCATCGCGCGCACACACACACACACACACACACACACACACACATATGCACACGGAGCATTTCTACACATCGCTCGCACACTGACACCAGAATTCTTCAGCCTGACACCGGTGATGGATTAGATGCGTTATCGAGGCGGAGAGAGGCTCCATGTTTTCTCCCAGTGCGCAGAAAAAGAAAGTGAGAGAAAAAGGAGTGAGACACACACACACACACACACACACACACACACACACACACACACAAGCAGCTGAATACTATAAACCCATTCCACCTGAAGAGAAGAAATACAATAGCAGTCTGCTACATTTCAAGCCGGGTTTCCACGACAGACATGCACATAGATAGAGATGCAGGAGTGAGCCTGCCTGGTACACAGTGTTCTTCCAATTGTGGAATACAGCCAGTTGATTTGTATCTATATTCATGTGTGTGTGTTCCTGTGTGCGTTTGTGTAAGTCTTGTGTGTGTTGTGCTGATGATGAATCCCTCCCATCTCCAGGGTGACTCATACTACCAGTCCACTCACTCTCTGATGCAGCCCAAACTCACGCCCCAAAGGGGACTGACTCCATCCGAGGCAGGATATTACACATCCATCTCCAGGGGGGGGATGGACAGTGGATCTGTCAGTACTACTCATAGCCCACTGTCACCATACTTCACACTGCCAGTACTGAAACTCAGACACATGGACAGTAACACCATACCAGAGAGCTCGCAGCAACAAGGGTGTTGGGTTTTGAGTCCAGGTTCGGCCCGAGCGTCCATTCAGAACTGCATACCCCTCTGGTGTTCAATGGGACTCATTTGGGAGAAAAGTCGGGGCTTTGTCTGCCACCTTAAAGTTGACGATTCAAATTATCACTGTTTTTCAGGTTAATATTTTGCACGTTTTGTTGGAGCTACGACATAGTTCACACGGTGAAAGAGGGGCGGACAGCACGGCAGGCTGAAAACTCCAAAAATCCAAGTGTCGATTTTTACCTTTCATTTTCTCATCCTCGAAAAAGCTAAAAGAACCTGGGGTTGTTGTTAGTTAAAAGCAAAAGAACAAATCACAAGCACCCTGGGAAAATGACACATTCTACCTCAAATTTGTGCCTGCAAAGCAAAGTCATCGTGGTAATAGCCGTGCTGGCTGTCACAAAAGCCTTTCAAAATCATGGACGCCTCCTGACAAGCTTCACTGGTTCTTTAAAATGCTGTCAGCTGTCTGCCACCTGTCATCTGGACCGAGGTACCAACCGATCTTAACATCAAATTCAAGGCCGTTTACCAAGGCTGAGATTGGTCCCGTCAGCAAAAAAAAAAACTGGATGTGATTGGATCAGGTTTATCACGGTCATTGTCAGATCCCTCTGACCTGTCTATTTTCAATCCACAAGACGCCTCTTGACTGCCCACTTTCGTCTCTCCTCGGCAGAGCGTCCTCGCTGGTGTCTCAGTCGGGGGGTCGCTGCATTGAGACAGAGTAGGAGTGTGAGTGGAGGTTCTGTGTTTTCAAGTCTAATCCAGTGCATTGGATCAGCCAGATAAACTTTAACATCCAAGACTGTTTATCTGGATTAGTGTAGATGCGGCAGATAGCTGCCAGAAAGGTTACTTCAGAAGTTCAACTTTCATCCTCCACTCTCTCTTCCTCTTCTTTTTTTTTTCTCTCACTTTGAGCAAAGTATGCTTCCAAATTTCAGCCATAAAAGCACAATCTCCCTAAAATCATCTCCCATTATTCTATTTCTGTACACAGTGTAGGTGGAGGGCCTACAATTTGACTTAATCCCATCCTGCTACAAGGTGTTAGCGCAGAGCCTGCTTTCACCGCCGCGGTTCGGTAAAAGGTTCCCAATGCGTGGGTTACGCTCTGCTCTGCTCTGCCAGATGAAATACGGTGGTGAAATAATGCTCGCCCTCACATGGATCTGTATTGGTGCTGGCAGCCACCTGCACTCGTGAGCGTCCTGTTTCAGTAACCCTAACCTCCCTCAAGGCTAGGGTCAGAAAATAGCTTTATTTCCAAATGTGAAAAAAAAAAAAAAAAAGAAAGCCGCTCTCAGGTAATAGTTAGCAGCTGCAGCCATTAAAGGAGAGACATTCTTTTCAAATTGAGTGGCTAATGTTGAACAAACACTTGGGAGACGAGCTGTAAAGCAGGGTCCAAATCCGTAAATCAGAAAATCACCGCTCGCTGTGTTTTTCTTTTCAAATGTGTTTATGTTAGATTTTTTTTCCACTTAAAACTCAATTTGAACTCAGTTTTCTATGGGTTTTTTTCTCATATACAGTGCAGGATTGTCCAGTCCCTTGCATGTGTTGAATGACAATCTTCTTCTACCTCTCTATTTCCATTCTGTCTCGTAGTAGCAGCATCCACAATGCACTGCAAAACACACATTTGATGCACGCTTTACCCTGGATTTATTCAGCAACTCTTTTTACTCAGCAAATTGCTTCACACAGACTCACACAGTCGGGGACTCGGAGTCTGGCAGTGTGTTCAAAACCAGTGAGACCAAGGAAAAGAGAGAGAGAGAGAGAGAGAGAGAGAGGAAGAGGGAGAAGGGCAATTTGACTTGGAGTTTGGTCATTCTTCAAACGTTTTTCCAGGGTGCTTACATAGTCGGATCAAAAGCACCCTGCTGGCGCGGGCCCTCGTGGCCACAAGGGGAGGCTTCTGATGCCGCTGCCACGGCTCTCCTGCTGGCCAAACACCCCGCCTCCCTGCTGCTCATGCCCGGATAGGTGCTGTGACATAAAGTTTGTACATAAAAACAAAACTTCCACTTTAAGTCCTTTTTTGAAAGCTTGGCATCTCACCCTTTGGCAGTAGAAGAACATTATCATTGAAAACTCGGTTTATGGAGACGTTACTGCTTTAAGGGAAGTCACAGCAAAAAGATGGAATTATGTGTCAGTAAAAAAAATGCCATTTCACATTTTAAGTTAAACTAAATAATACATATTAACAATCAAAGAGACAATACAATAACATCAGACAGTTGATCACACAGTATGTCTTACCCATTTCCCACCCCCACCCCCAAAAACTACCCACATAAAACCCCCTGAAGTAACCCTGAAGTGTGTATTTTCAATAGTTATGAAAAAAGATGGAACTTTTACTGAACAACATGGTTAAAGAAGAAAAACAAACACAAGACAGTTCATACGGTTTCTCCCAATTCATCACGGGCATCTGTAAAATGTAGATTCATAAATTAAAACAAAGCAGTTAATAAAATTGGGTCCAGTGTTATTTGGAGATCTTCAAAGTAGTTCAGATATTTGGAATGTAACTATGCCGACGCTGCATGTTCTCCATGATTTATAACTTCATGATTAAGTCCCTCCCACTGAGGCACGCCTCCTGTCCTCAGTCTTATGTAAGTTTGTTTGCATTTAACAGATATAACTTTGAGCAAAATATCATGAGAAGTTTCTGTTCATCATTTCTTTTTTTTTACATTTTAGACGGCGCTGATGTTTTCTTTCCACATTTCAAACTACGCAGGCCCTGGATCCCCCGGGGCTGCATGGAGAATGTTTCTCAACACTCTCATACATCTTCACCTTTTTCCCCTCCTGCCTCACTTTACTCAGTTGCAGCTCCCTGACACCGGTGATAGCGAGAGACTAGCTAATGGCTGTGGTGTTGAAACGGGCGGGGGGGGGGGGGCCGTGTTAGATCAGGGCACAGCGAGGGCAGCTCTCCGGGGCACCCAGGGGCTCGTTTTAGCGGATGGGTCCTCCTGAAATAGAAGGGCAGACGGGCTGGAGGGTATGATTCCAACCTGTTAGCAGCCTTCTCGCCCAGCCTGATAAATAATGCAAGGTCAAATGGGGCAGAGAGGGGATAGTTTTTAAGTACCTGAGAGGGCAGAGCTGAAGGAAAGTGATGCTGAGGAAATGAGTGTTTTGAGCCGCGGAGGCGCTTACTCAGGTGGTGGAGACTGCAGACTGGTTGGACTGTAGCGTGGGAGTGAGTGAGGGAGTGCGGTAAACAGATGGAGTTTTTGACTGAATTATTTTTGCTCCGCTGGTTTCTCCATTTACTTGCTCAGGGTTTTTTTTTTTTTTTTTTTTTTTTTGTCTTTCGCCCACCCAGAGGTGAGCGCACCCTGCAAACTACTTCACATTCAACCAACCCGGCCTCTCACACACACACACATGCGCACTTTTCTTCCCGTCCTTACAATGTTACAAAGTTGTATGTGTTCTGTGTGCAGAAGTGTGAATGTAACACACTTTGTAAGATTTACAGCTAGTATAGAAAAGCAGCTTCATAATGTGAAAAGCAACTGGATGTGAGTGTGTGTGTACACAGCAGCGGGATGATGAGAGTGTTCTCTCTGCGAGCCATAAAACTGAGCTGTTAGGGGAAATAAGAATACACAAAGACGGAGACACAGATGTTTTTGGTGACTGGAAAAAAACGAAAGGTCATTTATTGTTTATCTATTTCTGTAAACGTCTGCAACACTGATTGAACGTTTTCTTAACACAGGCGGTTAACTATTGGAAGTCTGCAGTAGAAACATTGTGCAGTATTTGCTTATGATGATGTCATTTTCCTGGAAAATCTTGAAATGCTTCACACCTCTCTGTACAGTCTAAACTTAGATTTTGCATGTATATAAGTGAATCAACCCTTATAATGAATGTACATATTGAGATCGTATCATAAAATATACCACAAAAATACCCACACATGGTCCCAAACATTTTTAAATGAATAAACAAAGTATTTCCAGACAATCCAGAACTTATTTGAACTTACTTTGTGCATTTTTTTATTTTGTTAGAAGCTCATCTTTTTGTGCAGAGTTAAGATGTTTTGTAAGTTGAATTTGCATTTCAGGTTGTGACGTCTCTCTGTTCTTGCAGTATCCTTTAAAAGCACCTCATGCAGAATTTAAAGATTATGTAAGTTGTGTAAGTTCTACTGCAGCAAGCAAAGTTTAATTATATTATATCAAAGCAGAATTATGCAAACATCGATCTCCGATTGCCAAATTTTGGAGCTTCCTGCGGTCTGCATCTTCCCCCCCCCCCACACATTTTAAACTGCATGTGCTATCATAAACCACATGATGAAGCAGAAGAAGGAAGGAGGATGATGGAATGAAAGCTCAAGCTATTATGGTGTGATTGCAGGTATTGAATTTAAGAAGACCACGTTAAAAAAAAAAAAAAGATCCCATCACCACTATGTCTTCAAATTCATATTCTAGTCATAATTCCTTGGCCGGCTGTGCTCTTGCTTTTCTTTAGTCTGAAACTAAACCCCCGGTCTGGAGAGTTGAGGGTTTTGTGTTCTGGACACGCTTTAAGACGGCGGTGTGTTTTGAGTGTGTGTTTCGGAGCCAAAGTGTGAATGTGGAGGCCTCCTGGACGGCGGTGAGAGCCTGTGTGTGATAGCGATCTCGTTCAGATGAACTGTAGCCGTGCGGGGGGGGGGAAGAAGGTCGGGCTATCTCGTGATCCCAAGTGGCGGCCCTGCTAGGACACGTATCACAGCGTGACAGACTGCTCCTACGGGCGCGGGCGCGCGCACGCACACACACACACACACACACACACACACTGACAGCAGTGAACAGAACAAGCGCTGGTCTGGCCGCTTGCCGACATGCTTTATGGATGAGCGTATTTGCCGAGGTCTCCCTCTCCACACCGCAGTGTCAAGTAACCAGATGAAGACTGGCACGGCCCCCACATCCTGCCTCTCTCCGCCTACATATGGTTTTCACATATGTCTTCTTTTTTTTTTTTTTTTTTTTTTTCGTTGTTTGGATTAGCCTGCCAAGGTCAGACGTAGGGCAGCCGCGGAAGGCCTCCACCACTTTGAGCTCTGCCCCTCGACTGTGCCGCCTGCTGTCGTGTACTCGGCTAAACCCTCCAGCTTTGAAGGCGAAGCTCCGGGGGTTTTTTGCTTAACTTACATCATGTTTCTTTTACTCCCCCCATCCTGCAGTTTGACACACATTTCATACCCATACACAAAGGCTTGCATGCGAGTGTGTGTGTGTGTGTGTGTGTGTGTGTGTGTGTGTGTGTGTGTGTGCGTGTGCGTGCGTGTACCCCTCCCTCCCCTCTCGCAGTTGATCTTCTTTTGACAGACACATGACCTTGACTTTCCCCTCTGTGATGTTTTATAGAGAGTGGCGCTGCTCTCTGCTGCTGTCACCATCTCAAAAGATAGATGAATGTTTGGGTGGAGGAAAGCAGGCGGGGATGGACAGATGATAGAGACATCAGCTTTCATGGGCGGAGGAGGGCCCGTTTGACGTCTCTCTCACGCCCACCTTTTATAGGAACCCAACACAGAAACCCCAAAAACCATTAACCGATGCCTGGTTATGGTTTTGTCCAACGGGATCTGATGAATTAAGCAGAGACGGGGCGATCTTTGGCCCACTTGGGTCAGTGAGGGTCATTTCTCTTATATAAGTCATTACTGTTGCTTTTCCCACTGTTTTTGTAGTGAGGTGGTCCTGGCCTCAAAGTTCAAAGCTTTACTGGAGGAATACATCATTCATCAGGAGAGAGAGGAAAGGAAAACACGGCTAAGGTTTCACAAAGGTCTAATAATATCAGGCAATAACTCTTAACAGTTGTTGTAACCCTATCCTACATATAATCAGTAGAGGATGACATTTATCTCATAGCATGATATATTATCCAATGAGTTCTGCATTTTTCACATTTACAAATCCAATTTCCAATTAAGATTTTTGTAATTTTGTTCCCAAGCTACCATGAAACACCGAGCTGAATGCGAGGGTTTCTACAAAGGCGTTTTCATAAATGCACTCAGCTTTAATCCTTCTGAGTTAGCTGTTCAAAAGATGCACATCACAGTGATAGACTTCACTTGTCAGACGGGTGGGGGGGGGGTTGGTGGTCTCAAGAGGAAGGACACGACGTTAACAGAACGACGCAGGAATGGTGAACAAAGAAAGTCCCCCACTGTGATGACAATTTTTCTCTGTGAAATCAATGTGAGTGTAATTCGACACCATAAGTATCAACAAATTCCCCATCGGCTCACCTTGACTTCACATGGATTTTTTTTTTTTTTTCCTTCGGGGCTCTCTCAAGAACAATTCTGGTTAAAAGTTCAGTTGACAAATTAGGGAAGGTTGTGTCGACACATGCAGCTCACCGTGCAAAATGTGGGAAATATTCAGGAATTTTCTGAATATGTAAAAACATGAAAGATGTTTCCTTTAAAAGCAGGAAAATTGGCAATTGGCAGTTTGGCAATGTCATGCGACAGCTAGCTTGTGGTTGCTGTTCATCATGAGGGCGGGACATTGACATATGAGACAGCAGTTCATTGGAAAAGCAGGATGAGTCATCGACATTGTCTTTGTTTTTTCAGGAAATGAAAGGAAGGAAAGAACTCTCAAATATCATTAAGACTAACTGCAATCATTGTTGTTTTTCACTAATTGGCCACACACTGGAGTGACACTCAACCCAGGACATATATATTATGATAATATTAAATCATGTACTTTGATTTCATGGGAACTTAAACTTAACTATCTGGAGTATCTCCACCTGCCTGAATCTCCCGGCAGCTCTCTGACAATGATAGATTGTCTTGCAAATATTGTTTGACCCACGTCTGTCTTACCTGCCAATCACTCTCCTTCTGTTTTCCCCTTTCCGCCTGTCACACTGGTATAAATAGCAATCATTGACCTGTTTTGTGTGTCTGTGTTTCTCAGATCCGCGTTGACGGGCCTCCTCATGGCGGCGTCCAGTACGAGACGATATCAGTCATCAAGGACGGCAGCTCCGTCCTGCGAGATATGGCCTTCTCCCTCGACCGCAACTACCTCTACGTCATGTCGGACAGACAGGTAAGACGCATACAGCACCTACAAGTGCCTTTTAGTCTGAGGATGTATTGTTTCAGGATGTCGGCGTGTGTGTGTACATGTTTAAATGTCAGGAGAAGAGTGAATGTGTGTGTGTGAGCTCCAGCAGGGCCCGAGATGGCCCACCTCTCAACATCAGCAGCACCACCACCCTCTGTTAGCTATAAATAACCCGGGTGGCACAGCGGGGGACGTTGTGACAGCGTTTGATAATGAAGGAGAACAATGAGGGCAGGGAGGAGGAAAGAAATGGAGACACAAGGAAAAAGACAAGGTAGAATGAAAGCGAGAGAGAGAGAGAGATAGATGAAGGGCATTTGCTGGCTGGCTGAGGCAGAGGATGAGAGGAAGAGTGATGAAGGAAAGAGGGGGCAGCTGGAGGAGCGTGTGACTTAGACGTGGAGTAAAGAGAGAGACGCCGAGAAGAAGAAGAGAGACAGAGTGCAAGGTCATCCTTTCACACTTCTAATGAAGTGACACAGCATCGCGGCGCGGGGTGGGGAAGCAGCCGATAGCCATCAATGCAGCTGACATACTAAGTGGGAAGAAGAGGCGAGGACGACAAGGGTAGAGGAGGACACACGGAGAGAGTGGAGGTGAGGAGATGAGCGGAGAGGAGAGGGGAAACATGATAGGACAGAAAAAGAGATGAAAAAAAGTGAGGAGAGGAGGAGCAGCTGCAGGGGAGCGTGGCAAGCGCAGCGGCCCCCGAGACAGACGACGTGCCAGGCTGTCAGAGTGAGGTGATAGATTGCCGTCCTCTCGGCTTTATCTCTGCTTTTAACACACTCAACAACCGGCTGGACGCAGCGCACAGGTTAGGAGCCACGGCGGGGGCGAATGTTGGTGTGAAGGGGGAAACAAATGTCCTGTAATCTGCAGCTGCTTTCTCCACTCAGCCTCTGTGACTAACACACAGCTGTGTGATATGATGACTTCTTTTATTCCACTCTGAAAAGAAGTACTAAAAAGTTTCTCTGACAGTTGCCTGCTGTGAGAATAAAAATATAACAATGTCAAATGGATTCAAATCCCCCTTTTATTAGCTCTGCTCTTCAAGCAACATTTCTGCTGAGACTTTTAATGATACAATTACAGAAATAGTATTTGAATAGATATTAGGCCAAATCCCAGCTCGCTCTTTTATCAAGAATAACATATTACAGATAGCAATAGCTTGGGACCAAAGGAGCTTCCAACTAAAGAATTTTCTACTTTTTAAAAGTTGTTAGACTAAACAATAAAGACTGAATAAAAAAAGATGGACAGGGCACCTCGACGTCCCCCTGGTGTATAAAGATGAAGCCAAAATACCCCTGTGGTGGGCTCTGAGGACTAGGGTCCGGCTGGAAAAGTCGAGGTATTAACATCACGCTGCTTGTTGACATAAAACGCACATTTAACTAGAGATCCCTCAGGTCATTAAAGACCACAGCAGAACAGATTCTTGTTTTTTTTTAAAGATAAAACTCACAGATATGGAAATTCAGTGACTCTCGTGTTGGTGTTTGTCATGTTTCCTCTTTCCGTTCCTTCCCTACTCTGCTACACACAGCGCTGCAGCAGTGCCACTGAGCTGTCATCAGGACATTCTTTAATGTTTTTATGGTGTCACATGACTATAAAGAAACTTTATCAAAACAAACAGGTGATTTGAATAGTAATTTGGTTATACCTTGACCCATGTCCCATCTGTTTACACGGAGGAGGCGGGGTTTATGACCTGAACTGCAGCCACAGGTAGGATGAACTGAAGATCTCTGAGCCTCACTAAAGCGAGGTGTCGCGCTGGCCATTCTTTAAACGTCTGTTAAACCAATGTTTGGATCAGAAAATATCTTCAGTTCTGCTAGCTGACTGCTACAGACTATGCTAACACCTAAAGTGACAACATTATTGATTTTATATGTTTTTGAGAGAACTCCAAGGGGACTGAATACTATTTAGACAGAGTTGACTTTGTTCCTTTTCAGTGTTTAGTCCTCCGAACTGTAGTTAGGACACCATTGGGACGTTGGTTTGGTTAAATTTAGCATTGCATGTGGCTGCTAACTAGCGAGCTATCTTTCAGCAACAACTCGTCCAATAACAACTTGGCCGACTTCGACTTCTTTAATCAGTTAAGCAGACTATTAGGGGACAGCATTATCTCATATATGTCTATGGATATCATCAGGATAAGCTACGATCACACACATGCTCTATGTATTCAAACATGTATCTAACATGAGGTGATGAGTCTGTAGCATTTCAAAACACAGAGTCCACAAGTAGAGAGGCGTTTGCACTAAGTCTGCCTTCTATATTTACTGAATCCTTTATTTCCACTTATTCTGCAGATGAGACAAGCTTTTGATGTGGAGCACATAACTGCTCGTCCTCAGAATGAGCGCTGATTCTGGTGAATATTATTAGTATTCAGCATGTAGACTCTTCTGTTTTGCTCTCCAGGGGTTGTGGGGGGGGGGGGGGATTGAAGCAGACAGACACATACATTCACACACATACGCTCACACATACTGAAATAAATCGGCTCCTTTAGGGATGTTGCCCTGCGTGTTCAAGGATACGATTGGATAGTCACACCTGGCGGAGTAACTGGATTGGGATTTAGCATGGCTGCATACTTATTTTGTCATAACATGGCAATTTTTGACAGGAACTACATGTTTTGTGTGTGGACACTGAAACAACCTTTAATTTACTGCATGAGGAGCTCGCTCTCAGAGACTCTGTTGCAGCTCTCATTTTAAATGTCAGTCATTTTTATTTGTATTCACTTTAAATCTGGATGGAAGTGCACATGATCTGCTTTGATTGAGGCATTGTAGCTGCTGCCGTCTTGTTTTTTTTTTTCTCAGCCACAAGTGACTGTAATTGGACAAGGATACGCATTGCTATAATGTCTCCAAGGGCGTGAAGCCAAACTTTTTCACCTAGGACGGCCAAATCTGGGTGCTGACCTATGCAAAGGTGGTGTGAAGTATGTGTGTGCAAACACACCAATCAATAGATATTATATATCTTGTCTCCAGTATTCATAGCCACTTTACCTCCTTACATTACAAAATATTATATTCCTGTGTACATATATATATATTTTTTGGGGGGGCTTTTTGTGCCTTTAATGGATAGATAGGACAGTGGATAGAGTTGGAAATCAGGGAGAGAGAGAGAGTGGGGAATAACATGCGGGAAAGAGGCCACAGGTGGGGGGTGAACCCGGGCCGCCCACTTGAGACGACAGCCTCCATGCATGGGTCCCATATATTTTTACTTTTAAAGGTAACATGACAGTGGCAACATATAGATCTTTTGGCTTAATTCTGTAAGGACTCAAAAAGAAGAAGTGTACAATGTAAAAATTCTTCAAGTACTTACAATGGTAAATGGACTTGAGCTTATATAGCGCTTTTCTAGTCTTCCGACTACTCAAAGCGCTTTTACACCGCAGGTCACACCCACCCTTTCACACACTGATGGTAGTGATCACTATGTAGTATCATACATCAGAAGTAACTAATCCCATTCATACACCGCCACCGAAGCAGCGGGAGCAATTCAGGGTTAAGTGTCTTGCCCAAGGACACATAGGACATTATGCCCAGCTGGGAATCGAACCCTCGACCTTCCGGTTGAGAGGCGACGACTCCACCAACTGAGCCCAAATAGTTGATTTTCACATTAATTCTGCCTCCATAAGGCAAATAGCCAATTATTGTTCAGAATTGAGGGGTGGACCCTGGGTTAGTCCAATCAGATTTCAGTGTTGGCCCTGGCCATGTCTCTAGTTTGATTGGCATGGTTTGTCGTTTAGGATATTTCCTCATAGACACCTACAATCACACTTCTGTTTGCAACCAGCCTCGTCTCCTCTTGCTGGATATTAGACAGATGGCAGTTTTTAGGGAACCTCTATGTTTGAATATTTTTTAAAACCAAGTGGACACATCGACTTCTTATAATAGTCTGTGGTACCATGTTGAAAGAGTACAAGCTCTAGACACTCTACAGTACACAGAGTGGGGATTTCAAACCTCGCCCTTTCACACTGTGGCGTGCAGCGAGGAAGATCCATTTGACCTTTATCTTATCATAAGCCTAAATGTCACCTCGAGCTACATCTGAAGTCAGACATCCAGGACGTCATGAGATCCATGTTGTCTGAGCGCCGCTTGTTCCCAGGTGCCTGTCTGATGCCGTTTCGAGGCCAAGCACATGGTGATGGGAGACGGTAAGAACAAAGGAGGGATGATATCAAACAGAATGCAGGGCAGATTTGGCTCCAGTTGCATTTCCTACTCTGAATAACAAAGAGGCCCTGTGTGTTTGGCACAGTGGGAAAGAGAGAATACAGATAGACCATGAGAGAGAGAGAGAGAGAGCCAGACTGTGAATGAGGAGCGAGAGAGCGAGATTGGGAGAGAGGGAGTGTGAGTAGTATTTGCTCGGCGAGGCCGTGCTCCACAATCGGGGCTGTCGGTCTCTCTCTCTCTCTCTCTCTCTCTCTCGTCCTCACACCTGCCTGCGCGTGTTGTTGGTGAAGCTGAGAATCGTGGGATGTGTGAGGGCCATTGTAAACACAAACATGCATACAAGCACCCACAGGGACACACACAGACCCACTCGCACACACACACACACACACACGCATACTCTCTCCAGTGTTCATTTGCATTGCTACCGACATAATGCACTGGTTCTTGCAATCACATGAGGAAAAAAAAAACTATAATTACACACACATGCGAGCACCAGCCTTACATTCAGTATTCAAATGGAGTCTCCATAAGGCTTTCTGAGGCTTTTCATGTTGCTTTTTTTTCCTCTCACCCGCACATGTATACATCACACCTACTGCATATGTATAGATATTCTTCAGTGTCAGACTCTTACAGTGTGAAAGAACTTTCTGCTCCCTCTCGTTTCTTATTTCTTCCTCCTCACACTCCCACGCCAGACGCCGTCGTTCGCTCACCCTCCCCCTCCCAAACATATTTTAATAGCTCCCTGTTTCATATTCGATCCGTTCTGCCGCCATGTTAAACTGTGCTTTTGTTTGGTAGATGTAATGACAATAGCATCCACACTATTAATGATGTGCTGAGATTGACCCAGTGCGAGGCAGCGCAGTGGAACTGATGAAAAGACCTGGCTCACTGACTTTTCTCTTCTCCAGGAGCAGTGTGAGCGTGTGCAAATGTGTGTGTGTGCGTGCCTTCCTGTAGGGTGCTGTATCATTACTGACAGTCCAGAAATACATAACAGCGGGTTCTCATCTCAAGCTTTAACTTTAGATGTTTGTTTATATCCACTGCGGTGCTGCTATCGGAAAAAAATCTTTTAAAAACACAATCACCGCATCATTTCCAGGTTTTCACAGGACTCACGCTTTGAGCTTTTTCGCCTCCCGACTGCCCGTGTTGCATCCCGATCCCGTGACTCTGAAGATCCATCGTATGGATTTCTGCCAGATCACATGTTTGAGTCATGTTGTGTGGAGCACGTGTGTGTGTGAGAGTGTATGGGACTGCTTCTATATTTAGAAACAACAATCCCTGCCATTTTCGGTACTTGCTGGGTAGCAGTGCCCGGCGGCAAGCTCAGCGATGAAGAGGAAAAAAAGGTCATCGCTGTTTCTTGAGATTCAGCCGAGCCACCTTCTAGACGCCGTCCTCCACTCTTTCCTTCGCCTTTTTTTTTTTTTTACTTCCTTCTCATATGAAATGCCCTCCTGAAATGTCTTGCAACACCTCCCTGCTATTTGATATGACATCAAAAGCTGTAGATTTCAAACTGAATACCATATCCTTCAATCTTCCACTGCCTGTAACAAAAGCAGGCTTGGATATGTGCTACAGAACATCTGCCGAGGTTTTACATGCCAAGCTGTGTGTGGGGGGGGGGGGGGGGGGGGGGCTTTAACCTTTATCTTTTAAACCCTACTTTGCATACAGCCAGAACACTGTGCCTACAGTAATACTCCAGCACCATTACAAGTCCAGGAGAGGCTCTAATCAAACAGGTAGAAAAGAGTATTCATGTGTGAATGGCAGCTGGAGCAGAGCTAAACCACTGGTGCTTTTGCCAGCTCATGCTAATTCAGAGCACTGGATCTGCACAAGTGTTTGTTCTGGCCTCGTCCCCACCAACTGGCGTCTGTGTCTTTTTCTCTCTGTCTGTCTCTCATTCATCACAAACCACTCCTTTTTTCCTCCTCTTTCTCTTTCTGTTTTTTTTTTTTTCAGAATACATTAGCCGGCCTCCTGTGTTTCTTTGACACCTTGAGCAGTCCTGTATCCGTCTCTGTTTGTGTGTGCTGCGCTGCTGTTTTGTAGTTCAAACCCGAGGATGCCTGACACTGCGCCCCCAACATGAGGCCATGAGCGCCGTTCATTTCCCCTTTTGTTGTCGGTTTATCAACACAATGCAGCGCACTGGGATAAATGGCGACAACTACTCCGAGAATCGAAAAAGGGTCTTTTGGGGGGCCTGGATTATCAACATTTTCACGAGGCTCTTTTTTCTTTTGTGGCGTGTTTGTGGTGTTACGGCCCGCCGGCACCCAGCAGTCAAGCGAGCACTCATCACACACGGTTGAGAATCAGTGACTGCATTATGTCGGTGGCTTTGGTCAGCGGCCAGTGCGCCTAGCCCGAGCTATAATGTATTATTCATGGGGAACAATCAAGATTTAACATCTGAAAGGGTTTTGAAGTGGTACCTGTGGTGTGGCCTCAAAAAGGTTTTTGAAAACACCTCCATAAAGCGAAAAAAAAAAAAAAAAACTCACACAAATAACTGAAGTGGTAACGTTTTTATCATGTCTTAATTAAATCCCAAGAAAGAGGCAGGTGTTGACTTTGTAATGGAGCTCAATGGTTTTCTGTAATGTTTTATAGCTTTAGTTCACAGGAGTATAACAGACACTAACAGAATTAATGGCGTGCCCAGTGAAATAGTGGCCCTCTAATTGCACACTCTTTAGAAGGATAACTTTGTAATTCTCGCTAGCATGACCGACTGAGGGATACTGAGCTGGCTTGTAAAACAGACTCGTCTTTCATGGACAGACACACAGTCCTCCCCCTATAGAGAGCGTCCAGCCATGTGCTACTGTCACTCTCCAACACACCCATAGCTCTTTAGCAAACATTAAACCCCCCTCAGCCTCCAATCCCCCGTGCGCCATCCTTCCTCCCAAACTCCCAGCTCCATGTATGGAACGGCAACATTACAGCTCACAGATTATCAGAAAAGAAAAGAACACCTTCTTTTTTTTTCAAGCTTGGCAATTTCTTTCAGGTGCTCAGCTGTGAAATTTGAAATCCATGCATGGATTCTTTCTCCTTTTTTAAAAAAAAAAACCTTTTTTTGTATGACGCCCCTTCTCAACCTGTTCTCCCTCCTAGCACCCCCCACCCTCCTTTTCCCCTGGAGTTTTCAGGTTCCCCTCCCTCTTCCTCCCTATCCACCACAGAACCTTTGTTTGGCTGGTGTGGTTAGATTGGGAGGAAATGGGTTGAGTGGTTATCAAGAGAGGAGGAAATAGGATTCATTCACACCTTGTCCAGGCTTAGATTAGCCGACATGCTACTGGCTCATCAGTATGCAGGACTTTGGTGTGTATGACACGCTGATTTCATGTGCTAATGGCCATGGAACACACGATGGCTTGTGGCCAGGCGTTACACTGTGCACTGTAGGTGTTACAGCTTTTTCAGACAGCAGCAGAATAGCTGGAGAGCCTTTTGTTTGACTGTGTACACCCTCCACAAGCAGATTGGACTGGCTTCTGTCCAGCCCACTCATTTAAAGATTTAAGTATGTGTGCATGTTCTTGCATGCTTTTTTTTTTTTTTTTTTTTTTTTGAGGATTTCAACCCACTTTTTCAGAGAAACAAAAATCTGTAGGGAAGAAGTCTGGCAAAGGTTCAAGCTGAAAGCTAGGACACAACTGAAGGACAAATCATCATTAGTCTTTTGTGTGAACTTCCTTTAAGCTCCTCCTTGCTTTCCACTATTTGTTGTGTCAGAGCCTAGAAATTAGGGGTGTACAGCAACTGGGTCTTTTTTTTTTTTTTAGAGAAGACAGTTTCTCAGCTTTATTCTGATGTACATCACAGAGGTTAGACTGAAATGAAGCCACTGTCTCAGTTAATGAATGCAGAGGGATATATCCGAATCCATCTCACTATCCGTTGAGTTCCAAATTCAGATTCAGATTCGGGCTCATCTCTACTAGAAACGCACTGCCTTGCTGCCCCTCGACCCTTTGCTGGCCTGAAGTCGGTCTGGCGAGCTTGCAGCTGCCAGAGAGTTAACAAGACCAGGGTTTTGACCATCGACCCTTATCTCTGTGCTTCCCACCAATCTGTCCATCAGTGACACTCGAACAAAGAGTTCCAACTGCCCACTGATACAGCACAGGGGGAAAAACCAAGAGGGCAGTATAAAAGAGAAATCACTCGAGTGTACTGAATTCAGTTAGCAGCTCTGTTAAGTTCCAAAGTCTTCTCACTCCTTCTGAAGTCTTTCCCACATTTTTTTTTTCACTCAGCTGAGGGTTCAGAAATCATAATGCTGACTTACCTCTGAATGTGAAATGCTTTTCTACACCCCTCAGGGTATTAGAGGTATCTTTCTCTCATTCTTAAATGTTCCCTAATTCCCCTGTTGAATCCATGGTTGAATTTCACTGTGATCTAAGAAATAAAGTGCAGTAAGTATTGTATCTAACTTAGGCCTTAAATTGAGGTGAAATAAAGTGTGGGGGGGGGGGGGGGGGGGGGGGGGGGGGTTATTGTGTGGAACATCTGATAATTTAGAAGGTGCCATATTTGCCAGGCAACGTCCAGACAATAGTACATGTTGGAGCGGTGATTGTTATAAAGCTGCGTTTTTACCAACAGTATCCAAGGAGCAACTTTTTGAAGGGACTAAAAGATTCTTCCAACCTTTTACCTGCAAGTCCAGTATAGGTGTCCTGATCCCCTGAGGACTACACAATTAGATGCGTGGAAGAGTCTTCTGAATGCAGCAAATTCCTAACAACTCACAAATGTTCACTGCTGCATATTCAACCCCAAGTTCCTGTACTTTCAGAAAACACTTCCCTAGAAAGGAGGGACCTTTTGAAGGTTGATTTAGACCCTGGTTCTTGCAGTGGAGAAGTCCGCAGTCCCAGGGGAACGTTTAACCAAGCTAAGGATCCTAAGTCATGCATGAGAAAATGTTTGTGCCATGTGCCAACATATGAGCAACACATCATCTTCTATTCTACCCTCATCAAAGCATCATGAGAGGGTTACTGTGGCAACAGCTAACCAGCTTGTCTCTGTTTGGTTTTTTGACAGAACTGAACAATAGACAAACTCCAGAAAAGCCTGCTATCAGTCAGACAGCAGACACTGGCCTTGATAGATTGGCCATCATGTTTAATCTTGGACGTAAGCATAACAGAGGGGGGAGGGTTAGTTTGGCCGCTAAAGGGGTGAGGCCCAGCAAATCAATCGCACGGCCGTTTTCTTACCAAGGTGCCGTGCGTTTGGTGCTGGGGCCTGGATCCTTCTCTTGCTTCACTTGATATTGACACCTGGACAAATTAGGATAAATTCCCCTGTCAATACGCTCATCCAATGTTATTGATGATGCCATTTAGCTTTTCATTCTCAAGCAAATACTTTCATCCCTGACCCACTTGTCAAGCTCCCTTAATCTGGAGCTTTATGTGTCTACTTATTTGGGATATGTGCCCAATGTTGTGTCTTCTTTGAGCATTTCTGAGTAGTTTTAAGTCAAACGTCATTTTGGATTTTTTTCTTTGTGGACATTTATATAGAATATATACGTTTCTGTATTTAAGTAGTTTCTATGCCTTTATGCTAGTGACAGCTCGGGCAGGAGGCATAATGGTTTTCAGCTGTCTGTCTGCATGCCTGTCAAGCCTTCCTGTTATTGTGGAGGTGATATATCTGGAATGCTTGGAGGGAATACGAACTGATTAGATGTTGTTGTTGTACAAAAAACATTGAGATCTCTCATAAGAATGGTTTTTGACATATGTCAAGAATTTAAGTGGACTATGTCTCAAAGGATACAAGTATGCATTTGTTACAACTTTTATCCAAAGATTAAATATTCATCCCCAATATTACACACTTTTTGGGCAATTATTCCAATTCCATTTTTCTGAGTGCGATTGGAACGCTAGGAGAGAATGGCTTCAAATATGGCACAAATGTCCACTTGGATTTAAGGAAACATTCATTTAGACTTTGGGCATCAAAGGTCAAGGTGACTTCCAGTCTATTCCATTGTCATGTGCCAAATATCTCTAACCTGAAGGGAATTTAATCAAACAGGGTTTATGTAACTTTTTAATCATTTCAAGAGAACAACAACATCTACACTTGATTATTAAACATTCTCCTCCTGTTGACGTGTTTATTATTTTAATCTCAGATTTTGACGTCGACAATGAGATGCTCTTATATTGACTCTCCCACCCCACTACCCACTGCAATTATTTCTATGTCAGCCAATTGGTGCTTTATTTCTCTGTCATGTCATTTGGTGTCATACGACATTGCAGCTGTTCATTGGGTCAGTTGTACGGCTTGAACGACCTTTTCAAAGAAATTGCGCAACCGAATCCTATTTCATACGTCAACATGGTGATTTTTCCGCTAGTCCGTGTTTTATGAGCTCTGTTTCCTGCCTCTAACAGACTTGTTGGAAGCTTTATGTGGTCGTATGTTGACACACATGATCCGTGTGTTTGCCTTAATGCACGTATCTGTTTATGTGCCTTCTCTCAGCATAGTGAGGTCAGGGTGTTACGGGAAGTTCAAGGGGTTGACTGCGTCTGTTCATCAAACAGATGGGTTCACTCAGCAGGTCAGTTAAAGACGCCCCTTCTCTGAATCATGTTTTTATATCATCCATCTGCTTGACCACTGCCATTCAGCGATTTCTTTTTTCACGATGACCGATATATGAGTATCCTTCCCCCTTTTCATTTATGTTCTAGCCGTGTTCTACATGTCTGAATGGCGAGCTTTATTTTGCTCCCCCTGTGGTAGCCCACCTTACAAAGGCACCTCATTTGCATGAGTCCCTGAGCAGGCATTGTTAATTGACTCAAGCCAGGATTAGTGTTAATCAGGGTTTGTGCCCTGGAACCATTGGCCAATCCTAACCTCATTATTTGATAGCAGCACACGTCCTGTCAGCCTCCATCAAGCTGTTAATTAATAGAAGCCTGTGCACCCAGGTCTCGGCCTGAACCCCCTCTTACCTCCTGTTTCCCCATCCATCCCCCCTTCCTCCTCTCCAATCTCCCCACCCAAGTCAGCTAAGGTCAATCAGGGATGCATGATATTAACGCCCTTAAGCCAATCCTGTTAAATAATAATGATCTGCTTTCCATTTTCAATACTAGTAAGATAACTAATAACATCATATTACTTACACATGTGCAAAATCAACAAAGAGATTAGTATTACCGCTTTGTCCACATGGTGCCGAAATCTACTAAAACCTAAAGTTCCTTACAGGAGCTTTAAGAAGTGTTCTACCTCTATTTAAAGAATGCTGGAGTCTAAGACAGGCTTGTCAAAGTTGGATGACCAAATCTAAAATCAGGTTTTTGAGTTTGAGTTGTGAGCGATCTTTGCAGGACAAATCATCCTTTTCTGCATTATATTTTTAAGTTTATTGATACACCTATGGCATTCTTACCTTGATGAACTTTTATCATGCATAGCTAATGCACAATGACGCACTGTACATTCTTGTGAATTCAGGGACTCAGCAGACTGCGTTAGCAGACTTTGCAGCGGCGGGTAAACTAACACCACTGCGTATCCTGACATCAGCTGCAGGTGAAATGGTCTCCAAATAGACTCAACGGTGTCATCATCTCCAGCATGAACGGATTTCAAAAAACCCTGTGGCGAGTTTGTTTGCGTCTGGTTTTATGATTATGTTTGCGTCTGCACATCCCTCAATACCAGCTTTAAAAAAAAAAATGTTTTAAAAACTCACGGCTGTCTCCCACCCAGACTCCCCCCCGCAGGAGTCTCTCTCACTGGCCCTCTGACATAATATGAGATAATGAGGAAAAAAGGGATACCTGAGCCCTCTGACACCTTCGTCTCTGTCTGTCTGCGGTCTCCAACAGTTTGCCATTAGCCGGCTGACTTTTGCTCACATAAATGTGGCCTCTGGAATAAAAGAAAAAAAAACACTTTTTTAAATGACCCTGTTGAATCAAGAAGAATTATTGGAATATTCTGCTATCATAATCCGAATGAACGTGAAGCAGTTAATTCTAATTTGTCTGAACTCCCTTTTTAAAGGTTTGTACTTGCACAACACTAGTTATACATGTATGCCTTTCACATTTGGGCGGAGTATATCTTTGTGCATGTGTGCCTGTGCACTTTGTCACTTAGCGAGTGTGAGCCAAAAGAACTGTCCAGGAGCCATCCTGCCAGAATAATCAGCTCTATAATTAAGAGCTGTGAGTATGTCAACTGCCTTCATTCACCCCCAGCCCCAACCCCACCACCCTCCCCTCTCTCTCTCTCTTTCTGTCTCTTTCTCTCTCACTGTCTGTCTGCCTCTATAATGGCAACTGCATTTGTCTGTTCCCTCCCAGCGCCTATGCAGAATGCTCCTGACATTTATTGTGAAACTAATGGCAGTGCTTCACTTCTCCTAATTGTAGGCTTTAATTGCAATAATTATTTACAAGGCTAATTAGAGCCCAGAGAGTGTCAGGGAGAGAGACACGAGTGCTGGTTGAAGGAATCACGACAGGGTTTGTCAGGAGCCGGTGCAAAAAAAAAAAAAAAGGAACGTGAATAGAGTGGCAGTGTTTGGTCTATAATTGGGGGAGGCCATGTCTGCGAGTCTCGCTTTTCCCTCTCCCTTTAGCTGTCTCTTTTTTTGCGTCTGTCGATTGCCTTCTCCTTAGACGGGAGGGGGGCTACAACCACCGAGCGAATAGCAGCTTTTTTGAAGCAGAGCCCGCACATCAGGAGGGAGAAGCAGGCTCGGTCCCCGACGCTGTGGTTAAGGTGTTTATTTAGAGGTCTCACGCTCTCTCTCTAGACTGATCCTTCCTGTTTGATACGAGGCTGACAGCTCACTTCACTACACCACCAGCTGCTTTTTGAAGGGCTGAATAAAGTGTGTTTGTGTGCATTTTTCTCTGCATTTGTCACTGAGTGCATTTGTTTTGTGTGTTCTTACTGGGTCCTTGGTTCATTTGCTGCAGTTCGGCAGAGCCCTCAGGAGGTCTTTTGTGTCTGTGTGTGTGTGTTTTACTGTGTGATGCAGTCATGCTGCCAGGTCTGCAGTATTGCTCTTTGTCCGTCCTTCACAAGGCCAGTTGTCGTAAACAGGCTCCAGCAGGAGAGCTGCTGGTTTTTGATGGGTGATCCACGGCGATTCAACCTTCTCTCCTCCCTTTCTGTCTCTCTCTCTCTCTCTCTCTCTCTCTCTCTCTCTCTCTCTCTCTCGGCTGTAGCTGCAGATTCCCCTCATTTTCCCCCTCTTCTCTTCCCCCTTCCTCTCCTCTCCTTTTCCCCTTTTTCTTCCCTCCTGTCAGTGCAGAGTCCGATGGGAGGACTCAATCCCACACTGCCATTCTCCTCTCCCCCGCGGCTCACTTTGACAAAGCTGTCAGCCTGAACCCCAGTGATGGATGTGGTGGTGTGCGGTGCACGTTTGTGTGTCTGCTTCTGACTATATGTGTGTTTTTTATGTTGCTGCATAGTGCAGACATGAATGTGTTTTTGATGTTGTTTTGGGCTCCTGGTGGGCAGAATATTTATATTTATGCCTTACAGTATATCATTGATGGATGTGTGTGTGTGTGTGCACCAGATCCTCTGTTTACACCTGGGCCTCTTTTAGAGAGGGCACAGATTAGGACTTTTTTTAAGTCCTGGACTGAGCCTGCATGTTTAACGATCTATTCATTTATTGACTAGTTGATCCAAAGCAAAAATATTACCCACATTTTGCTGATCAATTAACTGTATCTGTCATGAAGCTTAAGTTTAAATATCTAATATACGCTGGTTTCAGCTGCTTTTTGTTCTTATGTAAATGAAAGTCGTGATTTATTCCCGACAACTTTGACATTTTGTAGATCAAACCATTAACCCATCAATCATTAAAATAATCAGCCGATTATTTGAGAACAAGAATATGTCCTAGTTGCAGCCATATTTTAAAAAAACCTACAAAATATCAGTGAAAATGTTTGCCATCTTTATTAAAGACGATAAGTAGATCTCAAATGTGCTGGAACACACACACACACACACGCATACACAAACACACACTCACACACAGAATCAGACCCAACATTTATCTATGTCTGCTGGTACATATGCAGACACACATTGGGCTAACGGGAGAAGATGAATGTGCAGGGACGGATAACCTATCTCTAATGCAATATTTGAGGGAAAATATTAGAAAGAGCAGAGGCCAGATAAGGCCAGTGATTTAAACAGTGCGTCTGCAGACAGCCTGTTGAAATATTACCCTTCTTGCTGACTTGTAAATCGGATATTTGGAGCCAGAAGGATCACATGGTGGTAAGAGATACGGGGCCGCAGAGTGACGGATGGAGCGGTGCGGGGGGATTTTGGGATGGAGAAATGACACGCCAAACTTGCGGTGGACAAATACTGTTACCTACACCCTGAATGGAGGGGGCGTCCGCAGCTGTTAAGCGTTTCAACCAAGAGTGCTGTATCCCTCAGAGGTAAAAAAAAATAAAAAAAAATGCTTATTTATTTCACATTTTCCAAAGGCAACTGGGGAGCAGTTAATTTGGCTGCACAGAAGCAGCTGTCTGAGAGTCGTGGGATGAGAGAGAGAGAGGGAGAACGAGGCAGAGGGGTGGAGAGAGAAGAGAGACGAAGAGAGTGAGACACAAAGGCAGTTTGGGCTCATTATGTTGATTTTTTCCTCTCCTGCCAAACAGAAGCACCCAGGCACTTTTTAGACACACCACTGGAGATCAGTCAGTGCTTTCTCTCTCTCTCTTCTCCTCCTCACCCCTCAGCTTCTTAAAGGCAAATCTAATAATTTTTCACTCTACTGCAGGGGCGTGTTTGCCTATAGCCTCTGTCTCTGTATACTTCTAATGGAATCAAACTGGATTAAATCACACATGCTATCATCGGCTCTGAAGGGGTTTCTCAGCCTCGGTAATACTTGTAGACTCTCGTTAATGTTACGTGAATGAAGTCCAGGTAAGGAGGATGTTGTGCGTGATGTGCAAGATATATATTCTTTCAAAAAATAACACACAAACACAAACACACTCACAAAAACAAACAAATGTGTATCTATGCATGTGTACTTAGTCCGTGATTAGATGAAGTGTCCCTCACCACCTGAGCCTAGTTATCAATGCCCCTCCCCCTATCTGTCTCTCTTGGTCATGTACTGTACACAGACTAACATTAGTCTAAGCACAAAAACACACACACACAAACACACACACACACATGCTTACATTTGTGCACAGACCCTCAGAGCAGTGGGGTGTAACCAAACCCTTCATTTGTATGTACATCATGTCGACTGAGAGAAGCGCTGAGACAAAGAGAACAAACATGCTCACGCACACGCACACACACACACACACACACACACACACACACACACTCACGCACACACACACTCACGCACACTCACGCACACACACACACATACTGTTACACACACACTCGGGGAAAAAAAAAATTACACACACAGACGTGTGCTGTGGAGTCCCTCTGTGGATCAGAATTCATTTCTGTCTGCCTTTCCCCTCTAAATCAATACCCCCGATGGTCGACAGACAGCCGTAAGTGTGCCAGGGAGGCTGCCTAGCCTTCACACCCTCCCCAAACACAGACACACACACACACATACACACACACACACACACACACACACACACAGACACTCATGCCTGTTGATGTGTGATGGCCTCTGCTGCTTCCTTATTAACTCCTCACATGCTGACTGAAGCATACACCTCATTACTGGCTGCATTGACAGTCTGGGGATCCCGCAGAGAGACACACACACAGACATGTTGGACTGAGACAGACAGGCCGGATCTGCAAAGAAAGACAAAGAGGCACAGTGAAGTGACACACAACAACAACAACATTGTGTTAAGGTACACAATCTGTCCAGTCATGTGGGCAAACAATGGCAGGTGGATTCTGGTGAATCTACCAGAACGGCTCAATTGAATGAACCCAGAAAAAAAACAAGGTTAGAATAAAATGATAATAAGTGAGACAGGTCTGTGTACAGACAGACGTTGGGACCATAACCAAGAGATACAGAGAAAAAGCAGTGGGAGAAAACGCAGGTGTCAAGCGTCGAGTTAGTTAACAGTAACAGGTTGTTAATGCAGAGAGTCTGGGCTGTAAGTATCACTCATAGAAACCAACTCACTTACGTCAATTCAGCTGTACATACATTAGTTCCCATCGAGCCATGATTAAGCACACTTGAACTCCAGTCTTTCACCACTCCACCCACCGTTTTCATCAGAAGTGACTGAAGATTTTCCCGCTGCAACTAATGTTAATGAGCCCTCAGTCTATAATAATATGAAGTAGCTTTTCCCAGACACACTTTATAATTAGCTTCACTGCCCGCTACGTGACGATGTCTGATGGTGGCTGAGTGGGGGGAAGGTCGCCAGGTATGAATTCATCTTGACTGAGATGAAATAAAAAGATGATTAGTTCGAAAGACGTGGGCCACATTCACAGCCTACATTA
Source organism: Labrus mixtus (assembly GCF_963584025.1). Lineage (NCBI taxonomy): Eukaryota > Metazoa > Chordata > Actinopteri > Labriformes > Labridae > Labrus > Labrus mixtus. The sequence continues at coordinate 24,332,008 of NC_083626.1, forward strand.
GGATGTAGTCGGTGGTGCAGGTGTTACATTCTGAGCAGGAAGACAGTGATAACATTCCTGGTCCAACCCCCCCAAAGTCAAGTCACCTTAATCATGATTCATCAGCATACAAAGATATTCAGCTGAATGAAATGATGTCTCTCACAGACCAGGTACTAAGAGAGTAGCGCAAATAAACAGTACACAAAATATCCCTTCAGGAATATGACTCGTGTGATACAAGTATCAAATTAAAAAAAAAAGAATAATTCTGCTCTCTAAAAAGATTTCCCCCCCTCGCTGGTAGCCTAGTGGTTGTGTCGGGACTCGGGCGTCCCATGTGCGGAGGATGTGGTCCTCACCGGGTTCGGTTCTGACCTTGGTCCCTTTGCCGCATGTCGCCCCCCCCCCATTCTCTCTACCCGGCATTTCCTGTCGCTCCTCGGCTGTCCAATCTAATGATGCTTGTTTTGGATCTATTGCCTGTTGAACCTCTGTAGTGCTTGTAGTCTGCCGGGTGTAGTTTTGAACACCAATGATGTCATTAGTACATTCATTTCTAGAAGAGTTTTCTCACTGTAACATTTTAGTTTTCAAATATTTTTAAGACACATGGTCATTGACATGTGTCGCCCTATCTTAATGTAACACAAAAGACATTTTTTTAACAGTGTTTAGAAAACTATTGTCCGCTGAGTGGTTCACTTAACAAAAAGACTAAACCTTATTTTAGCCCACTAGACCAGTGTGTGTCACTTTTTATTGCTGTCTTTGCACATGGCTGCACACACACGCACACATGCACATTTACAAACCCCTTCCTGGCACTTTCACAGCTCCCTGTGTCCGTCTCTTAAATGTCAGTGTGGGCCTTTAAACCAGTTGCCAGTGAGCAAGCGGGGCAGAGGGGGTTTGAGAGTTCAAAGTGGTCAGGCAGCATGGATGTAATTTCCTCCTTTTAGCCCCCTGACTGAATTACTAAGCAAAGAGGGCCACTTTGACTGGGAGCAGCCGAGGAGAGTGAACACGGGGAGCGCAGGAGAGAGGGTTCAGGAAAAGGGGGAAGATATGTGGAGATAAGTGAAAAGAAAGGCGAGTTAGGGCCATGGGCTTGGAGATAAAATCACCAGTATCAATATTAACATCCTTAGCTTGAATAAAAGTGCGCATATGAGATCTGTTAGTGAGTTAAGGCAGTGCAGCTATCATTAGCTCTGCTGTGTTTTTAATGAAACCAATAAGTCATGTATTAGTTTATGAATGGGTTTCTTCCTTGTAGGTGTTTTTCAAAGGTTTTTAGTTGACAAAGATTTCCGCTTAAGTTAATTTTCTGAGGGTAAAACACTGATTTTGTTTTAAATCCACATCAGTTTTGATGCAAGTTATTCAACAGCTTTGGGAGCATTTACAGCTTTCAGCACCAACAGCTTTATCTGTCTTCAATATGTACAAAAACGCAGCTGAAGCACACACACACACACACACATATATACCCTAGTCGGTCAAACCTCTCCCCCTCCTCTCCTTGCCCAAAAAATCAGGATTGAAGCCATACATAATTGATACACTCCTAGCTGTATCGACTGGTTGGATTTTTCATCCCCCCTGCTGGTCGATTCCCTCACTCCATTATTTCTATGCTCGCGCTCCCTCCACTGCCCCCCACCCCCCCACTCCCCCAGTGACTCCTCCTTCTAGTTCTCTTGCCGGTAATACCACACACACACACACACACTCGCCGACACACACAAAGATTATGAGTGTCCCATCTTCCTTCTCCACCTGCCGCATTGCACACTGCCCCAGTTTGTATTTAATCCATACAGTCGGCAGTCAGTCCAGGAGACACATGTTGAAATGTAATGCCATGTTTGTAGAAATACGCATGCCAGTGTGTGTCTATACTGTATGCATGTCCATGAGAGTAGGGGCTTCATCTGAATTTTCGGCACAGGGGGATATCGGATACTTAACATACAGAATTCTGAGAGGACTTATGAATTAAATAAAATCATTTTTGGACTCATGGTAATAAGTTATTGAACACTAATATATAAGCATACACTATTGTGATATATTCTAAGCTTGATAGGTGAATCTGTACAAAGATGAATATTTGACTCTTTACTGACAGATGTTTTGGGTCAATTGAATAAAGGAGATGTGGGGATATAGGGTTACACAAAATTCCCTCTGGAAAATGGTAAGAAATGTAACAATGTAACTAAATTTTCACATGAATTAGACTTCTACTTCTCTACTGTCACACAGAACTGATTTATCCAATACGCCGACGATGATATCTTTTACATTAGTTATTCAACCGTGATGTGTTCTATAGACTTTAAAGCTTCTGGAACATATAAATATCCTGTGGTATATGATTCCTCATGTCTGTCACCAGCAGAACAATGAAACTGAAAATATATAGCAGAAGAAGAGAACAAATGTCAGCCATAAGGATAGTGTCAAACAACCCATTTTAACTAACTACAGAAACTCATATTGGCTGAAAAGACCTGAGGTCTACGCCTCATGAATTCCACCAGAGAAACCACAACAATGGCCGTTCATCATAAGAGATGTCATGGGAAAACGCTGGACTGTATTATTACTAGTTTAAACACATAGTAAGCGTCCCTGGGTCAACCTTGACACATAATGGACACTCAGCCTCAGAGTTCAAACCACGGTCAGAAGACACACGCCTGACCTGGTCCTCCCCCTTCTTTCCTGCCTGGCAGTTCATCTCACACCAGTCTGTTACTTCTGATGGGCTGCCAGGGACCAGTCCTGGCCAGGACTGAAGGGGGTACAGGGGGGAGGGGGCGTTTAAGTACTAATAAAGAGGGGATGTGGGAGTGTTTGTTTTGGGCATTGGGATTTGGAAACAGCATTTCTGCTTCATCAGTAGTTTGACAGCATCCACTATTTAGTGACAATTCAGAGAGGTAGTATATCTCCTTTTAACTATCTACCCTCCTTTTCATTCTGTATTCAAACCTTCCTTTGTGTTTTTACAGTATTTTGATGTTTTCAATTGACCCAAATCTAAGAGCTCAGGCCAAATCCAATAAACAAAATAAATGTGTGTGTGCGTGTCTCATTGTGTTTAGCCTCTGAGTGGGTGAATAGACAAAGAGAAATAAAGGCTGTGACAACAAAGGTCAAAAGCTCCCATTTCTACACCAAATCATTTTTGTAGTACCGTATAGGAGATGACTGTTAGTAGATGAACCATGCTGTATCATTTCATTTTGCCTCAGCCTTCTCTCCCTCCAAGGTTTAGCCTTTTAGAATCGATGAATAATATCTACTGTGAATGCTATCTGCTCTACTTTCAAAATCAGTTATTCTGAAAACCACCCGGTATAAAAGAGTCTGACCTTCAGAGAAACCACAAATATACAACGGTGCTGTATATCCCATTGAATTCTACTAACATCCTTTTTATCCAGAACATATCCTGCGCTGTTGCTGGAGACAGTGCTTTAATAAATGCAATACAGTGGAAGGGAATCAATATTGTGTAGTCCTACACTAAACTTGTTTCTCTCAAACGACTTGTCAGGAAGCCTTCTGACATCTGGAACAAGCACAACAACAAAAACAAGGATTCTAAAAGCGATTCCTTTTAGTGCGAACACAGCCGCAGATAGCGTCGGTACGTCTCCAGGGGGATAAAGGTTGTCGTTTTTTTTTATGTACATGATGAGGAGGGGTTTTATGTGCAGCCCTTCTATGTGCACATGTGGTTTAAATTAATGACTTTTACACATTTGCTCTAGGAATGTGGGTTTTTTAAGCCATCATCAAAGGTCCCAGCTGTTGGGGTGTCTTAGCAGATTCAACTGGAGGCCCCCAAGGGATCAACACCAGTGCACCCCCCAACAACCGCACACGTGATGCCTCTGTTCTGTCCCTAATCAAGCTGTGTGCAATTAGTGGAAGTCTCGAGGTTTGATTATCCTTGGACTAGCCATAACACTTCAACACCTCTCGTCTCTGAGCCAGCCATGCTAAGGTTGAGTATTGATGATTAGGCTGAACCACTGTTTGACCTCAGTCTTATACTCCACAAAAACCCGAGAAAAAGTAATGCAATTTCATTTCTTATTTTCACATTCAGGTAAATCACAGCTTGGGCACACACTTAACCCTTGCTTAGAAAATGTGTGTTTTCTTTTCTGTTGTTTTGCACAGGCGGCAAGTCTTTTTATGTAGGCCTAAAATGTTGTTGCATTGTTGTTGTGTGTCATTTGATGGTACTGTATTCATTATATTTATTTTGTGAAGGACTTTTCAGCCATATAATTGCCATACAGAACGCTGTGGTGGATTGACCTCAGTTTGCTAATATATCAAAATGATGGACAGCCTTCAGATTTTCATGTTTTGTTTTAAGAATTGCAACAAAGACGGAACACATTTTGTTAACGTCTGCTTGAGGGATGCCATTGTTGTGGGTGAATGTCAACCAGCCGGATGAGACACCTCAGAGAGGTTTTGGTTGAGAGTACAGATAAAGGATTTTGTTAGCTAATGAAAAGGAGACCAAAAAAAAAGGTGGAGAGAGTTAGGAGGAGACAAGGGAGACATGGCAGTGGTCTTCTAGAAAAGCCTCTGTGGGATTATTAGAGCAGATTAAAGGCTGGCTGGTCAGGGAAGTATCTTAGACGTCCATGTGTAGTTAACCTGGACTGGAGGGTCACTGTGGGACCAAGAGACTCAGAGGCATGAAGATTTCACTGGTTTTTCACTCATTCTGCGGCAAGTGTTTGCTCTGCTTTTGTGCCTTTTCTGATTAGGCAGCTCAACACAATCCCAGATACCCCTCTCTCTCTCTCTCTCTCTCTCTGCTGGAATTGGTATTGTGTTCATGATCGATGTGCCTCATTCCAGTGACGTGGTGGCCTGGCTAACTCTCATTAAAAATGGATAGGGGAGCCGCCACTGTGTGTATTTGTGTGCCTGTGTGTGTGTGTCTACACATGCTTAAGAGGAGGTGTAGGTGGCAGGAAGTCCCAGAGGTGCCAGCTGTTTATCATACACTGCTCAAGGTTTTGGGGGGGCTGTTGGATGAGGGGGTGTTCCCGAGGTCAGAACCAGGCCTGTTGCCTTGGCAACTGTTCGCAAAAACTGCTTCCTCTGCATTACTGGTGACGATGGGATTCTTCCCTTCCTCTTTGGCTCGGCGTCGTAAGGCACATCTGGCACCGCAGAGACTCGGCCTCTTCAGAACACAAAGCAGCTGACCACTTCCCTCTCTGCACTATCCTCCTTTATATATTTTTCAGTTTTCCTCTTCTATCCTGCCCAAGTCCCCATCCATCACAGAGGTGCAGTGAGCATGGCTGTTCTCAGGGCAGCAGGTCAGAGGAGCTGAACTGGAGTCACAATTCACAGGTGGCTGGGGGAGAAAAAAAAAACGGGGGGGAAAAAAACATGTACAGTGGGAATTCTTTCTCATGCTGTAAAGGCAGCAGCAGGTTTATTATGCAATGCCCAAACCTCCAGCTCTCTGTGACAACACTGTCACCTCCCTGGTTTTTGTTGTTGTTGGAAGTTGTTGTTCTCAGGAGACAACTGAAACAAAAATAAGCCACATACATTATTTATAAAAGATGCACGGGGAAAGTTCTCTTGTTGGTGGCCCCCGATGGCAGCGGATGATGCCAAGTTGAATTTAGAAGACTTCATTTCACAAAAATTACGTTAGGTTAAACACACACAAAAAGGATTGCCTTTTCCAGAAAAACTGGTCTTCAATTTTGATATTTAACTTGATTAGATTTTTGCATTTTTGTTTAAAAAATATGTCCAGACTGAAGTGTTAATGCTAGGCATTATTAATAGTGCACAAATCCCTAGCTGGGTATAGGTTTCAGAGGTAGACACGACTGCCCTGCATTAGTTAAGGATTTGACATCATGAATGGAAGCTGGAGCCTATTCAACACGAGCCTTTGAAAGAGAGGAAGCTGTTGTTTTAACCCGCGGCTGTCAGTCAGTCCCCCAGGTTTTTCCACTGTGCGACTCCACTGTAGCCTCTTTGGTTGAATAACCCCCCGCTTGGGTCATCTGAAGCGGGAATTTTATTAGCATTCATTTACCAGAGCTCAGCGATGCTGCTCCTCGACAATGCTCCGTCTACCTCAGGTCAGCTGTGGCAACTGTTTGAATGTGTTTTTTTTTAAAGCAGAGACAGAGAGCAGAGAAAGTTGGAGGCAATATCAGATCACATGCAGAGCTTCTTTGTCTTCCTTGAAAAACACAGGAACAAAAATCTGCACATCCGTTGGCGCTGTGCATGTGTGCGTACAAACACACGTACACACACATGCATGCACAGTGGGAGAAGGGGCTTCATTGTGCAGCCCTGCTGTGCTGAGTGACTGTAGCGTGTGCTGGGCAACAGCTGCTGTGATCCCCCCTGACACCCCCCCCTCACCCCCTCACCTCCACTACTGGCCCATGCTGGCCTTAACATCAATACAAACACACACACACACACACACACACACACACACACACACACACTCATACAGTACACACAGCACAGAGATGAATACACATTCATCTCCCTCATTCTGTGCTCTTTCAGTTTACAGATCTTTGTTTGCCGGTTCACCTCGCTGCTCTTCCTCCATGTTACCTTTATTTCTGCGTTTCAGTCGGCATCAGCTGACAGCGGGGCTGCATCTGTCTGTCTTTTTAAACACAGCTCCATAAGGGGTACCCCTCCCCCCCCCCCTCCCCCCAACTCCCCCGACTTTTCCCCCCCGCTGACAGCTGTCTCCACACTGTAACCCTTTCAAGCCTCTGGGCCCTCTGTGAAAGTTATACTATAAAGTCTCAAAAGCCTCGCACATGGTTCTGGAAGGATCTGAAGTCCTTTTTTTGGGGGGGGGGGGGGAGGTGAAGAGGGGATTCAGACACTTTGAGATACACACATAGGCCTCCAGACTGAGTTGACTGTTTCCTGCCCAGCCTCGCTCCTGGTGGGCTTGTTTGTCATCAGTCGCGGCTTCTACTGCTGATGTGACCTCGTCTGCAGCTCATTACAGCGTGCCACCTGTTTGTCCTGAAGCAAGAAGAGAGACACACGCACACAAACACACACAGAGTTTGTCGAGGTGACAGGGGGTTAATCTAACAGGGGTGTCCATGCTGGATCGAGGCTGCCACACAGCACAGAGACTGTCAACGTCCCGCCGAGTGAATGGCCTTCTTTGTGTCCCCCCGGGCTCGTCTTTCTGTTGCCACAGGGTTTAGGACCGGCAGACAGGTGGAGGGTTGTGGAGCTTTTTGAAGAGCAAAGCCCAAAACAAAGAAAAGTATATATGCTGGAGCACATATGGCTCAGAGATATCACAGCAGCTGACAGTTTGTGCAGACTTCATAGGCAGCACCATTCATAATATTGACACACCGACTATTGATACTATGCTCAGGGTACGAAATGCTGTTATAACGACAGACTGCTGTGTTCCTGCTCTGCAAAACATTAAACATTTTACTTTCATTTCATAGCTTTTTATATGACCAGCAACTGACCAGCATTTCAAGCTCAAATATTTGTTATGTAGGCTAAGCCTAGCTAGACAACAGCTAGCATAATCAACCACTTCCTTGATGATGATGCAGTTTAAATGTTTCATAACTATCCAAAGGAAAGGTCTCAAATCCTGTTTAATGGTTATGTTAGCCAGCTGTAAGAAACACTAGCTAACTGTAAAGAAACTGCATTTTTAGCTAGCTAGAATGGTAGCTACAGATTTTAGTCGAATGTTAGCTTCCGTAACTTAGCTGACGGTATTGTTTTATCTTCATAACATTATGTACACCTAGATTTAACAATTAACTGACTTTTCATTTATCCATTAAAAAACAAATAACTGATAACCGCTCGTCAAATGAAATTAAACTTTTGAGTTTTTCATCTTGAGAGAAGAAAAATGGCCACTTTGTGAATATGACAAATAGCAGGCACTCATTACAAATTTTCGCCACGAGCTGCATTTAAAAAAAATTAATTAAATACATTATAATGGAAAATAGCCGTTGATTGACACCCAGCTGTTATCTCTTAGCAGCTGACAGTTAATTTGAGCCATTTGTACTAACAGCAATTAATATCACCCAGTTGTGGGCGATTTTGCACGGGGGGGTTCACATTCACAACAACACTTAAATGGTGTTTTTTGCACCTTTCATTCCCTCCCCCACATTTTGCAGAGGAGCCACTTATTAGGCATTGATCCGAGCTGAGCAGGGCACACACTGTCACAGGCGGCTGTCATTATCCAACCAGGCAATTGCCAGGAAACCGAAAGACAGACATGGCAGTAAATTAACCTGTGTTAGACTCTGAAATTCACTTCTTCTTTTTTTTTTTTTTTTTTTTAAAGCCTTTGCTCTCCGTTGGATTCGGATCCTCTGCTGGTGTTTGTGTGGCAGAGTGTGTCGCGGAGTGCGTACGTTTACTCCTGCTGACAGGGGATGTAGGTGCGAGCTGGACAGCCCCATTTGACACTCAAATACACACACACACACACACACACACACACACACACACACACACACACACACACTGACCTCCATATCACACTCTGTGCTGCACAAACAGACTGAGGGCCATGTGGCTGAGCAGAACCTTGTCTGGCAGACAAACAGACGCAGACAGAGGCACAGCTAGATTCACACACACACACACACACACACACACACACACACAAACACATATATAACTGACAGACGGATGAGTGCGTGTTTTGCAGCAGCTGTGAACAGTCCCAGCAGAGGAGGAGATGCATTTTTGATACTCATCCTTCTCCAGTGTTTTACATCCAAATATGTAAATTGTCAAGTCTGCATTTGTGTACGTTCAATGTAAAACACAAACAAGGATGTTTGTTCTCTATTCAAATGACTGTAGACCAAACAGGCCTGTGTGGAGCAGTGTGGATTTGTGGTGTGGAGTGGGTGTGTGTGTGTGTTTGCTTTGTGCTCAAAGTGCTTAGTCAAATCCTCGGCTGTTGACACTTTCAACATGTTTTTGCTTTGAAATACCACTTTTGATCTCCAGTCATTTCTTTTAAGCACGAACTTACAGTACAACGTTAATAATTGCTTTTCAGTTGCACAGTTATGTAGCTGTCATTTGTTTGTTTTAAAGTAATGATTTTTACATTTGCTTGGGGGAGGGAAGGAAAGCATACCCAATAGTTAATAACTCTGATGTTTTCTATAACTGTACTGCAGTTGTACATCGCTTTGAAAGTTTAAAAGTCTTTCATCACTTTCCTCCCCCCCTCACATTTTACATTTTTTGTAATCAAGTTGGACACATACTTTGGAGAAAAGTGTGCGTCCCTCCTCCTCCATGTGTAGGTGTGTTTGTTCAGGCTGTACCTACATGGACAGATGCCCTGCTGGAGACAAGAGGCCATTGATGGCAGAGAAACAGCTTTCTCTAGCCAACTGATCCCACCTGCTCACTTCTGTTTCTCTGGCCTCACATAAAGGCACCAGTTGCCCGTGCAGTTGAGATCTCACATATTGACATAAAGGGGCAGAGTTGACCCCAAACATATGACGCACATCATCTCGAGCATCAGGCTCAACATACAAGATTGAAATTGTTGCGATACTGGAGCAGGAAGGAATCATGCATAACATTTCATAACACAGAACAATCATACTTATTGTTTGATACATGTGGAAGCTGAAAACTTCTTCAATCGTCTATTGTTGTGTGACTGAATGAGCTGCTTTTTTTTTTTTAGCACGCACTCAAACCCTGAGGCTTATTTTTTTTCCCCTCCTGCGCATCTTGTGATGTCTATCGTGCTGCGCTCTAACTCTGACCCTTTCATGTGCTTTTCAGGTCACCCAAGTTCCCATCGAGTCATGCGAGCAGTACGGGACCTGCGGTGAGTGCCTGAGCTCTGGAGACCCTCACTGCGGCTGGTGTGTCCTGCATAACATGTAAGTGCTCTCAGTCATCATCCAGTCAGGTCACAGATACATTACTCACAGAATGTGTTGAACATTTCCCAAAACGGCCAAAAATTCCCACGTTTAGGGCTAGAAAATCTCATTGATTTGAAATCATTGGAAGACAATACTTGGCATCTGTTTGGAAATGCCTCAGTGGTCTAAAACTTTGTATTCCATGTTACTTGATATTGACAGGAAATGAAACCATTAAGTCTGTGTGGACTCCAAATAGACCCTTTCTTTAATCACTTTTCCTGCACACAAAGCAAATGTGCTCCTTGTGCATTGCCCTCTCATGTTTAAAAGACACTGCTCTAAATCTGGTGGAGACAAATCATGTCTGTTGTGCATTTTATAAGCAACTTTTTGGTAAATTTACCCCCCACTGTAACAACAGAAGCCATTGGAATAAGCATAGAAGCCCTGTGAGTGACACCTGCTGGAGCTTAGAGGGACTACAACAAACTGAACTTCTAGAAAGCCAGACAGGAGAAGAAAAAAGAGGGTGAAAAAACAAAGGAGGCTTGGAAAAACATATGTTTTTATTGTACTTGGAGTGTGAGTCACTTAATGTGGTATCGACTGAGTCCAATGAAACAGTTAAGAGGATATATTGCAGATGAGGAATCAGAAAGACGTTCATTCCTGTCTCCATCGCTCCCTTTTTTGTTTCTTAAGCACACACATCCTCTCATCAGTCTGAGAGATTCTTCTTCTTCTTCTTAGCTGACAAGTCTTGAATCCCCCTCTCAGGTCCCTTCCTAAATGCAGCCCCTCTCTCTAAAGGTATAGCTGAATATTTGTGTGTGTCAGAGCCCCGCCGCAATCATCATTATCGTGATGGCGGCCCCTGCAAAGTGCACTTAAAGTAATTTACATCACTCCAAAGCCGGGACAGGACAAATAATTGCCTAGCGACAAGGTAATTCAGCATGTGCCAGTGTGGAGGTGCGGGGCGCGGGGAGGGGCCGACTAAAGCTGGGTATTCTCAGCAGTGTGCGTGCCTTCACACAGGGATCATTTACCACAACATTAGCCTCCGCGCTAGGCTGTTAATCATATGCTTTTTTTGTGTAGGTGTGGTAAGGAAGGGAATAAAAAAAAAGATGAGTGGGGATTCAACATCCACAGTGTGTAAGAGATGGTGATGCTAAAAGGTGAATGGGTTCTGGGGCTGCTATGGTGAAAGCAGCTGTGAGAGAGAAACAGCTGGTTGGTTCTTGAGTGTGTCTGTAAGGGCTTCGGTCTGAGTGTGTGCGTGCACATGGGTTTTTTTTTTTTTCTTCCGATTTCTGTGTACATGCACAAACACTTGTGTGGAGCGCTGTACTGTACCGTCGGGAGAAAAGGGTCAGCACCCCGATTCACGTCAGATCAGCCATCTGTTCTCTCCACGCAGCAGACCCTGGTGCCACCTGTCTCTGCTCCTAATACCCCCTTTCTCTTGCCCTGACCCTGCAATGAGCATGGCAGGACCCCTGTCAGCGCCAGATGAGTTACTGCACAGACGGGAAAAAAAAAAGTTCAGAGAAGAATAGTTAACTGTTCTTTGCTTTTGGTCCTGTTGACGACTTGTATGTACATTTTCAGTTTGAACCTGATAAACAAAATGAAACGCCATAATCAAGAAAGAAACTTCGATGTGCCACAGAAAGAATCTTAAATTGGCTAAAGTGTAAAAGTGACAAAAATGCACTTTCACTTTGCGTGTATTTTCTACTATTGACAAAGCATTCACTTCAATGCTGCCTCTCAGAAAACACATCTATCCACTTGTAGACATTGACAAAGAAAGCATGAAAAGAGCGTCAGTAATCAGTGTACCTGCCTGGTTCAAATCTACACTGATGCTGTAGTCGCCACAACAACATCTCCCTAGTTTTTACTACAGCAGCTAAAAGTGCAACACATCAGTTTATACAAGGACCAGAAAAGAAAAATAAATCATAAAAAACTTAAACACAATCTTATTTCTGAAGCAGTGAGGGATGAGAATGTTCTATCAGAGTTGCAGATGCTCAGTTAATTATCCCTTCTTGTATTTAAAAGATATTTCAAGGAAGCAGGCATCAACGCTGCTTTAACAAAGTACATTTTCTCCTGCCTGGGATCAATGCTTTTTATCGGATCTTGTCTTATCTTGTTTACCCGGAGCCAACTTGTTAATTTGCCAGCTTATGACACAGCAAAAATAAATTGAGATCATAGCTGTGAGACCAGGAGGTATTTGCTGCATAGTTAAGCTTTGCATGAAGATCTTACTGTGCAACACAACCAGCAAGAAGAAGCAAGTATGTGTCAAATACTGCTGCAGCAAAAACAGCTGCACCCTTCTGCTGAAGAGCCCCCCCCCCCATCCCACACATCCAAAATTAAATTTCTCGCCAGCCGTGGTGCCATCCACAGCTGTAATCACTCCCGCTTCCTTCTGCCCCCTTTTCCCATTCCTGATCCTCCACTTCTTCTCCAACCATTCCTTAGTCATTGTTGATTTTTTTGAAATCATATCCCCTCCCCCTCTCCTCCCCCCCCCCCCACTCTTTTCCATGTTCCCCTCTCACTTCGCTCAAAGCAAAGCTAGCATGTGAGCTACAGCGCTCATCTCCTCTCAGCTCAGCACATCTCAACACTGCGCTGTCTCCCATTTAGACACCATTCCCCTCTGGAATAAGCTCCTCCACACTCCAGAGAGGGATGGTTGCCACGCATAAACACCCTTTGCTTTGATCACCCCCCCCCCCCCCCCCCCCCCCCCTCCCTTCTCTTTCAGCTGCCATCCACAATATACATCCCCCTTTTCTTCTGTGTCCCTCCTTTTCTTTATGTTTGTGCGTGTGTTCTTATTGAAATGCAACTTTCTAAGGTGGCTAATTAGGAACATAGATGGACATTACCTTCCTTTTTTTTTTTCCAGTGACGAGTTTGAAGGAGGGAATGTGATGGATTCAGAAAAAAGGGCTGTCCAGGAGTGGCGTCTCAGTCTTCCCCGCTCTCTTTCTTCTTCTTGTGATTCAGTGTGGTGTGAGACTCTAAAGTCCTTTAATTACCAGCAGCTGCTAGGCATCCACTGAATGCATGAAGAATGAGAGAGAGAGGGGATAAGAATGAGGGGAAGAAAATGAGAGAGAGGGAAAGAGGGTGTTTGATGTTGCACACTCATCGGCCCACAAAACTGAGCAGCATTTTGATTGCGGCTCAAAGGGAGCTCATCATCTCGAGCGCTCTTCAGTCGCCGTCCTGTGAATGGAGAGCTCAGCCTCTGTCTGACCACGATCCAAAAACACCAGAGCTGTGATGATGCTTTCTCTCTGTCTGTCTGTGTCTGTCACTCTCTCTCTCTCTCTCTCTCTCTCTCTCCGCCTTAGCCTGCTTCTCGTCCCTGTTAGATTAGCTCTCTAATCATGCCCAAAAGAGGCTTTTCCATCTTGAGATGTCCCATATCACTCCGCTCTCCCCCCATCCTCTCGAGCTCACTCCGGAATTCCAGGAGAAGACGAAGAGGTTTTTTGTTGAGATTTGTCAGGATTAGCCGCAAGTCTGACTTCTGTCCAAGAGCTGAGATCAGACGAGGGATCCAGTGCCAAGGTCATCAGTGAACCAGTATAGCAAGTTCCTCCATGTCAGTGGTTCCCATTCATTGTGCTTAAAGCTCCCAATATAAGAAGAGAACGCTTTTATCCAAAGTACAGTCACAATGTTAAGATGTATAATATTAACACCATTGATGGTAACATTTATACGTCATGGTTTTCCTTGGTTTGGTCATTTTCAGTTACAACTTAGAAGCTGAGATAAAACAGCGTCTTTCAAACATACATAAACGAAAGCTAGCTAACTGATTCCACTGTAATCCATGTTAGCTACTTCTTTCTGTCTATATCCATGTTAAGCAGACTTTTTAGTTACCTAGCTAAATATTTCAAGTGTTAGTTCTTTCAAACCCCATCAACCCTCAACGTGGCCCTCGGGTCAATTTTTACACATCAATTAATTGGAAACATGAAGAAAAGATGACAAAATCAGCCATGAATTCATGAAAACCAGAAATATGTCCATAATAATATTTGATCACTGGTATATGTTGAGTTAAATTTGAGATATAATCGACCGTAATCGTTTTTCTATACTACAATTTGACCCCCTGGCAGTGAGAATTAAATGAATGTGGCTCCTTGCTGTGACCAAAGTTGCCCAATCCCTGATCTAGAACAACAATTCTTCATTTGGTAATAGATAATCGATAGGCCTAGAGTCAGGTATCTGTTTTGAATATTAGCACATTTCTTAGCTAGCTATCTTTTACAACCGTTTATCCAGTTCTGTATTACCAGATATATCCATTAGCCTTAGCTTAGTGTTTGGCTCCTGCTAGCTTGAATGAATGGATAAGTGGTAGAAAGGTTAGCTACGTTCATGCTTAGTTTGTTACTTTCAGCTAATTATTCTCGGGGTGTCAGTAGCAGGTCAGTCTGTAGGGACTTGGGTTGGGAACTGGATGGTCGTCGGTTCAGGTCCCGTTAACGGGATACGGTATGGAAGTTGTTGTGGTTGCTGAAGAGTTGCTTGATCCCCCAACAGCTCTGGCGCACTCCCCGTGTAGCATCCCCACCCTGACATCTCTCCATTAATGCCTTTCCATAGGTCCTGGTTGTGCATGTGTGAATGTTAGGCCGATGTGTATGATGAGAATGCCTCTCGTTGACAGACGTAAAACCATGTGGTTACATTCCCACAGTTAATCTACAGCAAGTCTTTAAGCTAATCTTACTTGTTGCTTTTAGCTTTTGACCTCAGCCATCAATTAGCTAGCTTACTTGTTGTTTTTTGCAAACCATAATAAACTTTCAAACTGATAAAATAGATTTTTCTGAATGTTCTGCTCTAAGTTCTGCTTTTTATTGTAACAAACACATTTTGAGTGACGTACTGCTTCATGCTAGTTAGCCATTATGTAATATGTGCCTATTTTGTGTAGTAGGCCCTGGCAGAGCGAGTGAGTCAGCATTTGAGAGCCGCTCTGAGAAGAGTCACATATCACTTCTCTACACTTACTGTATTGTATTGTTCTGTCAGTCAGCATGTGGCTGAACCGCTCAGATCTGTTTCAGTAACAGCCCACACAGCAGCCTGAATGGCACAGCTGTCCACTTCTCGCAAATCTGTGTTACAAGCCGAGTAAACGCTGTCAAATGATTTGTTGTGCTGTCCTGCTTGGAGCACATTATACTGGTACAGTTTGTCAACAGGGATAGACAAAGACTGCTCTTACACAGAGAGTGGTTGTTCAGAGAAATGTTTGTGAATTTAGCAGTTTAAGACAGGAAATTGTAACTTTTTTTTTTTTTTGTGTGTGCGTGTTTGTTTGTTTATGTGGCCTGTTCATCACCGGGCTACAAATGGCTTCCAACACCGACCATAAAATTTCCTCTAATTTGCAAGTGGCAACAACAATTAGCTTCGCAATGAAAATGGCTGCTTCAGCCCATTGTGAATGTCAGACTGTGTGTCTAATGGCCGACTCATCAGCCGCAGCCGGTAAGCAGTCAGAGGGAAGCTGCATCCATCTTCCCAATTGTGCCTAATGAGATATCGATCAGGAACATGCAGCTCTATCAATATTTCCATAGATTCGTGCTAGCACATAGCGCTAGTTCAGGTTAGCGACATGAAATACTGCATACAGTAGCCTTTGCATAGTATATGTGGGCTCCATAAAATACAGTAAATGATCCTTAAAAAACTCAGTGTGTCTGTATCTCTTTATTTTTTTGAGTTTCTTCCATCCCTGCACTGCTTCCTCTGGCTTTTGTTCCATTTTTTTTCTTTCTCAGCCCACTCAGGCAAAGCTTTACCTTGATGCAGAGCAACTGAAAAAAGGTCTCTTTGTCAATCTTTTGTCTGTCTTTATCTCTTTTCCTTACCCCCACCCCTCTCACCTAGTATCTCAAATAGAGCCTGACACACTTTGCTTTGCATGAGCTACATTGCTGGATGTGTGTGGCTCGCCCTTTGTTTGTGTTTGCACAACAGTAGCTTCTGGATCTATGAGAAGATGAAGCGAGCGGGTCGTGGCCGCACTGTTGCTCCCTGTCCTGTGTGCGCTCGCCTGCGGTGACATTATCAGTCGCCACAGGGGACGGTCCACGACTTGCAGCGGTCGGTTTGACCCCCGACATGAACCCAGGGTTTCAAACTGCGCCTTCACATGTCAGACCAAGCCCACACAGCAACTTGAGCCGTCGAAATGCACCATCTCTGTGGCTGTTTGAAATTGAAAACCCTTGCTTTTTTTTTTATCTCCTTTTTTTTTTTTTTTACTCGTCCTTTTTATTCATGCCTCCTGTGGACTGCATTTAAATGGATATTCTCACACTTTAGGATGCAGCAGTAAGAAACAAATGCCCCGAATCAGTCCGTATAAGGATGAAACACAGAAGGGAGGAGGATGTGTGTGTGTGTGTGTGTGTGTGTGTGTGTGTGTGTGTGTGTGTGTGTGTGTGTGTGTGTGTGTGTGTGTGTAGGCAGCACAGCCCTGCACATCACTGCTTAACTAATGATTCCTCATATCATGTTGGGGAGCAACAGTCCCACAGCAGTCAGTCTTCATGCATGTTTACATTAACATGCCTTTCTGTAGGAATGTCCCCAGACAAAGATCCCATTCAACCAAATCAAATCCTGCCTCTGATGCTCAAACATAACCGCTCCCCACTTAAGACTACTAAAGCTTTGTTAGGCAACATCAAATATTCAATATACATCTAGTTTATCCTCTTCCCACCCTGATACCTCTCCTCTCCTCTCCTCACCTCCCCTCTCCTCTCCTCTCCTCACCTCCCCTCCCCTCCCCTCTCCTCTCCTCTCCTCTTCTCTCCTCTCCTCTCCTCACTCCTCTCCTCTTCATTTCTGTGTGGCGTTTTCCGTGCTCCGGCTCTGGTGTGAGAGGAAGGGAGGTGATTTTTTAAAATGGCTCCCCCTCTGTTCTCTCCTCCTGTTTTTAAACATGGTGCTCACAGCTAGAGCTGCAATCAGACAGGCCTTCACACTCTCACTGAAGTCCTTAGATGTGGTAAGAGAAGGAAAGGGAAGAGGAGGGGGGCACGGAGGAACAGAAATCTTTCCCTGTCGCCTGCCGCTCCTGCTCTGCTGTCAAGGCCAGTGTGTGTGTGTGTGTGTGTGTGTGTGTGTGTGTGTGTGTGTGTGTGTGTGCATAAATGTGTGAAGGATTTATTGCAAGGGAACTGTATGTTATTATGCATATGTATGTGCCTGTGCATGTTTGAGTGTATACATCACCTCTTCGGTCCCTTACGGGGGTTATGTGTCTGTGTGTGTTAGTGTGTACATGTGAATGTATGTGTGTGTGTGTGTGTGTGTGTGTGTGTGTGTGTGTGTGTGTGTGTGTGTGTGTGTTAATATGTCTGGGTGTCCATCAAAGCTCGGCACAGCAGAGACGACGGTGTAATTGCCTGTCTAGGGCAACAGAATAAGAAACAGGTATTGCTGGAAAGAACCCTGAGGTCTGCTCCCCTCTCACACTGCTGTGTGAAGGGTCATTTCTGCAGCCACACCACCACTTCACCACCACTTCACTACAGCTTCACTACAGCTTCACCACAGCTTCACCACAGCTTCACTACAGCTTCACTACAGCTTCACCACAGCTTCACTACAGCTTCACTACAGCTTCACTACAGCTTCACCACAGCTTCACTACAGCTTCACTACAGCTTCACCACAGCTTCACCACAGCTTCACTACAGCTTCACCACAGCTTCACCACAGCTTCACTACAGCTTCACCACAGCTTCACTACAGCTTCACCACAGCTTCACTACAGCTTCACTACAGCTTCACCACAGCTTCACTACAGCTTCACTACAGCTTCACCACAGCTTCACTACAGCTTCACCACAGCTTCACTACAGCTTCACCACAGCTTCACTACAGCTTCACCACAGCTTCACTACAGCTTCACTACAGCTTCACCACAGCTTCACTACAGCTTCACTACAGCTTCACCACAGCTTCACTACAGCTTCACCACAGCTTCACCACAGCTTCACTACAGCTTCACTACAGCTTCACTACAGCTTCACTACAATCACATTTTCCGTCTTATTTGATTTTGACTGTTCATTTGGCACCACACCAAACTCCTTATTAAGCCTACATAAGTGTGACGGTCTACCTGTAAGATTTATTTGGAGGATGCATGCTTATCTAATCATTTTTCTTAGCACTGGTTGTTAGCCAAATATTTAAACATTACAAGCTTTCCAACTTTAGCATTTCACAACTTGAAATGACATCTGTCTAAAGGACGGGGGTTATTCCATCAGTAACTTGGTGCTTCTTTTACATACAGAATGGCAATGCTAGAATATTACACTTCACGCCCTAGAGGTGCGAGCTGTACGGGTGCAGATGCAAAAACCTGGCTGCTCACTAACCAACAATAAGCCCTGCATTGATGTTTTTAGAAAATTTAAATAACTCTACTTCCAGCCCCTGAAACCATGCTATAGAGTGTCAACAAGACACCAAATGTTAAACAGTTAAACTTACACTTCGTCTTCTTACTGATTTTCCACTGGCTCTGTTGAATTTGAAGATATAAAGACCTCTTCTACTTATTCAGCTCCCAGTAAAATGTCTTAAATGATTGTCTTATATAAAAAATACTCAAGGATTCCTAACCCAAACAATTAAATTACCTTCAAACAAGCTAGCAGCAGCTCAGCTCCCAGTCCCTCCTGTCCTTCTGTGTCCGTAAGGAAGAGCGCCAAAAACATTCAAAAAGGTTTTCACCTGTTTTAAAACATAGGGCATTTTTAGAAACGGAAAAAACTCCAAACAACGAACACTGAGATCATCTTCCTCTTAAAGAACCTCAAGAAATGAAAAACATGCCAGCGGCAGCTCAGCTCTCAGACCCTCCTACAAGTTTTAAATCACTGCGTCTGTTGTTTTTGTAGAAGAAGACCTCTGTGGTAAATAAAGACCAGGCTTGTTTACATTGAACACTAAAAGGGACATTTTTAGACTCCCTTTACAAAGTGAACACAATGCCTGTATACATTCACGCAGCTATAAAAAAATACAGCCAGATGTTCGAGTTATAAAATGTGGGTTAACATTGGTCTTCTTGTCTGATCATTAAGTGTTGATTTCTGTGTGGGCGCCCTGTATTCCTCTGTATAGTAGGTATAGAAGATATAGGTTACGTGCTATATTAGGATACATTCATTGTGTTTGCACTTCAGAGCTCCGACTCCAGCGCTGCAGCCCACACAAACTGCCACAGGAGAAAACAACGTGCTCTCCTTCCCTTTTCTTTTCTTTTTTATGTGTGAGGAGTTTTGTATGCCCACTCACCTTACATGACTGCATAAAATGTGGCTGCCACTCATAACTGCAGTCATAACCTGCAGTGGAGTTGTTGACGCCAGAGAGGAGTAATGATGGAAGTGCGAGCAGCTACTTCAGCACCATGGACAGGGCTTAGAGAGCATAATACCCGGGCTGACTGCCTCCAGAGGGCCCCCAGAGGGAAAAATATCTGTGAGCTGCTTATTACAGGAGACAGTCTGGAGGAAATGTGTGCATCTGTACTGTCAGTCTGTGCATAAACATGGACGACTGTAAGTTTGTGTTCATGTTTACGGGTATGTGTGTGTTTATATTTAACATTCAATGTGTGCATCACCGTTTATATAGCACCTTATTTCCTCTTTAAAGCCCCATTTCAGGAATGAGTGATGGAATACAAAGCACTGATGAAGCTTTTGAGTGACAGGACAGTGCCAGACAGGGGGATAAGGAAGGTGTCCACTGGGAAGGGGGGGGGGGTCAGGAGGGGGAGTACGAGGGAGGCAGAATTCCAGTCAACACTCAGTAGCATGCACTTCAGCTAATGAGAGAGGCAAGGGGTCAGCTTCTAACTACACAGAGATAATGGCCATCTCCTGAAACCATGGCAACAGCAGCCAGCCATCCTGCTACTATCCCCCCCCCCCCCCCCCCCCCCCCCCCTCCTCCTCCTCACCCTCATGCTGCCTGCATGCTCATCTTACTTTACCCCAACTGAAATGAATTTCTTTTTTTTTTCTTTTTTTTTACTGTGAAGAAAATCAATGCGGGGCTTTTTGTCGGTTAATGACCAGCCAGATTTTTTTTTTTTTTTGCATCTGCACCGGAACAGCTTGGAGACATGCATAAAACATTGCACCTGTCATCTCTAGCAGTGCCATCGCCATGTAAAATTAGGGTTAAATTGCAGAATGAGTAACACCTCGGCTTAAGAAAGGTGGACTAAATTCATCGTGTCAAAGACAAATAGGAGAGAAATGGACAGAGAGGTTAGGGGGTTAGGGGAGAGGAAATGTGGGAGTGCAGTTAGTGATGGAGTCAAATGTGTAAAAAAGCAAAGCAAGATAATTTTTCTCCAGGAGTTGGATTCATAAAACGTCACATTTCAAAAGAAGAAATACAGTTAACAGAGTGGTGAAGGAGGGGAAACCAGGTAATCATTTTTAAAAATAGGAAATAGGAAACCCTGCTGCTCATGCCCGCCCTTTCCCAGCTGGAAATTCACACAACTACACTAATTCTACACTTTCCTGCTCTCTTTAATCCACCGGGGAGTACTGTGCATACGAGTGTTTTTATGTGTGTGATGTGTGGTGTGTATATGTGAAGCTCGGTGCGCTTGTGCTTCTTCATGTGAGTCTGCTGGAAACGGCTTGAACTTCTGACAACATAATTACGCACACGCGCAGCGGCTGTGGATGAAGATGTAGCTTTTTGAGTCGGCATGTGTGTGAGTGTGTGGTTAAGAAGCATGATATGGGCTCTGACACACACACACACACACACACACACACACACACACAGCGATGCAGACAGGGGAGAATGGACAGGCCTTGTAGTGGCACATCAGCACCATGGACAGCGTCTGACCCATCCGAGTCCAATTAGAGCTGCTGTGACCAGACGGGCAGTTAGGCAGACACTTAGCCTGCCGGGTTGGATGAGGATAGAGAGCCTTTGGTGTAATGGGCTGCAGGGAACACACACTTTTAATAAGAAGGCGTGGGAGGATGGGTTTTAATGAGGGATGTGCTGGATTGTGGGGGTGTCATGTGGTCCCAGATACCCTGTCTGACCATTAAGATCTCTTATGTGTGAACGCTGTGTAATTTGCACTAGTTACGTCTCCAGCGTTAAGCAGTGATTGAAGAATATAATGTGGGCGTGTAGAGCTCAATGCTGTGGCTTCATAGTTGGTGTTTTTAAGATCACCCACTGGAGGAAGTACTTCGGCTGCTGCTGCTTCCATCACTCTGTTTTAGTGGTTTTATTGGGAATACACAGCTTCTCGGGGGGCAATGTTCTATACAGCAAAAGTTATAGAGCTCCATATCCTTGAAACCAGCTGTTATTGATGTAAGGAGTGCCATTAAATGCACATCATTACAAGAGTGAACATGTTTTTGTAAATGTTTCGAAGTAATCTAACAAACAAAGTAACGCTGTTTTGATATAATTGCTTCAACATGCCATATGTTATTATACGAGGCAAGACAGGAAAACCGTCTGGTTACAACGTAATTAAAACAGACTCTAGAGTTTATCTCAGGCACAGCTTTACTCAACACAACCCAATCAACATGACTTATATAGACAGTCAACTGCACTGAGCAAACTCTCCTGCCTGCAGTCTTTTGACCATTCAGAGCACTTTTTAACAACGTTAAACACACTCGCATACTGAGCGCACAGCCTTGGCATGAAATGTTAAGGTTCTGTGTCTTGCCCAATGGCATTTTGACATTCAAACTAGATGTGCCTTGGCTTGACCCCCAATCTTCTAATAAGAGCAAAAGCCATTATCTTTCCTGCACGACAGTCATAGCCATGCACAAAAGTAAATGCTAAATGGACTTAAGCACATCAGGGCAGAGGTTGCTTTGTATAGTGACCATCATGTCACTAGTCCAAGGCATACACATTCATAAGCCGCCGATGAAGCAGTGGGAGCAACAAGGACACATCGGACATGTAGCTGCAGGAGATGGGGATTGAACTCCCAGACTTCCAGACAACCGACTCTACCAACTTAGCCACAGTCACTCCCAGTAATAGAGAAGGGAAGACCATCAGATTTTATTGTAGAGGTAGCTAGGGATCAGTTCAAATGTCCACCAGTGTAGAACCAAACATCATCTTTCATCAATGGTACAGTAATGGTTACAGTTGAGTTAGGATGGACTTTGTGTGATTATGTGACTGATATTTTGGAATATAGGTAGTGAGGGGCACCAGCAGCCTAAGTTGACGGCGCAGGTTCAAATCCAACCTGTGGCTCCTTCCCCACATCCCACTCTTTCTCCCAGATTTCCAACTCTATCCACCGTCCTGTCCCTAAAATAAAGGCACAAAAAGCCCCAATAGAAACCCTTTAAAACAAACACAGTGTGTACTGTAGGTAGTTGTTTCTGTCACAGAGACACAGCCTTATTATTTTGTCCTCACATGCTGCTGTACATATACTGTACCTAATACCTTTTTTCAACGTTCCTTTAGGTTCCAATTTCAGTGTTTTCAAATAGTGTTTGTGACGTCTTAAATCCTCATCTTTCCCTCCCCTTCCTTCTGTAGTGGGATAAGGTTTTAATCTCTGTCACACTGCAGGCAGTTTGTCTTTCTTAACACCCAACTTAAGTTGTCACCCAGTGTTTTCATTGCAGGGTTTTATTGTAGCACCAGTATTCATTTAAATCCTCATTGTTGTGCTTCTTTTCCTTCTTTTTCCTTACTCAATTTAATTATTTTCGCTCCTGGCAGCACATCTTTTCCTCTGACTTATTCATTCTCCGGAGTACTTTTTTTTTCTCCCAGTAAGAATAAAAACAATATTTTAAGGGCTATCACTTTCTTTGTATTCCACATATCAGTAACCTCTTTCTCTTGTCCCCTCTCTGTTCAGCTGTTCTCAGAAGAATCGCTGTGAGCGCGCAGATGAGCCGTACCGCTTCGCCGCCGCTCTCAACCAGTGTGTGAAGGCCACTGTGTACCCAGACAGCATTGCGGTGTCAGAGCCCAGCGTACCTGTAAGTCCACACACACACACACACACACACACACACACACACACAGACACACACACACACACACACACACATATCCCCAAGTACATTTCTACTTACGCTCACACAACGTGCTAAAACACCAGCACTCTCATCCACTACTTGCGCACATTACAATGAAAAATTAGCTCCCATTTACATATTCCCTACCCACGTACAGAGGCAGAAGATTTTAAATGATCCCACATCGCAGTTTGCCTCGTCTTGATTGTGCTTGATGCATAAACATTAGATGGGGAAGGTTCATAAGAGCTCTGCGTGGGCGTTTCAACGTGCATATGCTCACTTGGTACCGAGCAGTCAATATGTGTGCCAAGACATGTTTGTGTGGGTGTGTGTGTGTGGGTGGAAAAGTTGTCCGAGTGCAGCTCAGAATTTCCACACGGACCAAGCGAAATAAAAGGGCGATAGAACATCCGTGGTGAAAGATTCAACATTTCCGTGTTTAGGCGGACGCTGTACGTGAACAGACATGGACACACACTTTGGGTGTCTTAAATACCAGCGCTGCTCGGGTGCTGGATAGCCTAACGGTTATGTCACATGCCCCATGTACGGCGGCTATAGTTCAGCGGCCGTGTGTTTGAATCCAACCTCCGTCCTTTGCTGCATGTCATCCCCCACTCTCTCCTCCCACTGTTTCCTGTCTCTCTTCAGCGGTCCTCTTTAATAAAGGAAAATGGCCCAACAAATTAAATACCATCACTGCTGAAGGGTCCATTTATCCATTTATTTATAAAATAATTGGTCAAAATTGGTCACCCAAGAGTTGGAATGATTCAGCTTGAGCATATCGGATTGACACATTTCTCTTTTTATCCCAATAGTAAGTGTTCTGTAATTAAAGCGATTCAAGGGAGCTTTATTTATTTAAATTGCAACTCAAAGTGCTTCACCAGAGCGTTCTCATCACAGGTCATCAACTAGTGAGGCTTAACGTTTCAGATAACCTCTGGTGTCCAATTAAGACCCGCAAGGTCATTCTTGTTGAGATTCAAATTCAACTGGTAGCCTCCTTTTACTTCTTCTCCAACGTGGCAAAATGGCATCATGGGGTTTGACTTGAGCTCAACTTTTCTGGAGATGTTTTTTTTCTGTTATTGGTGCAAAACTCACCCTCCAACCACCTCTGCCCGATGTCAACTTTCTCTGACTCCCTTCAACTTTAAGAGCTTTGTCTTTCAGCGTCTGCTGTTGAAATGGAAAGGTCAACAAGTCAACATGAAGTTGAACGTCCAATCGCCTCGTGCGGATGCTGAGAGCTGTCTTGTGCTTCTGTATGAGACGCAGAGACACTCTGCTAAGCATAAGAAAACACAAACAATAGAATTACAATCCAAACAGTGCTTTATAACATCCGTTATTTCAGTTAACATAGAATACATTGAAATAGAATAGAAAGCATGTCTTAAATACAGATACACCGTAGATTACAGTTCAGTTACGATGGAACTAAGGGAATAAAAAAAATATGAGGAAACCAACAAAACCAATCAAAGGAGAACCTCAGAGTTTGAACATTTGGGTTACAGATTTATATTTATTATGTCAAAAGCATTGATAGACAAACACATGAGTTTGACAAGAGAAACAGTTTTCCTTAGTGCTCATTTTGTTCTGAGCTGATTTATGTTTCAGGGTGCTTGGCGAGCTCTTATTTACATCTACAGAACGAGTTGTGTAATCTGTAAGTACTGGCGCTCTTCAGTCTGTTTACAGAGATGTTTGGCATACTTTCATAGACTATTCTTCCAGGCATCAGAGTCCAGGATGTGATAATTTTGGCAGTTTGGTCCAAGGAAACAAGCCCATTTGATAATAATGGGATGATGATAGACAGCAGGTTTCTCCAGAGCTGCTCTTTTCCCCATGGCATGATATCTCCTCCTCACACCCGCCCTTAGAGGGTCTCGCCCCTGTTGTCCAGTTTACAAACAACACTTTATCAGACAGCGTGTCAGCAGTTATGTTTTTTTTATTTCCATGTCAGCCACTCCAGCAACAGGGTCATCTCACAAATCCAGAATCCCACTGGGGCCGACAGCGATCTCCATGACAACACTCGCCTCTTCTTCTTCATGTGGGCACGGGCAGCTTAAAAAAAAAAACAAAAAAAACCAAATCACCTTTATTTTGATTCTGCCACCAATTAGGCTGCAAAACATCATCGACAGAAGAAGAAAAAGAGCAAAGGCGTCACGCTCTGGGATGAGCTTACTTTCTGCAGCGGCAACATTTGAGTGTTTATCTGTATGTGTGTGTCTTGACGGCGCGATAAGAGCTAATTAATGTGAGAGGCAACTCAGGGGATTCTTCATTGAACAAAAGACATTGATTGCTGCGATCGCTGTAATCAAGGATCTCACCTCCGAGTGGAGCAACAGAAAACACGGTGAGAGTAAAAACAGGGGAAGGCGAGAGGTCCTCTGCTGCTGCTGCCGCAAAAACAGAAAAGACATCATATATCCTCTGAATGGGTACAGGAGTAAGCCAGCTAACGAGGGAGGCCGTGTAGTCGGCTGCAGAGACAGTCAGCATCTCCTGAAAAGTCGTACAGTTAAGCTGCTCAGCTGCCTCGCCTGTCCCAGTAGCCCCGCGGCGTTTAGTGAGAGGCAGATAAAACAAAGAGAAACTTCAAACGGTATGGCCCAAAAATAACAGCTAATGGAACAAGAATGTGAAATGCCATGGTGATAATTATCCAGGCTGCCTCTCTTGGCTAGAGAGCTGGATCACACACACACACACACACACACACACTCCAGAGCCAGTGCGTGCAGAATACATTTATTTATAGGCAGAGCAGCTGAGCGCTCCAGCCCCGGTGTCACTGCTCTCCAGAGAACGACTTCAAACGCCTCTGTGAGCATCCGCATGTGTGTGCTGCAGATTACATCGTGTGTGATTGCGCGGTGTGGTGTTTTTTTTTGTTTGTTGTTGCTTGTGTCTCATGCAACTACGTGTCCTTGTGAGAGACAAAGTAAGAGCGCACAAAAATAGAATTAGTCGTGTCATTTTTTTATCCTTCTTTTCCCCTTTTAAGGCTTCTTCTTAGTTTCGACCCCTGACTGAGTCAAAATGATCGGCTCCTACCTCTGAAAAGAAACTCTCAGTAAAAACAGTTAGATTAAGATCGAATCACCGCCTTCTTTCTCTTATTATGGTGCTGATAACATTTTTAAGAAGCAGCAGCGCTTCTTGGCAAACTGGACGGACAGCTTTGCCAGCGGCAGAGTGTTCTTTTTTACATTCTGTTCAGAGCTTATTTCATTGCTGCACTTCAATCTGCTATGTTTCTAACATCTTCCCTATCATATCATCTATACTGAATATGCAATTTCTCACTGCTATTAGGCATGTGCAGTAGTAAATGTTTCCCCAGTTTCACTGAAAATTGTAATAAAATCTGAGGCCTCAAACTTTTGTCAAATCTTTTAAACGTTGTTGTTTCTTGTCTCGTACAGTTACTGGTGCGAGTGAGCCATGTTCCAGACCTTTCCGCGGGCATCACCTGTTCCTTTGGCAACCTGACGGAGGTAGAGGGTCAGGTCAACGGCAACCAGATACTTTGCGTGTCTCCTGCTGCCAAGGACGTGCCCGTCATCCCCACAGACCAAGGTACCCAAAACAATCAGACAAACACACCATGGAAATCTGATGAATAGTGTGCTTCCAGAAAAGAGAATTTTCTATCCAGTCAACCCTGCTCTGATCTGATCTTGGCCAAAAGATGAGAACACAGTCTTTGAAAGATCCCCATTTGTCCCTCTCTGTATGTCATTCATGCTGCATTGGGCTGATCATCTGCACACACTCTGAACCCTCTTCATCGATTCAACATTCCCGAGTTTAAGCAGGCACCCGTCCCGATAACAAACTCCTGCTGATCCAGGATCAGTCGACTGGCTGTGAAGTGTGCTACACACAAGGCGAGGCCCCATTAGAGCTGATGGGGGATCAGATTGAGGTCCCCTGGCCTGTGGCTGAGCTGCAGATCACCACATTACCGCCCTCAGATAGGGCTAATAGGCACTAGTCTGTCATGCAGTTCAATCAGCTGAGGGACGATGGGGGAAGCTGATGTGGAGGATTAGAGTCTTATCAAAGCCAAGTTAAAGTCTGTTGTTTGCTTGTGAGTGATACCTGATAAAAACACACAGAAAAAAAACATTTAATTAAAACTGCAAGCAGAACTGAAAGGTCCATGTGGTTTTGACACTGCCTGAAGGAGTGAAATATCACCTCATGTGTCCGCTGTGTTGCATGCACAAAAAACATGTTCATATACATTACGTTGCTATGGAAACAAAGTGTGGACAATGCAGTGTAAATGTCAATATGAATGCTGTTTCCCCCACACAAGCCACAAAGCCTCTTACCAGTAGGTATTTGACTTTGACTTTGAATGATTTTTGGAATAAATTTAAAGAGAAATTGACAACTTCCCTTTTGGGTTTAGCTGCAAGAGGCCTTTATATTGGCCTTGTATTAATACATATGGCGACCACATTTTGAAAATGAATGTGAAACAATGTGCGGCACCTTCTTTGTTGAAATATTCTGGGCTGCTCTCCGTAAAAGAATAAGAAGCAATACAACAAAAGAACCCAAACAGCATGAGAAAACCAAGAACTTAGCAAGAACTTGGGGAAAAGTTTGGGTCAGATTGGAAACTTGATAATTGAGGTACAATAACATCCTATTGCATAAGCCGTGTTGCCATGGCAATGAAGCATTACTGCATTACAAATCTTGAACAGCTTTTTCATCATAATTAACTTCTCTATCTGTTGGCCATGTTTGAGCTGGATTGGTTAAGTCTCCTTGGATGAGTTTGTTGAAGTAGGACCATTTAGATGGCCGACCGCCTGTTGAGTTTTGGGAATAGCTCCAAGAGGGTTTTTTGTTGGTCTTGACATGATACATGCGTCTACCAAAGTTTGTACATGTAAGTGAAACGTAGTGGAAAGGCTACTTGGTTGAAGTTTTGTAGGGTTAGCGGTGAAGCTTTTTTGGTCATACGCAACCCCCACAGTCACCAGTTTTCAAATGTGTGCAAATTTGAACAGCCCCTTTAAATCCCCTCAAGTGTGATGTATTTCAACAGAGGTCAAAAGATCCAATCAGCTATATTACCCTTCATCTAAAAAGAACAAGTCCAGAGTAGAACACATGAATGGTTGTTGTAAAGTATCTATAACCAGCTTAAAAAAAACGTGTAAGTCCAAGGATAAACATATGCTAATCACCTCTAATATACTATTCATAGAAATCTGCTGACCTTTCGAGCATCCCTCCAGCAATGTTTCAGTAAATAAACCACCGCAGATCTGGCATTTATTTATTTGCAAACACATATATCATTATGAATACTAACACCTGTTGTCTGACAGTAAATACCTGTTGTTTGCGAGCCAAGATGGCCGCAGGGTGTCGAAGCCAAACACCCTGAATAATATATAATGTGCCGTGTGTGGAAATCAGTGTGTGTGTTTTGGGGGGTTTGGTAATCCTCCTCCCTGTGAGTAAATGACAGGCCTGTTTGCCCAGAGCTCCCATGGGGGGACTGCTGCATCAGGCGCTAATATGACTGTTCTCCCCTAGGTAAATGTCAGCCAATCCCCCTGTAAGCTCTTCCATCCATCCATCCATCTAGCTGTCCATCCATCCTGCCACTCCTTTCCCTCCATCCCCCCCTCCCTTCTTCCCCTCTGACCACCTTCCCTTCCTCTTTTGTCCCTTCTCCTGGCTGTTTTTACTCTACATTCACCCCCTCCTGAGGCCACTTCCTCCTGACCTCCCCGCTATCCTCCTCCATCTTCTGTCCCTAAGCAAGCTTTTCTATCTGTTGCACATCAACATCGATCGTGCAGTGGCAATGTCCTGAAGGAAAGAAGAGGAGGAAATGAGATTAAAAGTGCAGAAAAGGACAAAGTGAAGGAGAAATGAAATGAGCAGGAGGGATGTTGATGATGTTGAGCTTGAAATTATACAAAAAATTTGGCGCTCATCCCTGCAAAGTAAGACCAGAATCCTACAGGAGTTTTTTTTTTTTTTTTTTTGCGTGGACGGGAACTCAGCACGACTCTGTTTTTTGCCGGATCCTGTGAGACTAATGTGTAACAGTAGAAGTCAGCGATGAGCCCAGCTCTCCTTGCTGAACAGACTTGTGTGAAACAGAGCCTGATTCCCAACAGGTGCTGCGGAGAGAACGGGGCACGGAGGGTCATTCAAGCCTCCTACACACTGAATGTCATCTGAAATTCAGGCTGTTCTGCACATACACATTTACAAACACACACTCTGACACACACATATTTATGGAGTCTGTTTCCCCGTAGGAAGAGATAAAAGGCTGATTTTGAAAAAGAACAGATGCACAGCCAAAACTCTGTTCAGCAAGATGCAGGAAAGTTAAATTTGATCAGAATAAATGGATCTTATCTGATTGAAAAATTCAAACTTTACCAAACATATTTATAAACATGAGCCTGGTTTCTTTAGATTGGGCTTGTGTACATACAACACATGCAAGCGTATATACGTTTTTACTTATTTAATACTCTAACTTATATGCCAAATCATGCAGCTCATAAAATCTAACCAATAAAAATAAGATTTAGTGATGTTTTCTGTTCTCAGTGCTTCACATCTTATCCCAGACATTCCTGTAATCCTGCACTTATTAGCTGTTACTGGGTTATACTGCTCTGCTGTGATTGGCTGGTATCCATTACTTGAAAGTTTGCCTTTAGGGCTTTCTAACTGTAAGCTCTTTCACCCAGCAGTACAAGAGGCTGCTGTCAGTGTTCTGTGTAAAAGTCCATGTTGAATAATATCTTGTGACAGAACTACAGTCATGTTTGCTTTGTGTTAAGTCTAGCAAAATGTATCTATACTTATTTCTGTCTTTGTTTTTTTAGGAATCAAATGGCAAAAGACAGATAATAAAACTGCTTTCTATTGGTTGAGGGGTTATTATAAGTAGTAAAAGTAATAAAATATATAAGTTTTCTACAGCGACAGCATCAGTGCCTTAAAGCTCCTATGAGGAGATTTCTGCTGGTACTGAAACAGACTGGAATTAATGTGAATGACCCTTTATGAGCCTCAAATGCAAACCAGACCATCAGTTTATAGATTGGTTCATTTCCATTTAGTTTTTTTAGGTGCCTGAAGGTGCTACTGCAGGGTAGGTGTCAAGACAAATTGATAATAGCACGCTGCACATTATTTTTTTATTCCTTCACAAAGATTCTGGATGAGTCATAGATTATATATATACATTTTGGTAACAAAACACTTCTTACACATTTACAGTACAAATTCAGCAAAATCATAAATAGGTACAGCTTTGTCCATAGGGGGCGCCAAAATCAACACAAACCAAAAGCCAACCAAACTTTGACCATTATAAGAACTCTCTACAACCATGCACCTGTTTAGTTTCATTCGGGTGATCTTCCTTATTAAAGTTTTACTCATAGGTTTCTTAGCCAATCGCAGCACTGAAAGATGGTACCATATAAGCTTGATGAAGAAAAATAAATGGTGCATTCAAAACAATGCAAAAAAGATGTGAAAAAAAAAAAAAAAAAAGTATGTCACTGTACTTTGATTGCACATCAGCTTGCTGAAATATTTCCATCTCTTTTTACAGATTGGTCGGGCGTTGAGCTGAGACTCAACTCGAAGGAGACGGGTCAGATGCTCATCAGCACAGAGGTCAAGTTCTACAACTGCAGTGTTCACCAACTGTGAGTATCTCTCTCTCTCTCTCTCTCTCGCTCCCATTCATTCTTTTTTTAATCCACAAAACAAAGCCCCAGCCCTGCTGCCCAAAAAACCCACTGGATCAATGCTTTGGGAATTAGTTACAATTTGTCCTTAACCTAAGCTGGCCCTTAAAATATCCTCTGTAAAGACTAATGTAATCTGATCGCTGAATGCTCCCTGAGCACCACAACAGGAAGTTTCTGTGCTGTTTTGGCTAATGAAGCCTTCCTCTCAGACACGCTGCTGTACAAAACACGCAGCCTTCTCTGCCTAACAGGTCTTCAGTGGGGATTTCATGCCTGTTTTCATGCCGTGTCTGTCACTGATAGAGTGATGCTGGATTGAATCCCTGAATTAGAGATCTCGGTGTCGGCGCTGCCTTTGCGATTGCTCGCTTTCGCTCCACGGTGGCAGATTCTGTTTGAGCTACATCCAAAAGGCCTTGATGACTTGGGAGTATCACAGGAAGAACACTGAGGACATCACAGCAGTGATGCTAGCAGGGTGGGAGGGGAGGGGAGGGGAGGGGAGGGGGGGGGGCAGATATCTTAGCACGTCATATTAGCCTTTCACTATCCCCTCGGCTGTAAAACCAAATGTTGTAGCCACTGTCTCCTTTGCCAGATAAAAGCTGGCAATGTTACCCTGCCTCTCTCGTATACACACACAGACACACACACACACACACACACACATACACACACTCTGCCTTATAGCTGCATATGGCTGTCTGCTGTTTGAAAGCAAAGAAAGCAATTACCAGCTCTCACATCAGCCCAGTTAATCGCCGGCGACAAACACACTCGTGCACACAGCCACACACACTCAGACACGCAAAGAAAGATGCATACACTTGAAAAGGGCATAAACTCTCCCTCGCACGCTCTGATGCCAGCTACCTCTCTCTCTCTCCCCCTCCCCTCTCTCTCTCAGTCTTACACACATAGTGTACTCTCCGATTGCCAGAAGGTGAATCAGCCCCATTCTTCTGAATTAGTGCGCTCGCCAGAGCTCCCTCCCAAGCTTTTGCACTGATTAATATTTCACAGTAAGCAAGTGTGTGTAACTGAAAACGTATTTCAGAGAGAGAGAGAGAGAGAGAGAGAGAGAAAGAGAGAGAGAGAATAGGGAGGTTGAGCCAAGCGAGACTACAATACACAACTCCTGAACAACTCTTCATGAATACATCGCGCTGTAAATGCCATCACAATTAATTTAAAGTACGAGCGGTGTTTGTGAGAGAAGCATACAATAAGTGTCAGGACTTATAGCCTCAGGCTGTCACTTTACTGTTTTCTTGTCCCCTCAGCCATGTGTGTCATACACTTTGACAGAACTTCGTTGTACTGAAGTCAGATTCTGAGGTCATTGTGTGAAATAACTCGGTAATTCAAAACGAATGCGAGACTTTCACTTGTGTTCATGCAGCTTGGCGGGGAGACTTTAACTTAGGATTTAAAGCAGATTTGGCAAAAACGTCAATGTCTTTATTAAAGTACAGGCTGCGAAAGTACTCACAGTATTAAAGTAAATCAGCCCTCATTAAGGACGTTTCTATCTGTGCAAACTTGGCTGAACCTCACGCCATAAACAATGGGACTGAAATCAGTCTAACTTTAAAGTAAAACAATATAATCACAGAAATACTCTCCAGTGTAAAGATGATCAGTTGGATGATCAGCCGTCAATCTGCTTTTAATGATTTCAGAAATGTTTGCGGGTCCACCCTCCGTTCAAGGCGCCACATGTTCTCCCTGTGTGACGCAGACATCACATTCACATGACACCTGCGCTACTTGCTTAACTCAACTCAACTCAACTTTATTTATATGGCACTTTAAACACAACACAGTTGATCCAAAGTGCTGAACAGTGCAGAAACAAAGCATTAGATAGTAACAGACAAGAACAACAACAATTGTGACAGTTAATTCCAGTGTAACACAAGACTAACAGAGCTATGGGGTTTTGTGCTTGACGTGTTACTGAACACTGAAGGCAATTGAGTATAAATATTTTTTAAGGCGAGTCTACTTGTCTATTTTAAAAGATATGTGTTGACGGATATGCCAAGGAATCCTCGTTTCTATGTGTTTTTGTTCCAGCCCATCAGGTTGAAATCACATGTGGTCGTAGAATGCTGGCGCTCTATGCTGCATTTTAAGATAAAAGATAATTCCCCTTTAATGCCTCAAAGCTTATGTAGTAAAGCCTGTTTTAAAAGTATAAGGAAGAGAAAGTACACACATCTGTGTTAACATTTTGTGCGTAAAAGTATAACCCTTTGATAAAAGACTTCTTACACTAACATCAAATATGGTATACCCCCCCTGTAGTGACACAAACACACAAACATGTTGTACATGCTAAAAACATTTGTCACACACAGACACACACCTAACAGCTGGTAATTACAGCCACACTCCGACAATGCAGGGCTAATGGTAATTGCAGGATCAAGCTGCGCCAGTGTCTTATTTGTCCTCATTACTCAACGTTCCTCCGCTCTCTCGCTCCCTGTCTCTCCTCCCTCCATCTGATTCTGGTTTACGAGGGCTAATATTCAGCCCGACCCGCACGCATGACACGTGGTATTAATGTACGGCGGAAGAAAATATATGCAGGGAGGGTTTGGCCCCGGCAGCGTTTAGGTACCGTGCCAACCACAAGGGCAACAACAACAGCAGGTGCCCACTTGGGATCTTAACTCATTTCCTCCGTGGCACTTCCCCCCACTTTGGCAAACTCGCTGCTTCTCCTTGACTCTGCTGCTTTTTTTTCCTGACTCTGTGTGTGTGTGTGTGTGTGTGTGTGTGTGTGTGTCTGTGTGTGTGTGTGTGTGTGTGTGTGTGTGTGTGTGTGTATGTGTGTCCACGCAGGTGTCTGTCATGTGTGAACAGTGCCTTCCGCTGCCACTGGTGCAAGTACCGCAACTTGTGTACCCATGACCCCTCCAGCTGTTCCTTCCAGGAGGGACGAGTCAACGCCTCCGAGGTGGGTGGAACACGAACACACACATGCACACACAAAAAAAACAAAAAACATATGGAATATAAAACACACAAATGCACAAAAACATACACATGCATACTGCATGATCAAGCTAGCTAGCCCCCCCCCCCCCCCCCCCCCCCCCCCCCTCTCTCTCTCTCTCTCTCTCTCTCTCTCTCGCTCGCTCGCTCTCCTCCTGCCTGCTGCATCCTGCTCAGTCTTCCAGCTCAGAGTCAGCCTCGGGGCATGTCTTCAGAAAGACAGCCATCTAAAGCTCTTCTATTTCCACATTGGCGTTTCTCACTCAGCTCTCTTGTTCTCCGCAGCGTCAATTAACACTCTATTATCTGTGGAGTTATCGAGCTTAGCGTGTCTTTAACGATGACACAGGATCACTCTGACCCAGTCAATCACATGCAGGAGGTGTGTTTCTATGATAATCTGACTGTTTGAAAAGAAAATACTTTGGTATTGCCCGTGTGTCTTTTCTCTTCTGAACTTTTTTAACTTGTGTAGAAGTTTAACAAACCGCTCCTTAAGCTGCTAAATTGGTAAAACATAGAGATCCATTAGCAACATCACAGAGCGTAATCTTTGGAATGCACAGGCATCTCCTTTAAAAGCAATGATGTTAAGTAGATCTTAGAGAACTTACATATCCGCACATAAGTGATTTTTACTAATGCAGGTGGACCTTATGATTGCATCCACTTCAGTTCAGATTGTGTGTTTGTTTTTCACTAGAACGGATCTTCACCTAAACGGTGTGTATTGTATCTGTGCAGCAATAAGCATTTGTTTCTTATCGTAAACAAGCAAACGTAATCCAGAAGATTTTAGTTCAACCTTATGATTCTCTAGCATACTTTGATCATATCCTGGATACAATAAATGAAGCCAGGAAAATTGTGGCATGAAAATCATCTTAATAACTTAGATGAGTAGTGTGAATAAAGTACAGGAGGCCGACAAAGGCAAACGCCCCGCAACACCGTCGACAATGTCCATTAAGAGAAGTGTGCAGCAAATTCAGAAATGATGCATATTAAAAAATGCATGCCAAAGTCCAATTTCAGTGCAACTACAGAAATGCACTGCAAAGGCATAAGTTGGGTGCAAAAAGCTGCAGTAACAGAAAACTCTGCAAACACAGTAAACCATACCAAGTCAAACACACACATCCAGAAAACAGATGCAAACTGAAACGCTGTAATTCTAATCATTACAAAGGAGAGCACAAGGCCTGCAGTGTAGGAGCACTGCCCTGCAATGAAGACTTTCAGAAGCAGCCCCTACGTACTGTAAGCTCATAGGAGTAGCTCTTAAAATAGAACGGTTGATTTTTCTATTCCAGCTGCAGGAAGGCTCATTATTCTTCACATTTCAATCTTCTTAAATGTTGTTTCTCCTCGGTGACCCAAACACAGAAAAGAGCAACACTTTAGCAACACCTTGCCCTCCTGTTTGTCTTCCCTCAGGACTGCCCCCAGCTGGTGCGCTCCGAGGAGATCCTGATCCCTGTGGGGGAAGTGAAGCCCATCACCCTGAAGGCCAGGAACCTCCCTCAGCCCCAGTCCGGCCAGCGAGGCTACGAGTGCGTCCTCCACATCCAGGGGGTCAGCCACAGAGTCACCGCCCTGCGCTTCAACAGCTCCAGCGTGCAGTGCCAGAACAGCTCGGTGGGTCGGCGTGATGCTTGCCCAGAACTTGCCAAATTAGGTTGAATGGGTGATGCATTATTTGTGTGTGTGTGTGTGTGTTTTTTTGTGTACATAAGCGTGTGGAGACATTAAAGCAGCAGAGGTTATTACACTTGAAGAGGCTGCAGCATCGCTCTGCCCTCCAGTCAGGCACACACTAACTTATGCAGTTCATTCCCAAAGGATCACCAGATATACACATTTTCCTCTTTCTCTCTCACTCTCTTTCAATACAACAATCGCACACTTCCACACTGCAAACTCAGGCTGGCGTTAAGGGCATAGGAGCCAGCTAAGGACAGCATCCCTACAGGCCAGAGGGGAAGCTCCGGCTCCTGCTCAGCCGTCCCATTTTTTTCTCACGTCGTCAGCTCTCTGATGATGAGATGATGTAACACCGGGGCAACACTGGAAGGGCCGCGGCTCGGCATCTACGAGCAACCCTGGGAATTCAAATTCCCAAACATCCCATTAAAGTTCTCCTCTGCTTTGTGTCTCCTTCCCGTGCTTCCTCGCCTTCCGCGGCCTCCAGTATTTGTACGAGGGGATGAAAATCAGCGAGCTTCCTGTGGATTTCTCGGTGGTGTGGAACGGCAACTTCATTATTGACAACCCGGAAAACATCCAAGGTAGGAAACGAGAAAAGATACTGACTGTGTTTATATTTTTACAGTATATTAATCACAGGTTTGTCCTCAAATATGGGAGATGTAAAAAAATAAGACGTACAGCTGATGGGGCTATTTCTTTCCCAGCAGACCTTTTTTTCTTTTTTACTCTCCAAAGACTTTAACGTGTAGATTTTTCAGCTGTCGCGTTTTAACTGTATATTCCCACAGTGCACCTGTACAAGTGTGCGGCCCAGCGGGACAGCTGCGGCATGTGTCTGAAGGCGGAGAGGAAGTTCCAGTGCGGCTGGTGCAGCGGAGAGGGGAAGTGCACCCTGCGGCACCACTGCCCCCCCATCAACCCTTACACCACCCGCTGGCTCAACCTGTCCACCAAGAACGTCAAGTGCACCAACCCACGCATCACCGAGGTGAGCACCCATAATCCTCTGTCGGTCGGTCGGTCCGTCCGGCCTGCCCACACACATTGAGCACCGATCAATGAGCTATAATCAGGTTCAGGTTCTCATTCTGTGTGGAGGATCATAAGGCGTTGAGGTGAAATTCAAAAGTTTACACGGAAAGGGTTTTCATGATACGAGAACTTAAATACAACTTCAATTTAAGAGCTTGAAGTAGTGCAGAGAGTCTGTATGCTGAGAAACAATCAAAGAATAACGATTAATTTCTCTAACTCAGCCCTTTGTTTGTGAAAACATCGCTCACTCTCTCCTCACTCTCTCCTCTCCCTCTAAAGGGCGTTCGACCACAGCTTCTCTCTCTCTCTCTCTTGATGGCAGCTTTTTGCTTAAACCTGATGGTTAGTTCTGTATTGTTAAAAGCGCGGTTCGTTAAAAAAAGCTCCTGTGAGGAGTTTTCCAGCTGAGGCCGACTGAAATGAATATTGATGCTTCTTTATGATCTACAAAAGAGAAGAAACCATCAGCGTAAATATCGACTTTTTAAAAAAACAAATGCATACAACGCTCTGCTGTGGGGTAGGTGTCTGGCGAGGGGAATAAAAGCAGTTGTTTTTTTTTTTTTTTACATTTTCCACGGAAAGGATTCACAGTGAGTGATCCATTTGACTCTTAAAAGAAAGCAGGATGAGATTTTTCACAATACAAAAAAAAAAAAAAACACTCTTATGTAAAAGGACAAAATCGACAAAGAGATTAGAGGTAACACTTTGTACAAAGGGTCGCTAAAAAACGACTCAAACTGAGAGTTCCTCACAGGAGCTTTAATGAATTCATTGTTTGATACACATGTTATTCAAAAAGTATCAAAGTGTGGATACAGTTGACAACACTTAGATAACACATTGTCATCGGTGACACTGTAGATACTCTTACATAATGAGAGACGTGCTTTGTGTTCTCTAAAGCACCTCATCAACCCGGATAACAGTTACGCAATACTTCTGATAACAGCACTTTAGAGACGTGCAGGATTCTTGACAATGAGATGTCATTGAGAGCTATAACATGAGAAGCAGCTTCTTCTACTCTGCTCTGTTTTTCCTCTGGACCCAAGGAGAATTCCAATGAGGCTCAGAGAAGCTCCCCAGGGTGCTGAGCCCACCTAATGCCTGCAGATTTGTAGCCGTTTGATGTCTTCCTGGCTCGTATTTTATTTTATTTTTTTCCTTTTTTTGGAGGCTTTCTTTAATTTAGGGACTGTTGTTGTTTGCATAAAACATCTCCTCACATGAGCTTTAAGTCACCCAGGAAACACTCAGCACACTTTATTTTTCTCTGGCTCCAAACATAAAACACACACACACACACACACACACACACACACACACACACACACACACACACACACACACACACACACACACACACACACACAGACAAACACAAGTTTAAAAGTTTTGGTCTCTTTGACGTCTGCCTTCTTTTTGTGCAGTCTGCATACATGACTGCTCTTAGATTGAAATGTAATTTGTCACCTCACGAGGTTATTCCATCTCATTGAAAGTACCTTTGTCAGCCACGCATTAAAAAAAAAACACTGAAAATCAGCCACTCTCCATACGTGAGCAGCTACCCTTTTTGTAGTTAACAGTTATTTTTGCACTTTTCCGACTGTGTTTCCGCAAAAGCGTCAGAACTAAGCTCAGTCGTCATTACGTACATTCATATTGATCCCTCATTGTCCCAGTCTGTGAATTCACATTGGGTTTCGACAGCACAGCTGGAGCTCCACATACACAGTCAGACATGCGCGCACACAGTGCTGCATGCGCTGCTCAGCTGGTCCTGTCTCGCCCCTGTAACGCCTCCGGAGAACACTTTGTCCCCCCCATTACACCTCGGCAACATTCAGATTGAATGTGACATCACAGGGATGTAAATATCCCGAAAAAGCAGCCTGAATAGGACTATTGATACTTTCAATATACTGTATTTGACGATTGTATTGAAAACTAGGGCTCGTGTGTGTGGTCCTCCCCCTCTCTGAGCCTTTTCTCAGCATCCCGGCCCCCAGTGGTTTGATGTCCTCCTCCTCAGCACCACCAGGGGTCACGACCTGGAAGTGCTTATTTGTTTTCCCATAAGTGGGCCTTTGCTGGCTCAAGCCACCTCTCAAACCCCCCTCCTGTAGGTGTGCTGCCACAGGGGAGACGAGCTCGGAGGACGTGCTGTTTAATTAGGGCTCGGTAACGCACCAGTGCATTGTGGTTAACCCAGCGAAAAAAAAACCCTTCTACCTTGGCATCGATTAATTCGCCCTTCTTATTCCTCAAACGCGCACTCGCATGTAACTCCAGCCAATTAAAAAGTGAAGTTAACGACTTGGTTAATTGATTTGCTCTACTGGATGCAGATAAGACAGAAACAGTGAGAGAGGAGAGAGGAGAGCTCCAGTAATACTTTTTTTTTTTTTAAATTCTGCATCCATTACTTTTTCTGTCTGTCATCTCCACTCAGTGTGTGTGTGTGTGTGTGTGTGTGTGTGTGTGTGTGTGTGTGTGTGTGTGTGTGTGTTTGTCTCTCTCTTCCCAGGCATACTATCTCTGACTCATCTCAGAGAATTAAGTTATGCTCTTGTGTAACTCCATTATGCTCTCAGTTTGTCATTTTACGGCACATGCTCAGTGGCATTTAGTAGGACGTAACCACCCCCCCCCCCCCCCTGAGTTTTCATCTAGAGTTAGCCCAGTATGCGGTTACCAAGGCAACTTAAACTCTATAAGGATTGTATATGCAGGTGGTGATCTTGTGGGGGAGGAGGAAATACACAATTTTTAATAACTCAGGAAATTAGCAAAAAATGCTTTTTGTTCATTTTGAGAGGCAGGCTCTGTGGTCCAAAACATTTATTGAGTGTTAGAGAGCGGCCCAACGACAGCACATTTTGTCACCTGTGCACAACAGTGATTCATTGTTGTTGCTCTGTTTGTCTCTACCCTCATCTCCCTCTATCTCTATCCCACCTTTCCAAGTCCAACACAGCCTCAACAGATCATTATGTTCATCATGAGTCTGGTTCTGCTCGAGGTTTCTGCCTCTTAAAGGACGTTTTTCTTTGCCGCTGTATCTTAAGCTAAATGTTGCTAGTGCTCATGATGGATTAATGTTGGGTCTGAGTGAGGTCTTTTACCTGCTCTTTAGTAAAGTGTCTCGAGATAACATTTGTTATGAATTGCCGCTATACAAATAAAGATTGATTGATAGTGACACTTGGTGAGAAATACTCTGAACAAACCAATGCAAAGAAAAAGTAAACTTGCACAATGAGCAGTTTCAGGTGCAGTATTCCTTGAATCATGGATCCATCCATCGTCCGTATTGATTATAACCTCTGGCTTTTGTTCACTTCACATCACCTCGAGATACTTCCAAAAGAGCTACAACAACATTTCAACCATCCCAAATATCTGCAGAGAGAACATCAGATTTATGTGTCAGTTGGTCAGAATCAGAGTCGGCGCTTGCAGACTTGCTCGTGGTTCAAGATGAGCACAGAAATCCATTTTTGTTTGTTTGTTTGAGGGATATTTCAGTTTGTCCATCTGCAGAAGCTGCGGGGTCTTCCATGTCAGGTAGAGTGGAAAAAAAAGATATTGCAAATGTTTTTTTTTTCATGTAACATCAACTTATCAAATTTGAAGTTGCTGGGGAGCCGTCGAGTTCTGTGGAAACAAAGTTACTCTCTCACAAATGTAGTAAATAATTCCATGCAGTTTCTATCGAGGCTTTTTTTTTTCTCATGTTCCAGTGAAGGTGTTGCGAGGTGAATCTTTCCTTTAAATTGTGAATGAGAGCGAGGAGCGTCTGGAGGGTTTGAGTGGGGTGAAGTTGAGGAGACGGGAGAGAACAAAGGACAGCGCGGAGGAAGTGAACCGAGAGAGAGAGAGAGGGTGGGAAGAAGGAAAAGACGGAGGGGCTGGGGGGGGGGGAAAGGAGAGGGAAACGGAGCCCCCTGTGGGCTGTCTGAAATCACGTCTGTTTACAGGTGTGTGTGGGGGGGGGGGGGGATCAGCTCGGCTTTAATTTAAATGATTTCACATTTACTTCAGCATGTCTCCCTCAGCGGTTGGCGGTGAAGTCGGCGTCTGCGGACTCGTGCCGCGCCCTGCCTGCCCCCCCTGCCCCCCCGCCTCTGTCTCTCCGTGATTACAGTTTCTTTAAGGAGCAGACATCCCCCTGGTGGGCTGAATTTATTAATAAATTTGGTTGTGATTGTATGCACCAAAGCCCCCATCATGAGCTGATTTGTATACATACTCGCACATTAGTAGATGTGCCTACCACCAGATAGGCCTCCTGAATAATTAATGTTTCTATTAAGTGCCACGGTGCCTCCCACCACGGGCTATTAATATTGAAGAGATGTAAGCCCCCGCTAACAGCACGGGGAACGGCATCAAATGAGGCTGGGAGTTGGACGGGCATATGAAAGGCGTCTCCTCAATAGGCTTTGGCCATGGCTTCTGTATTAGTTTAGAGAACAGCAGAGTGGCTTCCCTGCCTCCCAGTGACACAGAATATAAACATCCAGCTGTTGCCTAAGGACAGAAAAAAAAAAATGTAGGATTATTTTCTCTCTCCCTCGCTCGCTCAGTGTTTGCAGGCTTATTGTTGATATTTTGAGCACCAAAGGGATGATGGGCCCGTCAGTCAGTATCACAGTACAACCGCTCACTGCTGTCACCCTGAGAGAGCTGCTGCACTGTACTGAATGAATGAGTGCTTCCCTTCATTACACCGGCTGACGGAACAAAGCAGAGCACAGCGAGGCTTTAGCCAGGCAACGACTTGTAAAAGTCTAACAAAGCTCACGCACCTATAGCAATACATTAACCCCGTTTCTACCGACTAGGGTAACCACAGACCACAGAGGGTCACTTATTCTAATATTTCACAAGTGGTATGTTCCAGTATTTGGGGATTTTAATGATAAATAAGTCATTTTAAACTAACCTTGAATAAAAACTACTACGGCTACAGGTTTCCTTCTTTGTGCAGTCCAAGCAGAGGCTTTTTGGATCATCAGATTGGACAACTGACACCATCTGTCATGTTCACATGGTTTTTCCAATAAATTGTATTAACACACTGCTATTAATATAACTACAGATGCCCAACGGTCACTCCTGCCCTTTAGCTAACCGTGTGACCAGTGACACAACTGTAGAGACTGCTGAGGTGCAAAGACACTTTAATAGTCTCTTAACTACAGAGAAGACCCATTTTAGTTCAAATGTACAGAGATTGTGATGTTTATCTGTTGGCCTGTTAATGGCAATTGTGTGTTAGCATCAAGTTAATGAACTAAGATTTACATCCTGGTCAATCTGTGAGAAATTGATCTTAAATATATTATTTTCTTTTTACTTATAGAGATAAATGGCTCTGAAGATTTATTTGACAGGACAGTGGATAGAGCAGGAAATTGAGGGAGATTGGGGAATGACATGCAGGAAAGGAGCAACAGGTCGGATCTGAACCCGGGACGCTCGATTGGAGGTCTATAGCCTCCATACCGTACATGGGGTGCGACATAACCACAAGGCCACCTGTGCCCCACTTTAACATACGTGGTAATCCCATATTTTTCAAGATGTCAATCACATACTGTGTACGTTTTCTCATATCTTTTGTATTTTATATATTTTCCATTGAACAAGTAAACATTTAGCTGTGATGGTTGTTTCTTACAGTGTTTTTTTTCTTGGCACAGTTGCATGTTGTATGTTAGATATGAGGATGATGGTTAAGACTGTCATGGCATCAGTTTACTCACAGAGAACATCTCCTTCATCCACAAAGGAAGTCCATATCTAATCTATTTTCCCTCTTGTTTTCTCCTCTTTACACACTAAAACAACTCTCCATCACTTAGCTGCATCTCTTTGGCTGGAATACAAGACATTAAAGAGCCCCATAAAGTATTTAGGATGTTCTTTTGTTTCCTGGGAACAAGTGATCAGTGGGCTTTTTATCAAGCCCATTAAATGCCGCTCACAATTAAATGTGACGTGCTGGAATTAGCGCGGGCACACTCCAAAGACAAAGAGATTAGCTGCGAGCTCCCTAAATTGTAATAAAAGGCTATTTCATTGAGAAAGCAAAAATATCCGGAAAAGAGTGGAAAAATCCATCCTCTTGTCATGTCGTGGAAATCTAAATCTTCGAGAGCTTTCGAGGAGATAAATAGATGCAATAAATGTCTGTTCTAAAGGTTAATAATAAAGCATATACAGTAAAATGCTGACGTTCTATATTCCAACAGTCGTGATTAAATATTAGTTGCTGCGAATTGTCTTGCAGAAAGTCGTTCAGCTCAGTCAGCTCCTGCAGTTACAGCGACATGCTAGGCTTGCATAGCCTGCAGGAAGCCGGCTGGTGCACCGCTCTGTGCTGTATGGATTGAGTTTAGCCTCGGCTGCATCAGCACAACTTTCCCCGCCATTGCTTCAGCTGAATAAGTCAACACCCCTCTGACAGACATCCTCTAGGCTTTTCACATCAACGGCCATTTCTCTCTGACACCAGTTTGTTTTTTTCGCTCAAACGAGCAGGTCATCGTCTCTTTAAGAGTCCCCTTTTCTTCTTCTGTAACTTTATTTCTAGCGTTCTCACTTTTAGCA
This sequence comes from Labrus mixtus, assembly GCF_963584025.1. NCBI lineage: Eukaryota > Metazoa > Chordata > Actinopteri > Labriformes > Labridae > Labrus > Labrus mixtus. The sequence goes on from NC_083626.1 coordinate 24,375,319, forward strand.
CCCAGCTCACCCCTCTTTTTTGCTCTTTCTTTGCTTGTTGCCAAGAAAATTGTGGCCAGTGCTCTGATCCCTTGAGCTTGAAGATAGATGATGCTACTGGAAGCGTAAGAGTGGGAGTATATGAAGTGCGATGTGGAAGCTGACTGGCTGTTTTTTTTCTGGGGGAATAACCCTCTATTTACAGTGTGACAATGCCAAGAAGGACTTTAAAAGGATTACACAGGGAGCACGGCGTGGCAGCACAGGGTGAAGACGGGGTGGGGGGGGGGGGGGGCAGCTAAGTGTGCCTGCATGCCCAATGAGGCTTCGTCTTCCTCTTCCCTCTCAAAGTCTGCATGCTGTAAGACAAACAAGTTAGCTGGTGTGTACAGGAGGAGGATGTGTCACCTTGCCTGAAGGAGACAAAATGATAAAAGAGATAAACATACTGTACATACACCCACACACACATACGACTGTACAGTTAGACTGTTTATAGCAGGGTTGAGTACTTCTACATACAAAATATTACCTCGACAAAGACAGTAGATTATCAACTTTTTGCAAAGCTGTGGCTCCCATCGTTCTTAGATTGATCAAGCTGAAAAATGTTTTAATCAACATTATTTAAATTTTAACATTGAACTTTAAAGGGATGTATTATAATACAGGTTTACCATTTGTTTCAGATATTAGTTGTTAATAATGTACAATTACCTTCTCACCTGCCTAGACAGGCTTAACAATCTTCATCTACATTTGTATAATCCTCCCTTGTTCAGAATCCTCCCTTATCAATTATCAGAGAGTTATCTTGTGGAATTTTATGAATTTTATTTTTTCTTCATAAAGGAGTCCTTCCTGTTGTCAAAAACATTAAAAGCAACTGTGAGGACTTTTTGTCTGTTTTTTTTTAAATAGACTTAAATTAATGCTCATGCCTCTTTGTGACCTCCAAAAGCAAACAAGACCATCAGCGATAAGATTCATTATTTTCTACATATTAATTTTTAACACTGCCGCAGGTTAGGTGTCAGGACGAAGTGAGTTACAGCACTCTGCAGAAACAGCCTTCACTGACATCGTCCTGCTGTAAAGATTCACAGTGAGTCAGATGTTTGAAAGTTAAAAGAAAACAAATTTGAGATTTTTAATCAGAAAACACATCAGAGGAGAAATAAGAGGTATCACTCTGTCCACCGGGGGGCGCCATAATCATCACAAACTGAAAGTTCCTCACAGGAGCTTTAATTTAAATCCACAATGAGACATTTTTTGAACTCCCATGTATTTAGAAATGACTCTAGCTTGCTCCCTTTAGTTTATTTGATAAGAAATATTCACTTTTCACAAGTGGACTTTCATCCAGGATTTTTAGAAATGCCACAACCACACTGCTTTGATATTGTTTTTATGGGTTTTTGTATATTTTGTAAAAGAAATACACTTATCCAAACTAAACGGAGCTACAGTGATTGCGGTGGGCTCCGTCTGATCAACTAACGACTCGAGTGTCTGGTAAAACAGAGATCACACCGCAGTCTCGTGTAAAGGAGGGTCATTTAAAGTTCCTCTTGTTTGTGTAAGAAACAGAGACAAAGAGCAGCACTCGTCTCACGCCTCCCAGCCCGGAGACTTCGGTGGCGTGAGCCTTTGAAGTGCTGCTTTTTTTCTATGATCCACTGATGAATCAAGTGCTCTCTCTGCCAACGGGGGGGGGGGGGGGGTTCAGTCAAATGGGTTTCATGCATGGATTAGACTTGTCTTCCTGTGTTCGGTCCACCGTGGGAAGGGCTCCATTTCAGCCTCCAGGGTTGGAAGGAGGAGGTCTCCCAAGCTTTTAGCATCCCCGATCTGTGATACACCATCAACCGGTCCCGTCACCGCCGCCGCCTCACCTGTCATCCATCATGGCCGATCGGACTGCTCAGAGTAGCATCAGCGTTCCCTCTGCTCCTTTATCCCGTCCTTTAAGTCCCTTTCCCCTTCCTCTGCCCTCCCCGTTTCTTCACTTCTTTCTCTATCTTTTTCGTCTCTGATTCCCCTCTCCTCCCGCCTCTCGTACACTGCTTACGTAACCATCACTAAGTCTACTCGAATAGCTGCTTCCATTGCCTGACATGGATATATTTAGCCATTATGTTTCTCCCCCCCCCCCCCCATACCCTGCATGCCCAAGCAGTGCTAAAAGATTCATGTATTCAGACCCCTCAGGCGGCGCAGTGACACACTTACTTTACATCCAGAGCAATTAATGTCCACTGAATCTAGATTACAATGCCGGTGTCCCACAGGGAAGCCGCAACACCCGGGTGGGAGTCGAGGGGTGGGGGGGGTAAGGGAGGATGCACTGGGAGGGGAAGGGTCGTCGTCACGTGGAACTTTGCAGCTCAGTAAGCGGGCACAACTTGTTTGTTCCCCCCGTCTGCTTGCATGGCCAGTAATGGCATATTGATTGTTTACCCAGCTCCAGCAGCTCCACACAGCAAAGCGACAGTCACCTCCTCCTCCCCGACGCCCCCCTCTTTCTTAGCCTCCTCTGTCTCCTTTTACTTCCCTGTCCCAACGAAAACAGTATTGTCAACTCCATCTGTCTTTCTTCTTCTTCTTCTCCTCCTTCCTCTCTGTGCCCTCACTCTTCCTCCCTCCTCGTCTCCCCCCTGCGTTTAAAGGGCTGGATGGAGGCCAGGTCGAAGCCTCGACGGGGGCTCTGCGGCACAGAAGGCAGCGTGCCACCCCGTGCCAAGGTCACGCTGGGCAGCCATATTGTGCTTTATGAGTAGGGGGTCGGCACTACGCATTAATATAACCCCTTGTTAGGTTTATCGTGCGTGGCAAAGGCTGTTTGTTATGAGCAGACGCCGATCCAGAATGTTAATAATCCCTCCCATCTTTTTGATCATCATGTCACCTTTATTTGAGTATTTTATAGTTTTTATGAAGAAGGAAATGAAGGATATTAAAGAAGTTAAAAAAGGTGTTTTCGTCGCGTGTGATTGGTCAGAGCAGCCGAAGTTGAGCCGCAGTTGTGCTTAGAGAGTGATCCTCTCAGCACACATGACTCACATCAGGTTCTGACATTCCCAGACGTGGGAGAGCTTTTAATTGGTTTTTACGGCCACCTGGACCCGTAAGAGCAGATTTACCCCTGAGCATCCATGAAAACCTGTACTCATGTCATCACAGAACAGGTGTAGAAATAAAGAGAACACGTGCAGAAATCAAGCCTTGGGTTTGTTCCGACTTCATAGTTAACAATACCCTCAGCACCGTCTGCAGTGCATGTAGCAGAGCAGAGATATATCGGTATTGGTGTATATGTGTTCTGATATGCGCTGATACCAAAACTTTACTACATCATTTTATGCAGAGGACAATTCTTAGGATGCTTCCACTAAATAGTTTGCAATACTCTGAGCACTCTCTGCAGGACATGTAGCAGAGCTTCATAGCTGGACAGACATGATAGGTAACCTCTTATAACACATTCTTTTGAAGGTTATTTGATTTAAAAAAGCGGCCTTGGAATACATTTTCATGTTCATATTTGTGCAAGATTGGAGCAGGAGATTTAAAAAAGGACTATTATTATCCCTATTAGTTATCACAATGTTGGCAGCCTTATCAACCACTGATTCAATCGTTCTCTCTTGTCAGAAGTCAGAATCTTATTTAAATATCACTCCTCACTAGACATTTTGTATAATTTGTTTTTGCCCCGTAGGTGACCCCAGTGGCCGGACCTCCAGAGGGAGGAACCCGGGTGACCATCCATGGCACAAATCTGGGTCTGGCCTTCTCGGACATGGTGGGAAATGTGGAGGTTGCTGGAGTGAGGTGTTCCCCTGTGGAGGACGGCTACATCATCGCTGAACAGTAAGTCCACACATATTCAACAGTGCTGATTTTGAGATGTCATTTTGCTTATTTTAAAGACTTTTGTTCTTGCTTTAAGTTGACTGAAAGAATCTGGTGAAAGGAAACATTTTGGAGTTTTTGTTACTTCTCTTAATTTACAAACAACAAAATTAGCAAAATGTCCTGATAAGAAATGCAATACTAAGTTACATGTGAATATAACCGTGCAATAAATCAGATACTAACACTCGTACAGCTCTGTATCTAGACTGATGGAACAGCTAACAGACTGGTCAATAAATGTGTATTGTGACAAAAAGCAGCCTTCTCCTCCGTCTCTTCCTTAATGAAGACTGGAACGGGTCCAGACAGTCTGGCCCTGACACTCCTCTTCTTCTCCCCCTGCAGCACGCTCACCCAGGTCTCTCTCTATCGCTCATCTAGTCTGCAACAATCCCATAACAGCTGTGTGTGTTTACTTGTGTTTGCCTCCCTAATTGTCCCACGCTGTGCATACATCACGTTAAAGCCTGTCCCGCTCACCCTGAACTAATGAAACGTTCCCGGTGCCTCACAGCTCGCCCCCCTCGGCTATAGACATGTAGACGTGTGTAGGGGGGAGGAGCCCTCCGTGTTTTATAGTTGGTTAACCTCTCTAGGTGATGCAGCAGAGAATGTAAAAAGGCTTTCATCAGAATAAAATATTTCGATAAGGATTATGTTGTATTCTTTTAAATTTAGTTTTTCAAGGAGAAGCAGTTCAACCTTCTTATACGAAAAAAACCTCCATCATGCAGCCATTATAAGTCGAATGATTCGCCATGGAGACCAATGAGTTATAAGTGCAAATATGTATACAAATCCCATACAATACAGAGGGTGTAAATGTAATGCACAGTTTCACAGACTCACATCTTCCTATGGAAACATACAGTCCTATCTGTAGGTTTTTTAGGGGTGGCAAATGCTTTGAAATCATCTTTCAGCTAGTGTGAAATTCTCCTCTCTGCACTGACATGGAGTCTTTCAGGGAGCAGTGCAAAGTTTAAAATGTATAGCTGTGCACTGAGGCACAGCTGACACATACACACACACACACACACACACATGCACACACATGCACGCTCGCACACACAGGCTATCACAGTCATGGCTCTCAGAGGAGCCTTTAACCCTAATTCTTTCCTTGGCCTACTTCTGCCCTCGGAAAAGAGAACAGCTCAGCACTGCAGCATCACTGTAACACACATACTTCTGCATGGTGCTGATACAGTTCATGTATCACACATGTAGCCTCAAACATACATGTGCTGCGTCCATTTGCATACATGTACAGTCAAGTCAGGGTGTTTCTCTCTTCCTGGGGTTGTTCTTGAGCAGTGGAGATGATGTAGAGCACAGTATCTCTGTGTTCTTTGCTCTTTAATGGCCGGTTGTAATTAAAACTCACTGTGTGCCACTTGGCTGTAGGGGACAATTTGTCTGCAGCGCACTGATCTGACACCACTTTAATCCAAACAGAGGACAAGCTAGGGAATTCATTCATACTGCATGTACTGGGCAGAATTTAAAAACTCACCTTTCACCAGTGACACTCTTACTTTGAAGGAGTAGGAGTCTTCATGAGGAGGTTCTGAGCTGGTCTTCTGGGGGGGTCATTATATGCATGACTTTAACCGTTTGTTTCTGAGTCTTACTTTATATCGCACACAAAAAACGGAGACAACATACATATTTATTTATCTTTTATGTTCCTACTTCAGAGGAGTGTTTGAAAGCCACTCCTGCTTTGAAGAAAAAAAGTCTCAAGTTTTTGTGTTTCTCAGCAGTTTGAAAGTATTTTGTTTTTTACTGCTTTTACTATCCGGCGGTATTTTTTTAAAAAGTGACCCAAATTGAGTCCTCATTAGTGAGAATCCAGTGTCTGAGATTTTTTTTAAAGAAAAAGCGGGACTATTGACGGAGAGCGGGAACCTTCAATTGAACGTTCAGTTTTACAAAAAAAATGAAAATATGCAGCTTCACAAAGGACATGGAGGAGAAGGCCTTCAGGTATGAATATAAGTGGGTTTCTTTTTGACCTACTGAGAATAAAACAGCAGCTCAGTCAGCGAGTAAATCCTCCTTCAGCCTCTCTCTCTCTCTCACTCTCTCTCTTCCACATAGTTCATCCTACAAACTCCCACAGTCATTTGTTGTAATTCAGACGATCAGCGCTGGAGAACTAATATGTCTGCTCTGCTCCCGCCTGCCCCTGCCATCTGCCTCACCACATATACTCCATCTCTCTTTCCACGCTGCGATTGCCTCTTGTACTTTATTACTCCCTGGCACTGCCGATCAATAGACGTCCGCGTTTTTATTATGTCATTTGATCTAGTCACCTGGCACGGTGACACCCGATCCCGCGGTATGATAAAGCTGTATCGATCCGTCTGATGTGATTTACATTCGTCGTACCACCACAGTGGCACAGCAGGGCACGGTTGTTGTAGGGGAAATTTACGTCACAGGGGTTCAGGTTGGGTTGAGTTCGAGGAGGAGCTCTGGTCTCTCTTAAAAGAAAGTGAGTCGTGGAGGGGGGGGCGACGGGCGGTGGTCGATGTCTGGATGTGTCACGTAATGAAATGAGTGAGACAACAGAAGAGGATTGCATTTAGAGTGGAGCGTAAATCGATATCGAGCAGAGAAGTGTTTTGATTACTTTCACCCAACTTCGCTCAAGCATTCAAACATACAGACAAACTTCTGAGCCCAAAGTTAATTTGAAAAGCCACTGGAAACCCAGATCCACCACGGCCTTCTAACAGCGTCACATCGGGTGTTGTGGACAAAATAGTAAGTATTAAAAAGTGATTCCAAACTTGAAATATAAGTTTATTTAAACTGTCCTGAAATGAGGTTTCAGTCTGGTTTGTTTAAAGTGGCAGTGAGCAACTTGAACATGTGCAACCAGTGTGAGGAGGTTTGTAGCCTCTGAACACCAGCGCCCCAACATGAACATGTCGATGAAAAGAACCCTCCACCTCTCCCTCTGCTTCCTCGTCTCACTCCGCTCAAGCCCCTCCCACCAAATGATGCGCCAAACACACACACACACACCGACTGTTATCACCGCAAGCTGTTTGTTATGTCAGACTTAGACTTCGAGGAGAAAAGACTCACAGCTGATCAATATTCATACGAATAAAGTAAAAAAAAAAAAAAAAAAAGAAGAAGTAGTAGTAACTGGATGGTGCTGCACAGCTGTTGTGCTCTTAGCTCCATGAGGCGAGGAGAGAGAGAGAGAAAGAGAGAGAGAGAGAGAGAGAGAGAGAGAGAGAAAGAGCTGCCAGTACAAGTTGTGTAGAAGCTCAATGATGAAGTGGTGATTCTAGGGTTTGTCGGGGCCCTAGGCAAAAGTTATGTCAGGGGCCCTCCGACCAGTGCTCAGCAGGGCAACGACAGTGGATGTGGTCAGATGGGGCCCCCCTTAGGGAGGTTTCCTACTGTCATTGCAAAATTTGCACATTTTGGGTCGCTGCTTTGGTGCAAAGTTTGTCAGCCCTCTGGGGCCCCCTTACTGGTCTGGGGCCCCGAGCAGTTACCTGCCTTGCCTGTTGACAAGCAGCGCCCCTGATGATATGTACAGGGTCACTGTGATTGGCTATTTTGTGTAACCTCACCCTGATTGGTTGTTTTTTGACCTAATACAAAGAGGGGACTAACGACACAGAGTAGATTCATATTGATTTTAAGGACAATTTCAATTTAATATTTTGACATGCAGTGATCAAATTTATTCTACTGAAATAATGTTGCCTACTGTAGCTTTAAGTTTGATATTTCTCACATACTTCATTTCATTATCCAATCATAGGAAAGGTCAAACTGCAGCTATTCAGAAGGTAACAGTCTCTGGGTTTCTGACAGCAACAGGTGTTAATTGATGACCTCACTTGTTCATTGTCAGTTGCATCAAAGGTGAATTCCTCCTTATTTCACCCAAGAGGGCTCTACTAATGAATCTGTATTTCTGTCCTGTGATCTTGATATTATGTACGTTTGTGTTTCCTGTAGGATCGTTTGTGAGATGGATCCGGCTCTTTCCGACACCAGACCCGGTCCGGTCCAGCTGTGTGTCGGAGAATGCAGACCAGAGCTCAGAGCTCGCTCCCCACAGCTCTACTCCTTTGTGGTACGTCTGCACAGTAACATCACATTGCCCTGTATGCTCACATCACATAACGCTCACAGGTAGAGTTTGCTTCAGGAAAAGCTAAGAAGCTGCATTTCAGCAATACAACTCTATAAAGTGAGTTCAATAAAAAAGTGATTTGTACTGTTATTGAAGAGAAGTTCATGCGCCAAAGGCAAAAAAAAAAAAAAGTTGCCATGCCAACTGACAGTTTAATGAAGCTGCTCTGTGAATGTTTACTTGTTGTTTTAGAAAAACATTCTTCCATTAGCAGCAAAGTGTTTTCAACTGATCCCTGCAGCGCTCTGATTACAGTTTCTGTTTACCTTTATTGAGGATCATAAAATCAAATGAATCTAACCACAATGGACACAAAGCTTTGCAAATCAACATAGTCTTTACCTCTCGCTAGCTGAGCTGTACTAAAAGTAATTCATGTCATGTTTGGTGTTGATTACCAATCAGTTTGAACTGCTGAAATAGAGAATAAATACATATTAAGATAAAAGGATTTTGGAGCCGCATGCTTGCAGTGCCTACATGTACCAGGATGCATTGCTTGCAAGTAGCAGTTCCCTCAACCTCACTGGCCTTTATGTCTTCAGCTGTATGCACCGACTCCAATTAGTGCTTCTCTATATCCAAGTCGACCAAAACACTGTAAAGGGTATTCTTGTCCATAACATCCTCTGCACTCATTAGGGTGCTAATTTAGCCACTGGTAGCAAAGTTTTAAGCCAAGACAGAGCCTGGCATTGAAACTGAAATAGTTTGTATCGTTTCTGGTGCTGGAAGAACTACTGATGTATCGGCTTCAGCCCAGACTCACAGGAAGCACTTGCATTAACTGCATGTTTTATTCCCTCTTAAAAAATATGATAAAACTCTCCAAAAATGTCCCTAAAATTTTAAGAAAGTTGTCTGAGATTTATTGAAGATTTCTGTTTAAGAATAACTGAACGCTCTTTTAGATGATGTTAGAATGATGTTAGGCTTATATCTTGTACAGCTGGGAAGTAAAAATTGTAGGATTGGATGTTAGTGGATGCAGAGTGAGACAGAATCAATGAATGAATTAAAGAACAAACAAATAGCTCAAATGAGCCCCCTCCTGTTAGCCGGCTCACACACATATTCCCCCCCCCCCCCCCCGTCTCTGTTATTTTGCCGCCTGCCCAGCCTGCAGCTAACAGATAATCTACTTTTCCCATTCTCGCTCTCTCACACCTTCACAATTAGCACTCTCTTATCAATTAACAGCAGCCGCTAATTACTGCAGTTGTTTTTTGTTTTTTTTTACGAGTACCTGCTTTCGCCCGCATCCTGAAAGTCACAATTAGCTGACAGTTTTTAGGTCTGTCAGCGTGATGCTCCCAGCTCGGCTACCTTTTTTTCTCACCATCGTCACACACCTGCTTCTTTGGGAAAAACGTGGAGAAATCAGAATACTTCACAGCAACTAGAATTGGTGAAAGTCACGACTCCCTCGTGTTGCAGGCCACCTAAAAATGAAGACACGACTCGAGTGTTCTTTCCCTGCAAGACATACTCCCTGTGTGACTGTCTTTTTCAGCCACTAACTAATGCTGGAACACTTTGCAAAGGGACATGATGTGTAGTATGTATTCACACTTTTTTTTAAATTGTTGTTTTATATTTGTGCGCATGTGTTTTTTCTCTGCATGATGACTGTCTGCTTGGATATTTACTCCATCTGTGTGTGTGTGTGTGTGTGTGTGTGTGTGTGTGTGTGACAGCGGCCTCGCTGCCTGCAGCTGTAAACACTAGTTATTTTCAGAGTGTCTTTAAAAAGCTTCACTCAGACACAACCCGAGAAAAGCACGTCGTGCAGGAGGAGGATCTCTCGGGGACTCTAAGAGCTCCTGGTTTTATCCTCTTTTCCTCCCTACAGCACTGAGCTCCACTACCATCAGTGTGGCAATATGAATAACTGTAATTTTCTGGGGTGGTGTGTGTGGGGGGGGTGGTGTGTGTGGGGGGGTGGGTGGTGTTAATACATGAAGGTTTGGAGAAGTGCCACAGAGATGCTGGCCTGTTTTTTACACTAGGATACGAGCATCTTTTGTCTGCCTTCTTGATTTTATGCTCCTCTCTCTTCTTTCAGAGTCATTTTTTTTAAACTTCTGTTTCTCTGTTTCGCAGACTCCCTCAGTCACAGGTCTGTCCCCCAGCCGGGGTCCAGAGTCTGGGGGCACCAAAGTCACCATCATCGGAGAGAACCTCGGCGCCGGCAGCAGCGTCAACGTTCAGTTCGGGAACCAGACCTGCGAGTTCTTTGGGTGAGACTCTTCCCTCTTGCACCCAATTATACCGTAAAAAGCGCTATTAGCAGGCCATAAAGTTTAATTTGCTCAAACAGCCTGCATGATCGGGCTTTTGTTTAACGCAGGCTATTCATGGGGAAAGGATTTTTTATTGTGCTTGCACATTAAGATTAGTGGGAAAGGGTGAGAGGTGTGGAGTGTAAATGAGAGGCACCGTTCTTGATTTTTACAGTCCACAGGTTAAACTAGAGTGTGATGTGGATTAGAGGTCTTCACAGGCTACCAAAACCCCTCGGACCTGAGACCGGTCCAGATTCCATAAGAGTTCAACTCCATGCTTTATAATAATAACCTATAATGACTCATGTTTAGTAGGGGTCAGGTCTTATTCTATTACCACAGATCCTGGGTGTGTTTACATAATTTGTGGATTAAAAAAAGACCTGCAGGAGAACCTCTGTCTGAAACGTGTATGATGACAAAGCTGCTAAATTAAGGATCAGTTTGAAAGACCGAAAGTACAAATGAGCATCAGTAAGTCAGAGGAAAGAAAGCAGTGGAGGCAAAGATACCTTCTTCACTGAGGGAAAAAAGATGCATCCCCTCCTCCATCTGTGATGATAATTGTGGAAAATGATTGAAAAAAGAAGCAGTGCTGAGTGTTTTACTTGCAGCAGAGGATAATGATTATTTTACAAAACATCACAGCACATCACAAAAAGGGTCAATAGAGTTTAAAAAATGTTTTGGATAGAAACATTTCACTCAGTGGTTCCCAAACGTTTTCTTCCAGGACCATTTTTTGGCAGATTCACTTTTTTTTTTCAGGCCATTTTTATGTTTTATGTTTTAGATAACTTTTTGAATTTGCCTTTTGAAAGAAGCCAAAAAAAATCGATGCCTTTTATTATATACAGTACAGATAGCATCGCCGCTGTTTGACTCCGTGTTTCTTTAACTTCTCTGAGCTGCTACATACATCACTGTCACTGAACGTTAGATATGAGGCATGCTGTGAGGGAATGAAGAGCTCCTATTCCCAAGATGATGCATATTATTCCCATTAAACAAGCCGCTATATTTCAAGGCTTTCTTGTATTTTTTTTTCTCTCATCATATTACAAAAAAAAAAAAAATCCCTCAGGGGAAAACTCTCTTTCTCTCGCTGTCAGAAAACTTATGTAAATCTTAATACGGTTTTGATGACCTACTGCATCAAACCCTGAAAGGAAAAGCTTTCAGAAAGAATGCTGCACCTATGGATCTTTCATCTTCTTCAAACTGCCCTCCCTCCTTCCATTTCTATCTTTCTATCTATTTGTTCATCGCTCATCCCTCTCCCTTTTTTCCTCTTGTCTCTCACAGTTTCCCTCCATCTCCTTCACTTGTTAGTTTCTCCCACACGTCCTCCTTCTACTTTCCCCCCTCCTGTAGGCATCTAAAGCCCTGCTGCAGTGGTTTCGACTGTAATGTTGTAAAGGTTGAGGAGTCAAGCCAGCTTTAATGAGATATGGGGCTAATTACTGGTTTGTGTTTCCCTGCTGCATTTCGGGGATGGGGAGGGGGAGGCGGACGGGGGGGCTGTTCTACTACAAGCTCTTCCGTGCTGATAAATTGGGACAAATTCAGAGGGTGGGCAGATACAGCATGGAGTCATGGAGAGGGAGGGGAGAATACAGAAACACATCCGACAGTGGTGAAATGACTGTTTACGTGTATAGACTTGTATGTGGATTAGGTCATTTGCACCTGTGTGTGTTTAAAGATGAATCTGAGAGATTCCACAAACTGATTTTTTCCCCCATGTTTAATTGTTTGCATTACAAATATCTTCCATGCAGTAATTAGAGCTCTTATTATGACAGGATTAGCTGTTCTTCCCTGTGTTTTTATTTAGAAAATTACAGAACAGGGCTTGCAGTACAAACATTAATTTGTTGTAGGCACGTTTTTGGCTCATATCAGCTAAAGCTACATGTTCATAAAGTAGATAAATTAATAATACATAAAGGGGATTTTTAAATTGACTTTTCTAAAAGTGGAGATTCTTTCATGCTTTTCTTCTAGGCGGACCATGACGGAGATTGTTTGCTACTCCGCCCCCTCCCCGTCTGGGGTCGGCCCGGTGCAGATCAGTGTGAGTGTGGACCACGCCCAGATCAAGGAGAGCCTCACCTTTGAGTACATCGAGGATCCCACCGTCCAGCGGATTGACCCTGACTGGAGCATTGCAAGGTAAAGTCGTAACCATTGACTGTCGTAAAGAGGTGGACATAGCCAAGTTTGTCAGAGGTGAAGCCAGTGGACTGTGTGTGTTCTAAAGGCCAGTAGTGGGGGTACTGTAATGGTGGCCTTGTCAACTGGGAAAGAGATTTTATTCTTTTCAAATGATTTCTTAACTCAGTTAACATGTTCCTCAACATGATGTTTTTAGTTAATTGGACCCATTAAGAACAAATTCAACAGTAGAACATGGTATGCTTTAAGGTGTAACAATATGTGAAAGACAAGTCTCTCTATCCTCCAAATATTGTGACTTCTGATTCATAAAAGAAGATGCTGACAGCCAAAATGATTGAAGCTTCAATTGGTGGACAAGATATTGCCTTTTTACAGTCTTTGGTCAGAACACTGAACATGTGGCATGACCAATCAACCCTGAGTTTCTGATATCACACTATAAGAGCTTTGCAGCAAGCCAGACCAAGCCAGTGACAGTAAGCAGACACAAGTCAATATTGTACTTTCAATTACAGTTGGGTTCTCCTCCAATTAGTCTGGGTCTGATAGAGGTGCCACAGCTCACAGATTGGGTGCTGTTAAGTCTGAAATTCTCCGACTGGAGTCGATGTTGATCCATCTGTTGAGTGTCTTTGGTAGATAGTAGCCCACACACTATGCACTACTAGTTAGAGAACGAGAGGATGAAGATGACGCAGAGGATCTGTAGAACAATGTGCAATCAGAGGTGTGAGTCCACAGCAGACGGCTGTAGCAGCTCAGAGACTATGGTGAGGGACACTGCAGCAAAAGTGTGATGACACACCTTTATTTTATCTGAATGGATGGTTGGATAAATGGATGGATGGAGAGCTGTTCATAGAGAGCTGTTTTGATGGCTGGATGGAGAGATGAGTCACTATGAAGAAAGATGGACTGATGAAGTGGTAGAGAGGTGGGGTGGATGAATGGACGGATGGATGGAAGTACATACAGATAGATGATGGATGGATGGATTGATTGATAGATGGATGGATTTATGGATGATGGATGGATGAATGGATGGATGGATTGATGGATGGATTGATGGATGGATTTATGGATGGATGGATTGATTGATGGATGGATGGATGGATGGATGGATTTATGGATGGATGGATGGATGTTTGGAAGTACATACAGATAGATGATAGATGGATGGATAGATGGATGTATAGATGGAAGGACGGATAGACAATAAATGTTTGAGTAGATTATTTAATAAGCCTATAGACAATACAAAGCCCCTCCATGGTAATTGACTATCCACATTGTTAGTCTAATAGCACAGATCCATCCCACATTTATAATTTGAACATCTCTCCCGCCTGCCATCTTTATTCAGCACGCCACTCTGACGGGCGCCACAACAAAGACAACAGACATCGAAAACAAGCCAAACAGCTGCAGGGAGAGCCTCACATCCAGCCGTTTCCCTCCTGCTTTGTTTGCGTGCTTTGTTTGTTTGAGCTGCTGTCTTATGAAGCCTGGGACCACCGCTGCATTCTTATGTTCTCCAGCTACCTCGGTATTTTCAAGCCCAAAATGTGCACCAGTTGAATGCAGGACGTTGAAGTCGGTTAAAAAAAAGCTTCTCTAATCATCCTCCACTCCAATGGCTATTATCTCACCAAAGAAACTGAGGATGAAAGCACTTATTTCTGACTGATGCTGAATATTCTGAGGAGGTACATGAGGGTTAGAAAGTTTACTCTAGAAGTGCCTTTGAACTACTTTGTTTCTTCCCTTTTGTTCTTCTTTTACACCCCCTTCTGTATTCTTTCCTCTGATTGATCAATAAGAAAAGACAAGAAGAGGCGTTAGACAAACATGATTATTTAAAAATGAACCAGAATAACTCATGTCATGTTGTGTTTTCCACAGTGGCCACACCCCCCTGATGGTGACAGGAACCAATCTGGATGTTGTCCAGGAGCCAAGGATCCGAGTCAAATACGCCGGCCGAGAGTCCGTCAATGTAAGAACCTCTATTATTGTCTTAGAGCCAGTTCAGTATGCAATCCCTGAACAAAACTGCTGGAAAATGTATGCTAACTAGGTCCTGCTTGAGTCGCCAAATGCTGCTATACAAGCAAGCTAAGTGATGTTTAGCTTGGGTATGAAAAGAAAAAAGTACTATCTCTCCTAACAGCCCCTCCAGCTTTCTACGCTTCCCTAACTTCCGCTTGAACCCAGCCGTCTCAAGCACTCCGACGAGCATCTGAATAATGCAGCTGGCAGTGAGAGTGGTCTGCATGCAGTATTTAATTAAGAGTTTACTCTCAATTTTCTCCGGGCGAAATCTCAGCTCATCAACCCATGCCCCTGACTTTGCCTTTCACCTTCTCAATAGTCACCCATAACAACAATCTTAACTTTAAAAAACGTAGGTTTTCAAAGCTTTCTAAAGGTACTTGCTCCAGTAATGGAGTGAGTTAAAAGGAGAGCAAAGACAGTGTGGAAAGTGTGCGTGGGTCGATGGGGGGAGTGTCTGAGGTGTGCATGATTGGGGGCAAGGAGGCTCCTAATGGCTTTCAATGGAAGATTAACTGTGGTCAGAAGTCTTTGGTCAGCATAAAGAGCCCTTGTATAATCAAAGTTCTGGCTGCGGGAAATCGTTACAAATTGCATTTGAGCCCCTGTCCCGCGGCTCCTTGTTTAATTAAGAGGATGAGATTTTCCTCTCCGTGGTCTGGGGGAAGGTTGGGAGGGCAGATGAATGGACTAAAGGGGGAATAATGGGATAGAAGAGGGGAAGGAGAGCAGAATATGTAAAAGAATGGAGCTAGCTGTGGATACATTGTAGTAACACAACCCGACATAAAGCGCTCTGATCTAACATATAAGTTCTGTCAGTCAATTAAAATCAGTTAATGGTGATTAAACACAATTAATCACGTTTTTTTTAGACATTTTAAATACTGACATGTTTCCATTCTGAAATTCAAAGAAAGCTACTAGCAGCCTGTGGCAACACAGCCAAAATAGTTCTACAATTCTACAATTCACTTAGCAGACGCTTTAATCCGGCTTACACCAGAGAGTAAGTACAACACAAGCAAGGATCTAGAGAGGAGGAAACAACAGCTCTTAGTTTAATCAGACACATGTGCTGACAGGCATATAGTTGATAGGATTTTGAGGTGGCTAAGTCAGGTTTCAAGTCGGGCCCAGGCCACCCTGGCCACACCCTGGATCCACCCCTGCCAATAAACTAAAATAACCTGAAACCATCCAGTTTATTGTTCCCACTATTACGGACATGAAGGCTCCTTTTACACAACATAACTTTCTTACAAATAAGGCTCCATTAACAAACACATGAATACTTTATTTAATTATGCCCTGTGTGTGTCTACCTAACCAGCTTTTATTTTAATATCTTGACTCTATTTAAGTTTATTTTGACCATAATTCTTGGTTTATAATTCTTTAATACTGTTTTTGAATTCTGATGATATTCTGCTTTTGTGACAACGGCTTCACTGAGCAATGACAGTTATGATTAAAATAAAATACATCACAGTGTCTGATAAATCAAATGTGAGCTACGATTGAATCATTTCCCAGAGGGTCCAGGTGTAATGGTAAGAGAAAACATTATAGTGTACACTATGTCCACAGCTTAAAACACTATCCAGATGTGCATAACTTAGACAGTAAACAAAAATGTAATTATACA
This sequence comes from Labrus mixtus, assembly GCF_963584025.1. Classification (NCBI taxonomy): domain Eukaryota; kingdom Metazoa; phylum Chordata; class Actinopteri; order Labriformes; family Labridae; genus Labrus; species Labrus mixtus. Next base: position 24,391,559 of record NC_083626.1, read on the forward strand.
ACAGTAAATAAATACTTTGGTTCAGAGGTGAAGCCACATTGATGGTGGGATCTTCGATATACTGAAAGAGTACCAGAACTTACTTTTTCTTAATTCCTGTACTCATGATCCCTTACATTTGTCCTATGACCTATAATGGGGTCCTGACCTCTGACTGTGACCAGCAGCTGTAATGTGATGGAGGAACTTTATTCTACAGATGCATACACATTCGATCTCCTGCCTTATTCATAGAATAGGTCTACAGGTACAGATGCACACACGCTGAAACATTTCCTAACGCCAGCTCTCACTTGTATATTTTTAAGCAGATTTGTCCCTACATGCCTCTTCCTCCTCCTCTGCAAATTCCAACTCTTCATCCCTCACATTAGCAGGCTAAAATTGGCCTTAAGTGTCTGACTTGCTTAGCGAATGTTCCTTTACTTAAAAAAAACTCCTAACTCCTAGCCCTGGGCTTTTTTTTTTTTTTTTTTTTTTTTTTGGTGCGGCAGTGTTTCCTCCTGTAAGGACACAGTTTCCTTAAAAGACCTTTGTGAGTTTTGAAAGCCGGGTAATTACAAGTAAAAGACAAATCAGTTGCTGTTTTATGTTAAGAGAAGAAAACACTTGATGAGCGAGAGACTCCTGGAGACCTGCAGGGATGGGATTTGACTCATGCGTGTGGGTTGCTGCGCTTGTCTGATTCATCATTTTGCCGAGGCTTTTTGAAAAAGGACTTGTTCATCTCTGCCTTACTTCGTCTCTTCCAGCTCCCCCCCCCCCCCCATCTCACAATAGAGGCCTGTGTCGCTGTCTTGATTGGCCCCACAGCCACACAGAATGAATTTCTATTAAATGCTAAGGTTACAATTACCCATCCTCCATCACATCTCCCCTTACTCTCCCCCCTTTTGTCAGCGGAAGAAGGCAAATAGCAGAGCAGCCTATAGCAATAAGAGCTGCTGTCTGTCAGGCAGCCTTCAAATGATCACCTGTCTCCCGCTAAATTGCTTCTCTTCTCCGGCTCCCTTGTGTCACCTGCACACGTTCACAAAGGATCCGGCAGTGGCAAAAAAAAAAAAGACAATTTTCTTTGTGAAATGCTCGGTATCTGTCACCAGATTCACGGCTGAAACATTTATCATAATCTTGATTAAAGCTGAAAGGCTTTTTTTTTTTTCTTCCCCCAGAACATTTCCCTGTCCCAGAAAGATTTCCTCGGCCGCATTTAAGACGGCCCTGGACTGAGTGTCAGTGTTTGATGCTCTGCACATAAGCTGCTGCTGATGTTCAGCGTCGGAGTGCCAGTCAGGCCTCGATCATGTCAGGGCCAATCAGGCTGATTGTCTGCTCCACTGAGTGATAGAGGCACAGATCATTACTAACAATCAATGTTAGTGGACACTCTGAACATACAATTTACATGCATCACCGTGGCTTCTTGGGTGCCTGGCGTCAAGAGGGCTGTCACTTTTCCTCTTTAACGTCCGTTGTGTTGCTCTCTTATTGACGTGTCAGTGTCACTCTCTCTTATCCGGAATAAAAGCAAAATGGGCTTGATTTGATAACTCCTTGACGAAAAAAACACATTGAGTGTTCTCTGGGTAACGAATGATTCATGGCAGGGCAGCTGGAGACTGTTCAGGAGAGGATTGCAGATTTTTCACTGTCATTGCTAACAGTATCCAAACACCTTTCTCTGCCGTTCTTGTGCAGAATACTTGCCCGTGGGTATGATGAAAACCAAGAATAAGAAATGAATGACTTTTAGGGGATACAGATCATATGCAGAAGTGTTCATATAAGCTTTACTAAAGAAGAGAACTCGTGAACAATACAGATGTTCACAGTTCACAGGAGGAATATTTGTCTCTACACTATGCCAAGATAATCCACAAATCCAAGAAAAAGGGTTTTCATACAAAGTGGCAACCTTTAGTCTTGAAAAATGAAGCCAATGCGGTAGTGCAAAAAAAACAACAGTTCCTTGAGTGCATTGCTGCTGTTATGCTATGCTATAAACCTAAAGGCCCACCTTTACTCCAATACTTTGCCTGTTACTTAATTGATTGAAAAGGTGGGTGCAGATAGCATTTCAAATATGGCGACCGCCCTCCTTTGGCTTCATAATGCGTCTTCAGAAACCAATGGGTGGACGTCACTGAGAATACGTCCATGTTTTTTTTTTACTCTTTATGATTCTTACACAACTCAAAATATGTGAAGATTATATTGGATACTTCAATGATGTGTAAGAAGGAGTTTGACTTTAAGATAAAGCAAGTCCAGTATCTACAGGACAGCGTTTGAGTCCAAACTATCAAACCTTCAGAAGGTAGAGAAGGTGACACACACAAGCCGTGACCTTCCCCCCTTAAGTTTTGCAATTAGACTAAATGTACTGTGTCAAACATCCTATAAACCAAAGAAGAAAAATACATTCCAGAGTTTACAGGCAGAGTGAGTGCATGTGGACCGGCAGGTAAGTCATCCCTTAGTTTTGTACGGTACAAATAAAATGATTCAACAGGCTTATTGGGGGCCTAAAGCAGCAACACATACCACATATTTTTATTTTATTTGTTTCAAAATGTAATGTTTTGATTTCTGTCAGAATGGGAGAAAACATCTGAAATATGTGACAATAAATGTTTCTAATATTCATACCTTATTCTTAACCCCCTAAAGAAGAGCTAACCAAAGATGTTCAAAGTTATTATTCCCCCCTATCATCCAGCATACATCTAGCATGTCATATCTTATTAATTATAAACTCTGCATTTGCGCTAGTTAAACACCGCACAGATACTTTTGACGAATGAGGGTTAAAGTTTGAAGCTTCAGCAGCTAGCTGGAACAGCAGGCGGGCAGGAAAGCGGACCCCGTGTAGGAGTAACAAAGTGCAGGAGCAGAGGAACCGCCGGTGACGGGCTTATGGAATCATAGCCTCCGCGTGATCTTTGACACCGTGACCCCTTTTTTCCGCATTTCTCCTACGCAGCTCACCGCAGCCCGGTCCACCTTTTCTCGCTCAGTCCGTGTCTCTCACCACATCTCCGGCCAGAGACCTTTGGACGGCTGAGTGGGCTGCAGCACCACAGTAGATCATGGTAATGTATTCAGCCGGAGGGGTTGGAGCGTTAGTGCCTTAAAACACGGCGGCTCGCTCCAACACAAGAGAAAGAAGACAGATGAGGCCAAGATTCCAATTATTTTCTCTATCTGTTGACCTCCATTCACTTTATCAATGCTGAACAATGTGGAGCTTGGTTTCTTCACGTGGCCTCCAGGAATGGATGTACTGTTGTATACTCTCACGTATTGAAAGTATGCTGTATAGAATTTATTTTTTATTTTTGCAATGTGCAATTTATATCAAAGATATCAAGCGAGAAAACGTGCTTTTTGGAATCTAGGTGGTGCAATATCAGCTCGGCTTTCAACAGCAAACTGTCAAGGTAGAAAAATCATCTGAAGAAATGAGAATCCCTTTTGAATCTTTTAGTTGTTTAAACATGAAATTAAAGTTCCAATTGAAAGGGAGAAGTCATGAAAATGTGTCTTTAGTATTTCAAAAATACAGACATCTATTGCTCCACTCGCATGTTTCTTTTTTTTCAAATCCCACAATGCCCCCATTTCCCCGTCACTATTTACTCACTCATCGCTTCAGATTTACACACGTCACACTCTGCTGACAGGACTCAGTGAAGGAAAGGATTTATTTAAGGATAATAAAAAAAAAAGAAAGAGAGTGAGTAAGAAGAGATAAAGTGAGGACAGTGTAATAAAAAAAAATAAAAAAAGCCCTCACAGTATCCATCTCCAGCAGAGCAGATGGTAGTCAGAGCCGTCGTTGACTTGCAAATGTTCCAACGTGACAGTCACGAGGACGCTACCAGAGCATCTGGGCCTGTCTATATGTGACATGTCGCTCTGCCAACAGTGAGAAAGCAGACTGTATCAAACTTAGCTTGAACTCTTTTCTACATTAAGCCCTTTCCATTTGCACACAGCATTGAGGAAAACATACTGTTTACTTATTTAGGAGCACATTAGCAAAGCCACAACAACTTCTCTTCCTGTATGTGTATACATGCAGTATTGGAAACATTCACTCATTCATTAACCATAAAGCACTGACACAGTGTTGTACTGTGAACAACGACGTTATCACACATTGTGTTTTCAATGTATGTCTTTATAACAGTGAGCTGATTTTTTTTTTTTTTTTTTTACAGAACAGTGCATTTTAAGTTGTAACTTCAGTGCTCCTGGCTTATACAGTGAAGTGCCTCCCATGCATTCACACAACCTAAACTTGTTGAAAGTACGTGAGGAGGCCTTCTCCTGGCAGCGCTATCTATTTTTTAAAAAAGGCTTATCTTCTCGCTCTCTTGTTATGCGCTGCTTCTTCTGTATCTTGTTAAGTGGGAATTCTAAAGAAAAAAATGTCACACAAGAGCAGAGCAAGCTGCTACAGAGCACTCAGGCCGAGTGTGTAGAACGTGTGTGCTGCATTGTAGTTTTTTCTCTCTTTGTCTCTTTCACACATGAACCCGGTATCGAGTGAAGTGTTGACTTGAAGGCTGCCAATAAGTCATACAGATCCTTAAACATCAGATAATCAGAGCTAAAAGAGTTATTTACACATTTATTTTATTTGACTGTTGTTTTTCTTATGTAACTAAACCTCCTTTAACCGGACATTAGCATCTTTTTTCTTTCACCCACTCCTCTGCAAAGGGCCTGTCCATGCACTGCATTAAGTCTGAGGGTTGGATTAGTGCTATTTATCAACACATGCTTATAGAGGTTGTAAAATGCTAACTCAGAGTAACACTCCCACATGAATTTCCCCCGGGGGGATTGATAAAGTACCGGTATGTCTTCTTCTTCTTCTGTTGTTTATGGAAGGCAGGAGTCTCACTGGTAGGCATTTCACCCTCCTACAAACAGTGTGGTATTATACAGGTTTACATATGACCTTTGGCACATTTAGTGGGAGGCTGTGGCTCAGTTGGTTGAGTTGGTCGTCTGTCAACCGGGTTCGATCCCATGCTGCTTTGTTGGTGGTGTATGAATGTGTAGGAATGGGTTAAGTTACTTCTGATGGTTACTTTAAAGGCTTTATATGTGATTTCATGATCCAGCAGATGTCGCCCTTGAGCACCAGTATGAAACCAAAACAACTCTCGCTGCATTGTTGTGTTAGCATGCTAATGCTAGCGATCTTTATTATGCTCATATCTTCACACTGCATGTAAATTTACCTGAAATGAGCGTGATCTAGAAACACAGTTAAGCAGTGAGTACAGTATGTTATTCTTCTTTTCTCTAGTCTCTCAATTAAACAACTTTTATACACGAGGAGAGGAGTCAGCCAGCTGTCCGGGCGATGTAAACAAAACTGAAGATAGGACTCAGAAAACTCTGAAAACATCACAGACAGTGGGACTCAGGTGTTACACCCATTACTCACAGAGTTATTTTCAGAGGATATACTTGATTTATATTACATTTAAGTGTGAAAATCGCATATTAAGCCTTTAAATAGCAGCCTCTGCCACCAGTGTGAGAATGTATAGGTGTGACCTGCGGTGTAAAAGCGCTTTGAGTAGATTAGAAAAAGCGCTAAACAAGCTCAAGTCCATTTCCCATTCATCAAAAAATGGCACGTGACTTTTGTATTTCCTTACATTTTCTTTAACTGTTTTTGATCACATCTCCTCATGAGTTAGATTTTTCCAAAGTAGTGTAAACTTCTTTTTGCAGCTTTAGATAACACATCTCCCTCTGGGGGTTTTGCTGTAGTTCACTTTCTTCCAGTGTGAAGTAATTGGCAGCTTCGTTAAGCAGCTTCCCCGACACTGAATAACAGTAATGATTATCAGATTAATGCTTGATTAAATTAATCCTTACTGGTAGCCCAAAGTCACAAACACATTACACACAATACAGCACAGTCCCCTGCTTAAGTTGCTTTTCTTTTTTTTCCACATTTAGATCCGATGTTCCACAAAGTTGAAACACAAACACACACTCTCTTGTGTTTAAGGAGACCGGCCTCTCTTTCCACCTCTGTAGTCACACTCCTCCTGCATCTCACATTGCACTTTGCTTTAGCCTGCACACAATGAGTTTGCATCGATCTCCCCGTCTCGCTCCCGAGCAGCAGACAACAGGTAGGAGGCGTGGTAGTGGCGAGCGTTCACCAGCTTTGATGATATTTACCTCTAATTAGGTTTCCTCCCCAGAGAGAGAGAGAGAGAGAGAGAGAGAGAGAGAACGCTGAGAGGGAGAGAAAGGAGATAAAACCCTTCTGTGAGCCGAGCGCCGTGCAGCAATCAATCCTCGCTCTCCGTCCCTTTAGAACTGAGCCGGTGAGGACGGATGGAAGACAGGTCTCTCATAGGGGGGAAAAGTGGAGCGAGAAGTAATAAAAGAGTCATAGCTCAACCTCCACCTAAGGAGACAGAGGAGCAATGCCTCCATCCTTTGTTGTTGTCCTCCGGGGGGTTTTTCAGTAAAGCTGTAGCAGAAGTTTATTTTTGCTTTTTTTTTATGGAGGCTTCCTCTCCTCTCCAATAAAGATGGATTTAATGAGATGATATAAATGCTTTTTTCTCAGAAAAGGATGATTTTATATGCCAGTTGTTAAGCTGCTGATCTTCCTGCAGGGTTCATGTTGATACCAATGTGTTTCAGTAAAGATCATACTTAAGGTAACAACAAACAGAAGGCTTTTAAAGTGATCAGCGTGAAACTTTGTGCTGTATGCGTTTGTGTGTGTGTTTGTTTTATTTTTGGAGCCAGAGAAAAATAAACCTTTTTTATCATCTATCAATGAGTGTTTCCTGGATGACTTAAAGCTCCTGTGAGGAGATTTTAGCCTGTTATAAAACAGACTGAAACTAATACTGGTGTCTCTTTATGAGCTGCAAAAGCCGACATGAACATCTGCAACAAGATTGATTACTTCTATATTGTTTTTTATAAATGTTGGAAAGCACTGCCGCAGGTTAGGTGTCAGCTTGCTGCAGAAACAGACTTTTTTTTTTAACATTTCCTAGTGATTATTTTTGTTTGATTGCTAAAACAAAAGCAGGATCTACAACGGGCACCAAAATCGACACATACTGAAAGTTCCGCCCGGGAGCTTTAATCACAATTCAGCTGCGACATTTAATTGTTTAATCCATGAAGTCTTTGGTGGTTTGACATAAGAGGGAGTTTAAAGACATCACTTTGGACCCTGGAAAATGTTTGTGAACATTTATTACAACGTTGTGACTTTTAAAGATGGAAGCATTATGTGATTTATTGTCAAATATAATAATTTCCAGATCAAATTAAAAGAAAAATAAATGCTTGTTGTTGCCCTTTTTCAATGTATTTATTCCTCAATGCATTTTATTTATATTTTATATATAACTTCTACATTCCTTCTGGACAGGTGACAGTGTTACTGCAGGCCAAAATAAACTTCCACTACTTCTCCAATTCTTGTCTTATTCCAGGATGCTCTGAAATCAAAGCAGTGAAATAAGGATTTCTCTCTAACGTTTGTCCTTCCTGTCTTTGTTCTCCCCTCAGGTGTGCAAAGTGTTGAACACCACCACTATGAGCTGCTTGGCCCCCTCCCTCATGGCAGAGTATCACCCCGCTTTGGACACGGTGAAACACGCGGACGAGTTCGGCTTCATCTTCAACAACGTGCAGGCGCTGCTGGTCTACAACAACACCAACCTCCTCTACTACCCGAACCCTTACTTCGAGCCTCTCAGCACCTCGGGCGTCCTCGAGCAGAAGCCGGGCTCGCCCATCATTCTCAAGGTAAAGAGCATGCAGATTAGCATACATTTAAATCTGCACAACATTAAATGATGAATACCTTCACAGGAGATTTATTAACGTGTCCTTCAACAAGACACAGACTTCCTATTCAGCATGGAGAATAGACAGTTTTATAAACTCTGGTTTTATAAAAATCAAGAGCAGAATATCTTGAAAAATGAGAATTCATTGCATTGGAAACCGACTGCCAGCTTCACCAAAATGAGAATCACTGTTAGAGAGCTCAGCTGTTAAGACTTTCACAAAGCTCATCACCAAAACAGATTCAGCATAGGTTTATCACAAAGTCAAAATAAATAAACACAAAGACAATGGGTGAATGCCTTTATTTACAGGGGATAGAGTAGGAAATCAGGGACAGAGAGAGTTGGGAATGACTTGAAGGAATGGAGCTACAAGCCGGCCTTGAACCTAAGTCCTGAACCTGGAGGACAACAGCCTCCTGACAGAGGGTCACAACCAATCTCATGTGGCGTATTTAAACTGCTGGATTCCAAAATATTTCATTTGCATTGCATCACACTAGATCTACATCTACATTTTTGGACTCCGATGTCAAGTGGGATCGGAAAAATGTTCCTTAAAGTTTACTTATTGATTCTGGAAAAGTTCTGAAACAAAAGTATGTGCAGGAACCAAAACTAGTGGACAACCATTTCTTACTTTCTTAAGAAATCCAAATGAGCTAAATAAACACAAAAACATGAAACAGAACTTATGTGATTTAAACATTTTATTCACTATCCAAAATAACAAAGTGAATTATTGGGAAAAAGAATCCAGCAATACCTCCAGAAAACTTTCATTTTACACTTTTTTTATAATAGACCAAGTTTGAATGTGTCCCTTTCAATGTTCTGAGCTCTAAAGACAGTTTATGGGATTTTCTTTCACACATTTTTGAAGTCTTCTAAGCCTTTATCTAGGAATATATTTCATCTCTTCATCCTGCTTGCCAGCTGTTCCCCCTCTCTCTCTCTCTCTCTCTCTCTCCCTCTCTGTGAAGTACATCACCTTGTTTGATCTCAGTATGTCGCCGCATTCAGCCGCAGCTGTGTCCAAACCTGCAGATCTAATTTACAGTGTATCGAGGGGACATATTGGCTCCGCGGATTTTTGTAAAAAAAAATTCTCTGATCCTCATTGAGCCATGTGTCGGTGTGTCCGAGTTCTTCCTCCTAATTTTGCAACCCCCTCTGTGCGTCTCCACGTGCCCACAGGGCAGAAACCTGGTTCCCCCGGCGTCAGGAGGGGTGAAGCTTAACTACACGGTGCTGATTGGAGAGACCCCCTGCTCTGTCACTGTGTCCGAGAGCCAGCTGCTGTGTGAGCCCCCCAACCTCACCGGACAATACAAAGTCATGGTCAGTATGTGTGTGTTTTGCATCCCTAACTTTGTCTCCACTGTCTATCCCTTTTATCTGTGATTTCTTCTTCAAAATAGTCAATTATTCGTCTCTCATCATGGTTCATTCAGTTGAAGAAGAAAAAAAAAAAAGGTGAAAAGGAGAACAGCGTGAATGTGCTCTAGCTGTCAAAAGGTTTCTGCCAGAATCTGAAGCAATTATTTTTAGTTGCTTGCTCGCTTATTGAGTGCAAGACCCCGGACTCTCTCCCTCTTAATGTCAGTGTGCAGGTGGCTGCATGTGTTTGCTCTCAGCATCAATTTCACTGGACAATATTTACCTATGTTTTGGTTTGGCTCATGCAATGCTGTGCATCAGTTACCGTGTGATATGGAGCCCCAAGACCAGGGATTGGATTGTGTTGAAACATAAGGAGCTGTCTCCCTGAAGGTTGTAGCTTGAAACTGGAGTTTGGCTATTTTTAAACCTGGGCCCTAGTTTTTTTTTACTTATTTGGGGTCTTAGTGACTCATAGATAAAAGAGGGCAACTGAAAAGCTGAGATTGTTTTTCAAAGCATCCAACAACATCCCCAGATGAGACAAGCTTCTTTGTTCACTTTTTTAACTTGAAACAGTCGTCATCACTCAATTCACAAAAAAACACTACGAGCTAAATACGAGTCCATGTTGCAGCGTTATTGGGTGTTAACTTAACATAGTGTTGGATCAGAATGCAGCCATTTAAACACATAAGTCATACAATAGCACAAACAAGCATGCCAATCAAGGCAGCTGTAGACAATTAACTCCTATGTTTGCAAGGTTAAATTATTTTTGGTGGATTTGAAGAGAGCTAACTAACAGCTGTTTCTGCTTTAAAAAAAAAAAAGCATCCACCCTTAAGAAACTTTTTGTAATAATGTCAGACACTTCATAAAACAATCACAGCCACTTATTGCGTCAATACAAGCAATTTCAGTGAATGAAATTTGAACGAGCACATCAGATTAGGGATTTAGTTACAGTTTATATGGATACAAGGACCATTGTTTACAAAATACTGGCAATCCTCTGAAAGGATTTTCTCAAATACACTTATTTAGGATGTATCTTGATTGCGTGTGTGTGTGTGTGTGTGTGTGTGTGTGTGTGTGTGTGTGTGTGTGTGTGTGTCTCTCTGCACAGGTCCAGGTAGGCGGCCTCCACGTCTCTCCAGGCGCGGTCCACATCATGTCCGACAGCCTGCTCACCCTGCCGGCCATCGTCAGCATCGCCGCCGGCGGTGGCCTCCTCCTCATCATCGTCATCCTCGTCCTCATCGCCTACAAGCGGAAGTCGCGTGAGAATGACCTCACCCTGAAGCGCCTGCAGATGCAAATGGACAACCTGGAGTCACGTGTCGCCCTGGAGTGCAAAGAAGGTGAGACGAGTGTTCGTCGGCACTTTGTAGCAGCCTACACTCAGACGTCAGGTTGTAGAGTGAGCATGATTATGGTCTCTGCTTTTTGATATATGCATTTACTGACAGTCATTTGAGAGGCTGCTCTACTACTCATGTAGCTGAACGGGGCGGTGAATGCATTTCACTTGTGCAGACTATAATCACATAACGAGCATAAATGCGTATTTGAGCATATATAGTGTAGTAAGGAACTTCCTGGTGGTCTTGAGTGTGTGTTAAATAATGCAGAGAAAATTGCTCCAAATCTGGGTCAGTGAGTCATCCTGGTTGTACATCGCAGCACATAGATTAAGTCAGTTAACCCCGGCGTGTGACCCGTCTCGTTCGCCCTTCCATTTTCCTCGCTGCTTTCTTAGTTTGCATTCTGCACACAAAACAGCTACATGAATACAGAGTTTCTCATTAGAGTAACCCCAACCTCCCTCGCAGCAAGAGGCACATTATGCTGATTACAATTTATTCTGGTCTTAACTGAAGGGGTAAACGCTACGTTTGTCTTTTTTTTTTTTTTTTTTTTAACTTTTGTCTGGTGTGTGTAGAGATGTTGCGATACATTTTTTTTTGTTCCCTCGTGCTGTGCAGGCTTCACTTACTAAGAAGAATTGTTTTATCTTTAATATATTGTTGAAGTCAGAGGCATTTCTAATAAGGGTATTGACACAAGTCTAGTTGGGCGGCTGTGTGCTTTGTGTGTTTTGAAACCAAATAAGTGAACAATAAAATGCTTTGTCTTCATCCTAAGTTGTTGGTGTCCCTGCTACAGAAGCAAACCGCCATCTTGCTTTGAAACACACTCCTCCCTCGTGGCTCGGGGTTAAGTGAGGGCGTTGTAGTTCACCTGATCTCTGACCTTCTCCCCATTGGGATAACCTCAGGCTGACCTCTTGCCACCGCGCCAAACAACGGTTCACAAAGAGTGTCTCTTATGTCGCAACACTGCGTTCTTATATAGAGACTTTTTAAATAACGACTGCTGGTTGGCCCCTGATGTCATCACCGGGTCATTACAGACAATCACTGAGATGAGTATATGCTTGACAGCGTCCGGAGGATTTCATCAGCAAGACAGGACATTATGATGTATCCCCTTCTTTCCCAGCAGTGAAAAGAAACTTCCAGAATGGGCAAATGACAGACAGTCAGACACAGCAGGCAAACAGGGGGAGTCAGCCATACACAGACAGCCTTGGGATAGGAGGAGATTAATGTTTTTAACCATTAGCAGTGGCCAGGAGTGTCCTGCCCTGAAGGGTGGATTAGGAAACGGGTACCCGAGTTTCTCCTTATAAGAAAATCCACTTCATGTGTGCCTGTGAGCCCCCGCGTGTCGGTGTATAAAACCCATGAGTCGCAAAAGGAGGGCTGGGATGTGAGGGGCTAAGACTGGCGGAGTTTTAAGGAGGAGTGTTGTGGGACTGCTGCTGCTCCTGTGATAGGCTGCAGACAGGTGGGGTGGGGGGGGGAGGAGCCTCCCCTGAGGCCGGCAAGGGAGAGCAACTGAGCCGTTGGCCCCGAACAGGAGTCAGTCAGGATGGAGCCAATTAACTAGTGCTCACCTGCAGCCTCACACTGAGATGACATGCGCTCTTTGGGGCCACATACAGCCAATTTACTGGCTGGTAGATAAAATGAGTGAGAAAGGGAGGCGTGTGTGTGTGTGTGTGTGTGTGAGAGAGAGAGAGAGAGAGAGTTTTTTTAAAAGGAAGGAATGGGAAATATTGAGTTTTTCCTGACATGAAGACTATCTCGGGCTTTAACTGTCAGCTTCATCTTAGCGCTAGTAAACACCACGAAGATGAGAAGGATTCACGTATTTGGTCCCCAGGGCATTTAGGTGTTATTCTGATGCTGCATGTCTCAAGTATTCGCTCTTAACTCGTCTCTCTTTCTTCTCCCACAGCTTTCGCCGAGCTGCAGACAGACATCAATGAGCTTACCAGCGACCTGGACAGAGCCGGCATCCCCCATCTGGACTACAGGACGTACGCCATGAGGGTCCTCTTCCCCGGCATCGAGGATCATCCTGTCCTCAGAGAACTGGAGGTAACAAGAGAAACGACAGGCAGCGAGAGATGTCTGAGACGTATAAGCAGCAAACGCATTAAGAGAGGGCAAGAAAAAGTCAAACCGAGGTGAAAAAGAGAGCTAGGGAGAGACTGGTAGACTGTCTCGCCCTCACCACTCTCCCTGCAGGGTAACCTCCATAAGCAGCAAAGTGCTCGAGGGGGAAAGGAGCATGTGCCAGTTATCCTCTCTACCCTCTGGTCTTAACACACACATATATGGCCAATCATGCTGAGCAGCATGCATACAAGTATGTAGCCGCACATGCACACTCCCTCATGGAAAACTGGGTCCCAGCACATGGCTATTTCATCCACCAGTGGCTGCAGTATGAGAGGTAATGAACTGAGTAATTCCCAATCCTAAGGCAGGACTGTGGGTTCCTCCATTTGGGGGGGAAAAAAACTGGCTGGTAAACACTTTTTCGCACTGCGTTTTGTGGGACCCGAGTGGTGCTTTGCAATGAGTTTATTTTATGTGGAACACACAGGGGGGGAAAGTCCAGAAAATGAAAGTATCAGGGAAAAACGATTCACCAGGACCACATTCACGTGGTGGCCTGTCTCTTCTGATGTCATGGTCGGGTTTGGGTACTCAAATGCAGTTACAATATTGTGAAAAGGAAATTTATATTTTAAATCCAAAGGAAAGCACCATATTTCTTGTTAGAACAACAGAGTTGCTAACCATTAGCATTCAACAACTTTCTTGCTCCACTAGCTAGGAAATGACTGAAGCTTATATTTTTGGTAGTCCATAGATACAGTAGGATAGAGGTAACTATTAGCAAATTAATTGCTAACTTAGATATTAATTAATGGCTTTGTAACAACAGCTAATGTTAGCATTTGGCAACTTACTTTGCTACGTCAGCTAGTAAGCTTGTATTTTTGGAAGTGCTACGGTGGAGGTAAATTCTTAGAAAATACATTGTTAACTTAGTTATTAATGCTAATGTTAATAACTAATTAGCTACTGTTAAACAACAACAAACATTATTATTCAGCCACATATTGCTACGTTAACTGGGGAGTGGTTGAAGCTTATGTTACCTTTTGGTTGTGCTTTAAGACACAATTGGATCGAGGTAACTTTCTAGCTAACACAACGCAAACTGAGAAAGAAGTCTAATGCTGACTGATAACCAGTTAGTTACTTTCAAACACTCACTTAGCTAAGCTCTCAGAAAGCTAATATGGTCTTTAGTAGCGCTGCAGTAGAGAATACAAACCAGGTGAATTCCTAGCTAACTTAATGTTAGCAAGAAAGTAGTTTTACGCATTAGCTGTTATCAAACTTTAACAAATAGGATATGTATTTCTTTTAAATAGCCGATGACTTAATGTCCCTCTGGATTATAACAATGAATAGACTATTCAGTTGCTGTTCAATCTGGAAGCAGTGTAATGATAATAGAGGGGTGGTATTTCTGATCAGACTAAACTTGTTGAAGAGCAAGAGACAAAGCCATTGACCAAAACAGAAACTTTGACTGGAGTAGATTCTTACTACTTTTAAAATTCAAAATAGTGTAGTCAAACAAGAAACAACACAGAAGTAAGTTTTGTGGCTGTTTCATTGTCTTTGCCAGGCTAGTTTTCTGACATTTGCCTTGAAAGTGAAAAGGCAGATTACTCAGGGTGCAGTGCTTTTTAACAGACCCCAGTCAATAATTGATTAAGATCTTCTCAGTTACTTACTGTGAGTGGGAACTTCTGTCTGCCTGCAGTGAAACATGAGCAAGGCTTTTTGGTGCACTTGGCAAAAAGAAAAAATCTTTATTTTGTGCGCGACAAGGTCAAGAGGAAAGCAGAAGAGCTGGAATCCTTGACAAAAACTCACCCAGCTTCTTGTTTATGAGCGGACATATATTATTAAAACGAGCACTGGAAATATATCAGCAGCGCTAACGTGCATTGTGTTCTGTGCAGGTGTCGGGGAACGGCCAGCAGAACGTGGAGAAGGCCCTGAAGCTGTTCGGCCAGCTCATCAACAACAAGGTGTTCCTGCTCACCTTCATCCGAACGCTGGAAATGCAGCGCTCTTTCTCCATGAGGGACCGCGGCAACGTGGCCTCACTTATCATGACGGCGCTGCAAGGGCGCCTGGAGTACGCCACCGATGTCCTCAAACACCTGCTGTCGGACCTCATCGACCGCAATTTGGAGAGCAAGAATCACCCCAAACTGCTTCTGCGCAGGTAACTAAGCACACACTTTTCAGACCGTTATGGCTTCATATGCTGAAGTAATATGAGGGGGTCGTTTTGCTTAGCTGGTACTACATTTTTTTGTATTGCAATAAACTGCTTTGTTTCATGAATTTATGAAACAGTGAAGAAAAACGTAATTTTTCTAACATTGAGATGATGTTATCATTCCTGCTTTGCTTGGATTTAAAGAAAATTTATGTTTACAATCATTCTTAATATAATCACACAGATGATATCATGTGTACCTAAATCCCTTAACCCTCAGCACAATGGTGTGCTCTAAAACTGTAAAGATGCTATATGTGTAGCCAATCATTTGTGATTCTGTGCACAAAGGATAGAAATGCATACCTAAACATAGTCCTCATTTAAAAACATGTAAAGAAGCTCAGGGAGGGCATAGGCTGTAGATACATATAGACAGATGGATGAGGATTGATTTAGAGCTCTACTCTTCCCTCTTGTCTTTGTGGATGGATGCATTCCGATTTTCCCTCGTGTTCCCGCCTAGATGCTTCGCAGAATCAGGCTTGTAATGAGTGCTACAGTGCGTCTACAGTATGCTGCCCTAAACGCCGTGCACTCGAATCATGAGAAACCTCTGAGCTGTATGCATAATTCTCTCCCGCGCTCCGTCTCTCTCTCCCCCACCCTGCTCTCTCAATGCCAATGTCAGTCTCACTTATCCTCCAGGCTCGAGCTCCTTATGAAACATTCAGAAGCGGTTCGACTTATCTATTTTTTTTCTCTCACTGTGTCTCCAGTGTACATTGTTTTCCGGGGGAGTTGGGGTGATGTGCTAAAACTTTAAACACCTGCTAAGTCCTTCCCCAGGTGTCCTCGGCTGGCTTGGTGGTTCTGTAGGTAAAGAAACAGGTGAAAGGATGGGACAAAGAGGTGTCCTTAGAGGGACAGAATGTACAGGACGCAGGCTTTAAAAGACTGACTGCTTTGTGAATCATTTTGATTGTCAAGCAGTAAAATGTTTCCATCAGACATGCACCTCATGTCATATTAAAGATACTATTAAACTACAATCATTGAGACTCAAGAAACAAGAATTTAAAAAACCATACACTATTTAAACACCTAGTTTAAAATTGTATTTAGTAGTCCTACCTCATATCTGAAGAACAGAACTTTCTCTGTAAACTAAACCAACGCCACATCCTCCCAATCTGGTCTGACCTGTGGGATACCACAGGGATCCATCCTAGGCCCTATACTGTTCTGCGACTTGACTTGAAAGTAAAGATATTTGTGATCAAATGTAGGGTGTATAAGTGAAAAGTTTTTAGAAAAGTAAATACTGAAGCTAAGTATGAACCTAAAACTACCTGAAAACTCTACCCATGTTTAGTATGAAGAATTTCTACTTTTGTACCATGCTATCCATTTAGTCTATTAGCCAAACCTTGATTGACAGATATAAAACTTAATATCCACACCTCTGTGCACCTTCAAATCATTAATTAACCTACAGTCTGCTTCTCTTTAGATGTGTGGTATATAAAACCTACACTGGCAAGCGAGAGGACATGCAGACTCCCTCTCTTTATGTCTCTATTTGACTTATACCAATACTATTATTCAGAGTAAATATCAGCCAGATAGAAAAGGCTGAGCACAGAAGCAAACACATAAAGAGCTTGAAAAACAGACAAAGCATCAAATGGACCTTGATTAAACAGTTATTTCACAGGACAGCAGGGCCTCCACATCACCTCTAAGTTTTCATTATCCCCTCTTATTATGAGCACAGTGGTGTGTAATCCTCGGGTCCCAGCCTGGAGAGCTAAATGTCCCATCGTGGTTTTTTTTTTTTTACATTTCACTCCTCGTTTTTTGAAAGAATTTAGGGGATTATCGATTTCACAGGGGTCTTTGGCTGTTTGTTGTCTTTCTCATCGCCTATTAAGAGAAAAGCAGACAGCCGTGCCAGACAGCTGACTCACACACACACACACACACACACATATATGTCTAGGATGCTAGTCAAATTGAACACGTCTCTTAGCAGTAATTGTGTTTGTGCAGGGCTCAGAGTGAGGCGGCGAGGCTTCGCTTGGTTGCAATTTTTTGCTTTTATTTGTCATTTCTGTCAGCTCTCCTCCACGCTAAATATATATAATTATCATATCATGTATAATAGGATTGTCATATATAACAGGATTGTGAGCTTGCTGTTATGTCCCCCTTTGTCTTCTGAGATCAATGAATTAACAGCATGCATTAAACAGATCCATGTGCATCAAAATCCCAAAGTACTAGTGCAATGAAAGAGCGTATTGGAATAGAAGTAGAGTAGAGTAGAAGTTGGGATCACTGAGGATGTTGTTCTAAATAAACTATTAATGAGCTTACAGTCCATATTGCTAAAGGAGAGAGCCAACATACACAGGAAGAACCTCCATCCCACTTCCTGTCCTTCATTCATATTACAGTGGATTAAAAGTGCATCCCAAGACATGTTCGAGTCGAAGCGTGGAGCGGTCCTTCTCTCGCCGCACAGCTGTCATCGAATTCTCCCTCCAAAGGGGAATATGTCCACAAGCTGGCATGCACGACCTTTTAAGAGACATTGGTAATCACACGGGCACTGCCGCAAAGATGCAAAAATAGTTCCATCTGTCATGACGTTTTAGCATGCTCACCCTCATGTTCTCTCAGTGACCTGCAGGACTGATCAAAGTTTAATGTGTACAACAGATCCAAATGGTTGTTTATCAAAGAGTAACGTTGGCAATATGCTTTGTTTGTTAAAGTTGACAAAAGCCACAAATAGACCGAAACTGAAAGAGCTATAGTTTGTCCGTCAAGATTTTCTGACTTTCCCTGCCTGTGTGAAAATGGAAAAACACTTGAAGCAGGTCACAAACTTTCCTATTATTTATTTAAACATAGAAAAAGCAACTAAATAACTTCCTACACACACATACATACTTTAGTTTTTCAAATTAGGGACTACTTTCAGCTGCAGATTTGTTGCCCCTGTGCGTATTTACAGCAACAGGACTACCAATGTGGGGGATGAGTGTAATGAATAGTGTGCCCATGTTTATCATATAGAGAAAGAACATTTCACCCATGTGCCTCATACTCTTGTTTAATAGTTTTAGGTCAACAATGGAGTTCTTCGGCTCAGAGAAAATAAGCTGTCAGGCTGTGGCCACACTGGCAATGTTTGTTTGTAGGGTAAACACACTGTGGATGCAGGCCTGTTTTTGGGAGGCCTTATGGGAGAAGAGATGCATGATTGTGAAACTAAGGTCTGAAATCAACGTTTTATGCAACAATTTGGCCGATTGCAAGTTTCTAATTCAGATGTTTTTCATACATTTTTTTTGCATTTTTTTTTTTTTGCATCTGTTTTTCAAATGAGATTTTCAGGAAACGTACGATGGTACAATGTGGTTGCTTAAGTAAAGAAGTTATACTTAATTATTGAGCCCTGTTCTCTGTGGTGAGCCCAAGTAAGAAGATGGAGTACCCTGCTAGCCACAGCTTAGCACAGGGGGAAAAGACAGGAAAAGGGAAGGCTTAAGAGGAAAATCATAAGGAATGAGGAGTGAGATGCGAGTTTATCTTTACACCTAAAAAACCGAATAATTATATAAATTTAGCAAATTAAAATAAGGCCCTTAATGCTTTCCACATATACAAGTTCTGTGGGCAGCATATTAAAGAAGTTCCATTGAAACTGATACTCTTATTAACATTAACACTGCGTCTCTTTCTGCCCTCTCTATCAACGTCCATTTTTCTGCATTCCTCTCACACACACTCTTTACCTCACATGGGGCAGATTATCTCCTGATGGTATTTTCTCTCCTGTATTTTGAGTATTTAATTGCTGATGTACTATCTATACTATATTGCGAATGATAATATTAGATTAACTTGTATCAGTCTCCAGTCGCTACACTCTTACGCTTAATGGTGGAGTCCTAACATAGATATAGCCTTAGCAATAACATTTTCAGTTATTTGGTTTAAAATAAAAATGTGTGTCTCTCTCACCTGGTGTGCAGGGCTAAAAGGTAGACCGAATAAAAAGGAGGTTAAAACAACATCGGTCCTCTTCACTGCTGTGAAGTGTCTGCCTGAAACGCATTTTGGCTCTTTGCTGGCAGCGGGTCTGACTTTCACAGCACTAATATGCTTACAGTGGGTCATAAATATGCATTTCACAGGAATATTTAATGACATTTCCATTCATTTGAATTCCTAAAAGAAGCTGAATGAGCTGAAGTGGTGTACGATAGAATACAAAATGAATCCGTGAAAAGCCTGTTGGCGGATGAGGCAGAATTGGAAACAAATCATCGTGATTTATTCAAGGATTTATTGGTCGATGTTATAACAGACACTGAGAATATAAGAAATGCAGCGGACACCATATGTAATGTAGGGCTGGATGTATTCGAATGCCTGAGGGCAGTTTGTGTATGTTTTGTTGTAGCTGCTCTGTGGCTTAAACTATTAGCCCTCTAATGCTAAGCTAAGATCTAATTCACACCAGTCTACTGAAAACAAACAACAGCATGCACAATTTCTTACTTTTTTTTCTTCCAACACTGATTCCCATATCTGAACTTGAGAACCGTGCATGTAATATTATAGCAAACATTGTTATAAGCCCTGGCTCATTACATTGAAGCACTCATTACCTTAAATCACATGGAGAACTTTGAAACATGCTAGGCTAACTTTAGCATCACTCACCTCAGGGTCAATCATGACTTCCTGTGTCAACCAAACTGCATCATCCATCCATCCATCCATCCATCCATCCATTGATCCATCCATCCATTGATCCATTGATCCATGCATCCATCCATCCATTGATCCATCCATTGATCTAATATTGACGCTGAGAGGTCACTTCAAATACCACATCTTGAATTTTGGTCGATTTCATATCATATCTGAAACTGTACAAAACAACTCTAGTGCTTTTCAAGCCTTTTAGGATCAGAGGTATAATGTACCCTGTCTGTAAAGTTCCTGGAATCACGTCTGAAGGGCGCACTTGTGCTCCTTCGAGGCTCGTTTTTCAAAGACACTCTGCTCTCTTTGGTATTTAAAGATTTGTGAATGCCTTCTGCTTTTCTTTGTCTTGATAGGAAAAGATTTGAGCTGCACAGCAGACACTTACATTCCACTAAAAGCTCTTTGAAAGCAATATATCTGAGCTTCGACGGCGCGTTGGAGTCCCTCACTCTGCATGCGCTCAGTGGAAATGATGCTTCTCCTCATGCTGTTTGGATTGTATTTTGCTACATTCGGGAAATATGTCCACTTTCTCTGTGTAATAAACATCTTCAGCGCTCACCCTAGCCTTCCTAATAGAGAGTTTATGCCATTACACAGCGCTGCTCTCTCTTTTCCCCTCGTCCATTTATTACAGAAACTCCTCGTGTGTTTGATGATCCCAACCAGAACCTTCTGGAATAGCACATTGCTTCTTTTTCACATTGAACTATTATCTGTTCTCTCCATCTTCTTCTTAAGTTTTACCAAAGCTGCTCTTTTTTTTTTTTTTTTACCCATTTCCCGTTCTTTTCTTTGTAATGTTCTTTTAATGGAATCACAGAACATTGCTTCCATCACCTTGAGACTTTTCAATCTTGTATTATTTTTCTCCTCAGCATTTTTCTAATGAGATTTCCGCCCATGCAGAGCAATGGAGTACAGAGTTATTAAGAGAGCGCGTATTGTGTTTGGCATTAGTCTCATTGAAAGACATTCCGCTGCCTGCTAATAAACCCACCCCAACCCCCTACCCCCGACTCTGCCATTAGTAGAGCGGAGATTGGGGGGCGGTGGGTGTAAGAAGCCCCCTCTTAAACACCATGTGGGATAATGAAATCCTGATGTTCATTAATGAAACTCAATTAATAGAAAGTAGGAAGTGGAGGCAGCTGAGGAGAAGGAGGACAAGAAGAAAGGGAGAAGGAGGAGAACAAAGTACGTCCCCCCCGTACATTCAAAGGGAGATATATTAAGGGGGAGTCTGCACAGCCCCCTTGAAAAAAAAGCTTTATTTGACTTCCTTCTTTGGGACTTGCTGAGCTTATTAAAAAGCTTAATAGGTTCCATTAACTTCTAACACACTCAAGTTTAATACAAGCTGGGAGGAGAACATGGTAAGCAATGGTGGGGAGGTGGTGTTGGGGGGAAGGGGGGGGGGTGAACATGGATTCCCTTAGAGGAAGGAGGGCAATTACAGGGGGATTTTGGGTATTGTCCAAAAAAATCCACGCTATGTTTAGGTTTATTCAGCGTGAAAATGCAGCCTCAGGCTCTCATAGTGGCTCTTTATTATGTTTATGACTTTTTTCTGTTTTGCAGCTTTGCAAGGTTGAGCTTCTGCGTACTGTTTGTCCTCCTTTTCTTTTTTTGGATGTAAACCTTTCACTGTGTGTTTGTTTATTTAAGAGGGACAAAAAACAAACGTTGAGCTAGATGAATAAAAAATGGACACTTCATCCGATTATAAAAGTGAAGCCAATGCGAAAGTGCCTTAAACCTGCACTCTTTCTAGTGGCCACTAGGGGGAGACTTCAGTAATTTTGTAAAATGAGGTCTGAGTGTATAAAACCAGATGAGAAATAATCTCACATCTCAGATGATTTATTACTCAATCGATCGTCTTGCTAATGACTCTTTGGTCTCTATCGCTTGTTTACTGTCCTCTTAATTAAAACGTGAATTAAAATGTGTATATTGTAGTCCCATTTAAAGTAAAATCAAAGATAAAGCAAGGTTAGCTTCAGGGCATGGCTTCCTGTGATTGGCATGTTGCTACAATGTCAAATGACAAAGAGAACACCTCCATCCATTCCATTTTCTTCCACTTATCCGAGGTCGGGTCGCGTTGGCAGCAGGTGAAGTAGGTCAACCTAGACTTCCGTCTCCCCAGCGACGCTTTGCAGCTCCTTCTTAGGGGATTCTGAGGTGTTCCCAGGCCAGACAGGATATAAAATCCCTCAAGCGAAGTCTGGGTCTACCAACGGGGTCTCCTCCCAGTTGGGCGAGCCCAGAAGACCTCCAAAGGGAGGCGTCCAGGTGGCGTCCTTATCAGATGCCGGAACCAACTCAAGTGGCTCCTTTTGAGGCAATGGAAGGGCGGCTCTATTTCGAGCTCCCCTCGAATGTCTGAGTTCCCCACCCTCTCTCTAAGGCTGAGCACAGCCAACCTCCGGAGGAAACTCCTTACGTCCAGTTTATCCACGATTACCAAAAAAAATTGGGCCTCAGATGTTAAAACTGAAATCGATGTGGAATTACTTAAACCGGCCCTTTTTTTAATGGCCACCAGGGGGAGATTCAAATAGTTACAAACAGAAGTGTGATTGTATAAATACTGAAATAAAAAGGCTATAAAGCAGGGTCAGTATAGGACATGGCTTCACATGGTTTCAACAAGAGTAGGGACGTCGCGATGAGTATCAATGTGGTCGCAAGATCAAATCAAGATGGTGACGGCAGAAATGCAAAACGCTTCAAAACGAGAGTTCAGAAAGAGGTGACATCATGGGGGTTCAGCCAGTTCTTTATAAAGTCTATGTCGGCTTCTCTTTCTGTAGTTGAAACAAGGACTATAATCTACATCTCTCCGCCCCGCTTGCACATCGCACTTTAAATAAACAAATAAATAAATAGACTGTCCTCCAGTTCTCCACTCTGTCAGCAAGCTGCCAATAGTCTGGCCGATACACAGTCTTGTTCTCAAAGGGCTTCCTCCCAGCATCACAACTACACAGCTCAGCTCCCCAAACAAAACATAACCTCTGCTCCACTGTCTTAACAACTGCAGAAAAGTTCTGTATTTGCATTGAAGAGGAGGAGAAATCTCCCTCAATCTCAATTTAATGAGACGGAGAGAATGACTGACACTTTGTCTTGTCTCAGTGACTAAAATGTTAGCTGTCTTAACCTCCTCTGGCTCAGACAATCCTTCTGGGACTACTTCTCCGGTCCCAGACTCTTGCTTATAGCCCTCAAACACAACGTTACGCAATTATCTCCATAATAGTCATAATCTCCCTTTAGGTCCATTCAGAGCCTGAATAGGTATAATCATCTCTGGCACTATTTAGCTGTAAGGAGACGGAAGCCTTCTCGCTTGTCTTTAATACCTGGCTGCTTTCGATTCCTCCTAATCCTCTGTTCAGCACAGTGAGGCCTCTCCATCGTATATACACCAGAGTAATCACAGTCATTTTCTTGCGACATTAACAGGGTCTTTTGTTCAGTGCATTGCCATTTATATTTGCAACAACTGAGCACAAACTGATGGGGAGAGATCGGTAACCGCCATGTGAACATCGCGAGGTTAACACAATTGTAGGGCGGCTAATCTTGTATTCTTAAATTGTGATCGCTGCGTGTAAGAGCTACGAAAGAACTGCTGTAGCTGACAGCGATGATTGTGTGGACCCAAGATTCAGTCCTGAAAAATCAATGTCAGATGTAGCACCATGTCCAAAAGACCAGCTGCTCATGGTATACTGAGGGCGGAGGGAAAAGGAGATGCAGGACAAACCAGATGAGATTTCCATTTTTTTTAGAGCTTGACCGATAATATCGGCCGATACTGGCATATCAAGTGATTATCATTATCTTCTAATTTTATTGCAGATATGGTGCAGCAATATTGTGTGATTTATTCACCAGTCAAAAAGTAATAGTTTGATTGTACAGCACTTTAGTCAACCTTTGTTGTTTGAAATCTGCTTTATAAATACTTTTGGATTATTACAAAAAACATATTAAAAAGTCCTTACATTTCATTTTTTGTTTCCGTGGTTACAGTATAGCAACGTATTCTCTCAGGTTACCAGTTCTGATGATGAAAGTGTCCATTAGAGTGAATGCAACACAAAAAAAAATAATAATAACTGGAAAAATATTTCAAAGTTTCGCTGAGAGTATTTCAGCGAAAATCTCAAGAAAATCTCAGTGTTCATGCATGAAGGGGTTAATCCTCTCTGCATGCAGGCCTGCTAAGTAGTCAAACAAAAGATCAGGACAGAATATTTTTTTTTTGATACAATGAGGTGTGAGTGAGTTGTTTCCATTCACCTCAGGTGCTCGTCCACACGAAGCTGCACACACTAACCCTTTCATCTAAGCTTCATGCTTGTTAACCGTTCCCACCTGGCTGTTTGCAATCTCTTGTCTTTTTTTTTTTTTTTCGAATTCTGTTTCTCTCCTCTCCCATGATGGTGCTAATGAGGCAGAGGGGGCAATGTTTGTCCAGCATCCAGAGAAAGATGTGAGAGAGAGAGTCATAAAGGAGGTGTACACAGCCCCTCTCGTGTGCTCTCTGGTAGAAATAGTGGAGAGGTCATCGCACACTTGTGTGTTTTCATGCCCAATCAAGCCCGGCAGCAGGCTGCACCTCCATGTGCGATTGACTGTGGGGGGGGGGGGGGGGGAAATGAGAGGAGAGGAGATGGTTTTGGCTGTGATCAGGCGTTACCTGGCTGTGACAGCGCTCGTCTCTCTCAACAGCTGAGGCTTGTCACAGCTGCTGATGTCCCACTGTGTGCAACCACACGTGAGCACACACACGCACACACACACACACACACACACACAGTCGCTCATACTCACATCCCATGCATACACACATTTTTTTTTTTTTTTTGCACGCACATGAACCATGCAAACACACATATGCCCTCTGTCTGCTCCGCTCTGTTCTGCTCACTCACTGTGACCACAGCGTTTCAGACAGTACACGAGCAGGATGCAACCCGCCCAGGATACCAAGATAACCTTCCTGAAGTCTCGCACATAACTCCATGAATTATTAAAGCGTTGTATTATCTGAAAGTTGGAAAATATCAAGTGAAGAGTTAAAATTTGTTTTTTTCCTGTTTGTTTATGCAAATTTCAGGACTGAATCTGTTGCAGAGAAGATGCTTACAAACTGGTTTGCCTTCCTACTTCACAAATTCCTCAAGGTTAGTACATCAAGCAACACATGCAGCGTGTGTGTGTGTGTGTGTGTGTGTGTGTTTACAGATGCATATATAAATATCTTCTGTGTGTCTTGTTAAATTTCTATATAAAAGGCATGATTACAAATCAGCAGATCTGTACAGAATTAGAACTTTTAAGATGTTTTCAGTCTGGTAATTTTAGTGTTTATGCTGTGAAGTTCTCTCATGTGTTAATCTGTGTGTGTGTGTGTGTGTGTCTGTGTTTACAGGAGTGTGCCGGGGAGCCTCTGTTCATGCTGTACTGCGCCATCAAGCAGCAGATGGAAAAGGGGCCCATCGACGCCATCACTGGAGAGGCCCGCTACTCCCTAAGTGAAGACAAGCTCATCCGCCAGCAGATCGAGTACAAGACTCTGGTACGACACACTCCATCGAGACACACAAGAAGCCCCGTTCAAAGCCTCACACACTCAAACAGAAGAAACCAGAGCACACATCATGCTGCACAGGACAGACAGATATTGAACTCACAAAATGCAAGCTTTCATTTTTAAAATTCTGCCAGGCTGAGATACAAACACCAGTTTTTGAATTTTGTTTCGATATGCTAAAGTAAATATTTTCTTTTTATGACCAACATTTTTATCGTTTTCAAATGTTTTACAGCAGTACAATACCAGCCAATAAATGATACAGAACAATACCCAACAAGGGTAACACTATCAATGCAAGACAAAAAAAAAAGACCGACAGACCTGACAAACAAAAATTATAATTAAGTTAAATTAAATACAGGAATAAAGCAGGACGATTAAAATATATGTAAATTAATAAAAAGGTAATAAAAAAAATAAAAAATAAATTCAAAGTAAATATTTTCTAACGGGTAACCCTTTCAAAATGTCGACTTTAAGCATGTGCCCACCTCTGAAGAAATATTCTTTGCCACCTGTCAGGTTGGCCTTTCTGCTTAATGCTCCTCCAACGTCCACAGCATGTCAATCACGCGACTTTAAATTAGGGGTGTCAAACTATGAATTTTTCTTGCACTTATAGCTGCGTGTTTGAAATGCCATTCTTTTTCTGTCTCAACCTGTGTTAGTTTGTTTTTTTTCCCCCACATAGAAAAACATTAACTAATGATCCCAGAGGCTCCAGTGTTGGTCCAACAACAGGCTAGGTGGCTGTGATGAGATCAGAACACACACACACACACACACACACACACACACACACACACACACACATGCACACACAGTAAAACTCGCACAGCCAGCATGCGACATGACAATGCTCTGATTGCTCCGACCGGGAGTTTGGCTCATTACGTGCTAATACCCCGGCAGAGCTGGAAATTGGTGTCCCGCCGAAGGTGTGAAATTAGATTTTGGGTTGCCAGCGCGAGCGGAAATGGTTTTTCTCAGAGCTCCTGCCATGCTCCGAGGAGACTTTAATGAGAGCGAAGCCTCCATTTGGACCCGAGTTCCAACCAGTATCAGGAAACCCTCTAGCCCTGTGGCCCTCGCTCTTTATTTTCCTTCTGTGATTTTTTTTTTTTTTCCCTTCTCCTCTCTCCCCCCAATCTGCACAATTCAGATACTGAACTGTGTGAACCCCGACAACGAAAACAGTCCGGAGATTCCCGTGAAGGTGCTGAACTGCGACACCATCACCCAGGTGAAGGAGAAGATCCTGGACGCCGTCTACAAGAACATGCCCTACTCTCAGCGGCCGCGAGCTGTCGACATGGACCTCGGTATGGCACCAACACACACTTTTACCCGCACACAGAGACAGCAGTAACAGACGCAGTAAGCAGGTGTAAA
Organism: Labrus mixtus; assembly: GCF_963584025.1. Taxonomy (NCBI): domain Eukaryota; kingdom Metazoa; phylum Chordata; class Actinopteri; order Labriformes; family Labridae; genus Labrus; species Labrus mixtus. Next base: position 24,418,265 of record NC_083626.1, read on the forward strand.
GTCCTTCACACCTGCAGATTAATGTATCAGTGAGAGAAAAGCTAGCCATGTGTACAGATTATCAGTGCATTAGTGTGATAAAAAGCTGTGTTCCAGCAGCACAGCCAGCCTCAGTGTGCTGCTGCCAGGCCTTCTATCAGACTGACTGACAGCGTGTGTGTGTGTGTGTGTGTGTGTGTGTGTGTGTGTGTGTGTGTGTGTGTGTGTGTGTGTGTGTGTGTGTGTGTGTGTGTGTGTGTGTGTGTGTGTGTATGTGTGTGCGCACGCTGCATCCCTCCGTCTGGCTGCTTCAGCTGCCCGCCGCTGCCAATAAGATGCAGTAGATTGAGACAGAGGAGTATGCATGTCTTTGTGTGTCTGTGACGTGGCTGTCTGGCTGACCCAGGTAAGAGCTGACAGACGGGCTCGGCAGCCTCACGTCGGGCTCCACTCCCACGCAGTCTGCCACTTTCATTCTCTCCCGTCCGTACCTTGCCTTTTAATTTTTTTCCCCCCCTGTTCTTCTCAATTCCCCCGATTCTGCATGGGGTGGGGGGGGGGGGGGGGGGGGGGGGGGAAACAAAAAGCCCTGCCCATGGCTGCTGGAAATCACCCCCCCTTTTTGTCCATCCTCCACAGTATTTCCTCTCTGTCCGTCCACTGTTCTGTGTTCGTTCTCTTTTGTTCATTTTTCATTTCGAGCGGCCGCGATGAATCACTGAATCGATTCAACGGTTGGAAGAAAATTAATCACGAGTTGTTAGGATAGTTGATTAGGCGTTCCAGTAAATTTTTCCAGCAAACATGTTAAACATTTACTGGTTTCTGCGTCTTAATTCTAACAATTGTCTGCTTTTCTTTGTCATGTATGGAGTTCTGGGTTTTAAACAAAGGAAGCTAATTGAAGACGTCACTTTCGATTTTTGGGAGGTTTTGTTGCGCTTTTCCCCAATTTAGGACTTTTTATAGACTAAGAGATTCAATAAACAATTGTGAAAAGAATCAACAGATTAATCAGAGATTAAAATAATCACAAGTTGCATTCCAGTTTTCTCACCCTTTATCTGATGCCTTGAAAATGATTGAGTCCGCTGCACATGTCCGTATGTGTGTTTTTTTTGTCTTTTTTTTTTTGTTGTTGTTGAAATGTTAGACGGTTGCCAGGCAGCGATATCATGTGGTCACCTGGCAGAGGCACACAGTAATAAAACCCAGTCAACAGAGGAGAAAATCAATGATCACTCCCAGCATGAGAGCCTCGATGGCTGTCCACTTCCCCGTCAACACCCTTATTATCATTTCATTAGCCCAAAACGAGCCGTCAGCTCCTCTTCTCCACCCGCACTCCTCAAAGCCTCCACCTGCGCCCCCCCCCCCATCCCCTCCTCTTCCTATTTTCTTTATTTTTAAATAAGGTGGTTTTCTCATCCCTCCCTGTCTGCTCTTACTCCTCTCGTCTTTCTGACCCTGACGGGCTGACTGCTGCGTATGCTAATGTCACGCCATTTCTTGCGACACGAGTACCAATTAAAGCGTGCAGCCTGCCTGCATATACATCTTGAAAATGTTCGTGTGTAATGTTTAATTAAGATCCGTGTCAATCCAGAGTCTGTGAGAGAACACACACACACACACACACACACACACACACTCGTAAAGAGCTGTACAAGAGCCCCGGATTCTGATATCTGTTAATGTGTGAAGAGAGCTCTCTCTCTGGGAGTCGTACAGGTGGATGTTTCACTGAGTGAAAGGCAAATGAGCTTTGAAAAGAGGTGCTTCAGTGTCATAAGGAAAGTTTTGGTTACATTAGCAGAGTTCACAACTACCCTGCATGTACCATAAGACAGAAAGAACACTCTGGAAAAAAGTTGAATTCTGGGTAAAGGCAGATTGGTTAACTAAACCTGCTAACAAAAATACTGAAGAAAAATATTGTAGAAAGTGCAAAGCATGGAGTGTAAGGATCCTCTGCTTTGGTTTTGTGTACAATGTTTGAAAGTCAGACACATGCAAGGATTTTTCAGTCAGTCATGTAGCTTCTAAAAAAAGGCTTGCAACAGCTTCTCTGAACATGTTTTAACCAATCACAATCATTAAAAACTGATTACAAATTGACACCTGATATAGGAAGTATTTACAGTTTCATATTCTGAATTACACAAAAGATCTACAGCCAAACATTTTTCTTCCAATCTAGTTCCTAGAATACACCTGAGACCAAAACCTGTTCGACATAAAACAGTCCCATCTGGGAAATAAACAGGTGCAACTGTGATTTTGTAAATAAATCTAGATTTTGAAGTACTTGGCCACAATTGAATGTTTTCTTTTTTTTTAAGATTTATTTTTAATGGGGAGATAGGACAGTGGATAGAGTGAGGAATCAGGGAGAGAGATGGTGGGGAATGGCATGCGGGGAAGGAGCCACAGGTCGGATTCAAGCCTGGTCCGCCCGCAGCCCCCATACTGTACATGGGGCGTGCGCACTAACCACTGCGCCACCAGCGCCCCGCACAGAAAATATTTTTTAACTAGCACTTTACCTTTCTTTTTTACGACCAGAGGTTCTCAAAGCATGCAGATAATCCATTGAGTCTGACACCTACTCGCTGCAGAAGTTTCAGACTTTGTATATAACTCTTAACTCTGGAGCTGCTGTAATGCACACATTTCCCCCACGGGGGATCAGTAAAGTTTATCTTTATCTTTATCTTTATCTTTATCTTTATCTTTTAAAAAAAGGCTCAATCTTGTCGCTGATCTTCTGTTTGACTTTTTTACAAGATAAAGAGACATTAGCATTAATTCCACTCTATTTCACAAAAGCATGAAATCTCCTCACGTTGCCATTTTAATTACATGTAATAAACTCCTCCCTGTCAAAACGCTACAGAGGCTGAAAGCACACACAGAAGTATTCCACTGTACCCACATGCTAACTCAAAGCAGATGTGTCTCTCTACCACATGGATGTTTTCATATGTAGTCATTACACACGACACCGAACTCAAACCACAAGTGAAACCAAGACAAATGACTTTTTTTTTTTCAGGCTAACCATGATGTATAACTTTCATACGCAGTTGTGTATAACTCTGTGTGTTTGTTTCCTCAGAGTGGCGCCAGGGGCGGATGGCTCGTGTGGTGCTGCAGGATGAAGACATCACCACCAAGATAGAAAACGACTGGAAGAGACTCAACACTCTCATGCACTACCAGGTAAACACACAAAACGCAGGCTATAGCTGAATATTTTCCCTTAATTAACTCTCAAACTTTTATCAAGAAAGGGTTCATTTCGGTTCACTTTCTGACGCGGCTTTTATTATGGAGATTGCACCACATACCTTTCCCAACTTTGATGTTTCCTGCTCTTGACTTTTAGGCAGCCAATTTTTTAGCTCCTCATTTGCATGCCCTTGCCTGGCTTAATCCAAGTGACAGAATAGAGGACAATTACTGTACAGGTGGCAGGCGAGATGAACCCTCAGCTTCTCTGTCGACACTTCTCCCCCCCCCCCCCCGGAGAGATGAAGCTGCTCCAGTCAGGAGGATAACATCTCTCTCTCCCTCTCTCTCTCTCTTCCTGCCCCTGTGACTTTTACGATGGCAACAATTAGTCCTGCTGTGCTCGCGCTGCTTTCCTCTCTTGACAAGTAGAAGCTTGATTCACACAATTTTTTGTGCTCATAAGTGCAACCTGCCTACCCTACCTCTTAACAAGGAGGGGGAAGAGGAAAGCTTAAGAGGAGGAAAAATAGGGAGCAGGAGGATTTCTGCATTTCTTCAGGAGGACTTATAACTCCTGAAGTTGGAAATGAAAACATGGGGAGTAAAAGAAAGCAAGAAAGTGATGATGAAGAAGAAGAGCAAAGTTTAATGACACGGGAGGGAAAAAAAGGATAAGGCAGCCGTCTCCCCAGGTCGTGAATCTTTTCCCAGCGTGTTTTCAACCAGCGCTCATTAGTCAGCCAAGGGAGACCATCTGCTTAAAAGACAGCATGAGTCCTGATTCTGCAGCTGTGGTAGGGGGCTTGAAGACCAGGACCTTGTGGCAAGGGGACGAAGCTCCATCTAGAGGTATAAAACAGGGACAAGCCTGGTGAAGTTCATGCTCCCCTCACGCTGGCGGGGGGGGGGTCAATCTGACCTTGTGCCCCAAGCAGAGCGAGCGGAGTCATGGAACAGCTGCAGGCGTCATTAGAAGAAGGGACACATCACAGTGTCCTTCACACAGGAGCTGGCACCATGCAGCTTCTTTCTCCTTTGTCTTCACCCTTTTTCTGCCCTCACCTTCATGACCTCTACTACAGCTCTGCGTATACCAAAAGTTCCTGTGACTAGTTCCAGGAGTGAATTTAGACAGTATGTAGTGCATTATCATCTATTTTATGTTATCTTATTTACCCCCTAAAAAGTTCTCTGCTAGTGGTTAGTGCTTCCTGAAGGTACAGGGACTTCGGAAAGGACTTGCAGCATTGATTGTTTGTCAAAAAGTATAGTACCTGCAGCATTCAGAAGACTCTTTTAATCTACATGCCGAACAGACTGAAAGTTGAGGTGGCGTCATTGGAAACAAGGCTGAAAAGGTTCCTCTAGCCGGTGTTTGTGTCATTACCTGTGAAAGAACCACACCCCATATTGCACCAAACAGAAAATCTTCAGTGCTGCAAGGGCCACCCTAAAGTCACTGTACTTATGTAGAATACTTCCCCCCACCTGGCAGGGACCTTTTTTTTGGGGGGAGCAGGTATTCCGACCAAAAGTTCCAAAAACTTCCAGTCTTTCAGGGATTAGGAAGCTTCCAGTCTGATTTAGGGCTGCGTTTCTAACCGGGTCTACAGCTGTGGAGATAAGGCAAACGATTCTGCTTACGTGTGGTAACGTCTTCTGAAAGCTGCAAGCACTCAACCAATCAGAAATGTTTAGTGTCTGCAAGTCCCAAGCCCATGTTCTCGCACATCCGGAAGATACTACCCACCACCACTGTTGCAGGGAATGTGAGGAATTGAGGTGTAAAGTAAAGCCCCCCCAGACTTTATTCAGACCCTGGTTATAATGCTTTATATTCCCTCCAAGAGTCCTTCTTACCTGGGGAAATTCCTGCAGTAGAAACATCACCGCAAATTTTGGCAAACTCTCTCTAGATCTCCAACTCGTTAACATTTTTCTTACCCACTGATTTCCTTCTCGCCCACTGACTAGAAATGAGCATCCCTTCTGCCTTAATTTCCTCCTGTGTCCCTCTCATGCTCTCATAGAGTACCTCTTCTCCTCTTGTCCTCTGAAGTCCTTTAATCCTTGATGAAGCAGTTTGTTCGCACCCCGCAACATAATGGCCCCCTCTTGTTGTTTTTTCACAATCCTTACCATCGCAGTCTGTCTGCCATCGTTAGCCAAGGGAGAGACGCTACAGGGCACGCAGTCACACGCCCGTGGCCGCTTTACTTTCTCTCGCTCGATAGCGGATCTGAGGAACCGCTATTGATCACGGTTCTGAGGGTCCCTGTGCGGAACGTGAAAAGCCTGATACGGTGACAACTTCAGAGGAGACGCTGGCGGGTCTGCAGGGGCGACATAGAGAAGGAGAAAGAGAAAGAAGGATGAGGGCAGTTTGTGAAACGACGGCGTACTCTTGTGCATCGTTACTGATTTTGACGAGCTGGCGTCGGCCCCCGTCGGGTGTGTGTTTGCGTCACGCTACCCTGCCGTCGCATTGGCAGCTGCAAACTGCACATCTGGGCTGCCGATCACAACAAGGGAGCACAGCTCATTAGGGCCCCAGAGTGAAGGAGAAGCTCGAAAGTAAAAAAAAAAAAAAAGAAGAAATATCGAAAGGGGGTCTGAAATATGCAGAGCGAGGCCCAAGCGTCGCCCGGAGTCTTCGCTAATTCACCCATAGCAGAGACACAGGGACCAGACAGAGGCATTAAAATTCACAGGTGCTCACAGCGTCTGAAGAAACCCCACTGGCTACTTACCCCATGCCACATGGGAAATAATGGTTTACATAACCTGTATATGGAATGCACATCTCCCCAGCTTCCTGCTACACCTAAATGAAAAACATAAATGCACACATTTAAATTCTAATCTTTATTCATCACCTTTGTACTCACAGTCAGGGGATTAAACTCCCTCCTCCCCACCCCGTGTTCTCTATTTCTGTATTTTATACAGTCTTCCTTGCACAGATACAGATAGAAGAAGATAGGAGCTCACCAAATATTTGCAACCAATGCCTATATGCACACACACACACACACACTCATACAGCAGGTTCAAACACTGGAGTTGAGATAAAAGATTCATGAGATTGGAGACTTTGTGGCTGATTGCTGATTTGGATCTTTTTGTTGTTTAATCCAGCACCCCGTTGGAGGAAAAAAGCGTTTCATCACACCTTCTTTCTTCCTCAGACATAGCATGGTATAACCTCGCTACTGCTGGATATCATCCAGGCACTTAAACAGGGATCCCAAAGACTTTCATACCTGCTGAATCAGGCAGACCCTACAGACTTGACTTACTGTTTTGGAGAGGGCAGCATTAGGGTTATTTATGATGATTCAAAAGGCATATTGATAATTGCTTGGTGCATCCATTTGTTGGGGAAACATTAGCAGTGTGTCCGGATTAATGTCCCCAATGAGCAGACTGTAAGAAGTGGACTGCGCCCTCTTTTACTTTGCCCGAGACTGCATCAAAATGAAAAGTGACCTCAGTCCGCCCTCTCCTCTGTGGTGAATGAAACAGGGAGAAAGGACTTAGAGAGCCTGCCAGCTAGATCCTGTTACCAAGCTTGCAGACATCACTCAGGGCATTTTGGGCTATTTTCAACAGCCCCAGATCCACCACATGCTACTACAATGCTATGCGGTCATTAATCAGGGGATGGCATGCAGCAAAGGGCCAAGAGTGGACTGGAATCCACGCCCACTGCGTCACTATCTGTTGCCCCACCTCGACATTCTTACAGATTCTTCTGTGACAGATTTAACTGATTAAACCCTAAACTGTATTCATACTGTATCTCCATATTACACACACTTACTTACTTACTTAGTATTGACCGTTCACATCTTGGATGGTTTTGGTTGTATGCAGGGAAAATGCAACAATTTAGTATTTTTAAAGATTTCTTTTTGGACTTTTTGTGTCTTTAATTGAGAGATAGGACAGTGGATAGAGTTGGAAATCAGGCAGAGAGAGAGAGTAGGGAATGTCATGCGGGAAAGGAGCCACAGGTGGGATTCGAACCTTGGGGCGCGAGCACTAACCACTGCGCCACCAGCACCCCAACAATTTAGTATTTTATAAATCTCTGTGACCGAATATCTAAAAAATAAATTCACACTCCCTAGGGAGAGAGAGAGAGAGAGAGGGGCGACATTCACCAAACAGCGTCAGGATTTGGTTGTTGAAACTGTGACCGGTGCGGCTAGGACTGAAGCCTGAGCTAAGTTGTCCCTCTTGATGTTTCAGCTCATTTTAAGTCCAGGCCTGAATATTCTGCTAAGGATGTCTGCTTGATACAAACGGAAGCTGAAGAATCATGGCTGTTGCCACCCGTTTTTGGCAGACATTAGCTGATATTTTCAGAATAAAAGCATACAGTTAAACCCGAGTAAATGTAATCAGAGTGACTGGCAATCTACTCTATAGAAGATTCCTAGCTTGTGTCAGAGTTTTATTCCCCAATGGAAGCCCATTGAACGTTGCACATATGCACAGGTTGTGTGTTTCCAGGCCACTGGGCAGAGTTGACAGGTTCGATAAACATCATGATCTTAGGGCACGAGTCCCAGAGAGATGAGACACCGAAGGGGGAAACAGGCCAGGACCGGGTCTGTGGGATGAGAGAGATAGGGGGCTTGACCACACTCTGCTGTCTGGTCGGCTCTGCACCGTCTAATGGAAGGTCTTATCAGCGGCAGGGCCCACAAGCCCTTATCACACCTGCCCACTATCAGCCCCACACTGGATTATCCCTGAAGGGCGAATCTGCACGCCTTCAATCATTTACTCTATCACAAGGACCCATCTCTGCTGTAGCCTCTCTGTCAGCCATAAAAAGCAGAGAGAAAGAGGGGGGAGATGGAGGGAGGCGCAAGGGGAAAGGGGGGGGGGGGGGACAGAGAAGCTATTTCATGCTCCTCAGAGAAAATGTATCACAGGAAGAGAGAAACTTCACGGAAGTCCTCGCTGATGGTGTATTAGAGTTTCTCGGTGCATTCTGGGACACGAGGAGGCTAAAGGATGGAGAGGGCCGTGGAAATTAAGTTCAGGAGAGTGAAGACAAATGACGAAGGAGGTGAGGAAAGAAAGAAAAGGAATAAAAGGGGGGGGGGGGGGGGGGTTGGTTATGAAGACGGTTTTTCATTTTTTTCTCCAAGAGGCCGGGGTTCCAGAGCTGCATCTTTAAGAGGATTCCTCCAGATTTCATTCCCAATCTTCGAGTGTCTCTCCAGTGTGGCGACTAGAGGCCAGATGGCAACTTCAGCTAATAGCACAGCCGAGATTAGCTTGGAAAAAGAGAGCGGGGAGGAAAGGGGGTGAGGACGAGGCTGAAGGGAGGATGAGAGGGCGTTTGGCGCTCAATAGCAAGGAAGAACTATGTACACGCCAATCCCAACGTCCACAAGCTCTGTCTCTCCAACAAAGACGGCAAGAGCCCAGTCCTGCTGAAAGCAAATGAAAAGAGGAATTTTCTGCTTTTTTCCGTAGATTCTTTGAGGTACTCCTTTTGGAGCCTGGCATTTGCCTTTTTTTTTTTTTGTTTATTTCTCCACTGGAGGCTCGTCAGTTTTTTTCTTTGCCGGGTCTGAAGCAGAAATCCCTCCTCAGGGTGGGCTGTTAAATGCCAGCCAACAAGCTGTTTGTTGTGTTGGCTCCCTGAAAAGAACCACAAGTTTTTGTTTCTGCTGGGTTTTTTGTGTTTTCATCTGAAAAAGGGGATGTTTTGGTGCACTCAGAGTTGCAGCTTTTCGAGGATTAAGTCGAGTTTAATTGCAGTTTCATGATTATTTAATGACATTGTTAGACGGCTGAAGGATCTCTGAGGGCGGGATCTGTCTTTAAACATATCCGTTTAAAATGTTTTTGCATCGCTTCTGAATCTAGAGGAGCCCATAATACAGTTCTTTGTAAACATAAACCACACAGGGGGGGAAAAAAAGATGATCCTCAATTTATGTCTCATAAACTTGACGCAAAATCTTTCACACAGCCTCTTCTCTTCTTCTTTTCTTTTCCTCTTTGACCCTGACTTCATGCTGCTCTGATGCTATTATTAAACCTCCGTGCCCCTGTTTTTCTGAAAGGGTGTGAAGTGTACACGAGATGAGACGTTCAGCATTCTAGTCTTCTGCTTCATTCTCTATTCCTCTCTCTCTCTCTCTCTCTCTCTCTCTCTCTCTCTCTCTCTCTCTCTCTCTCCTCTTAGCATCTTATCCCGGGTCTCCAAAGCTTACATCATGTCTCTAATGTTTGTGAAGGGGATGACAATGACAGTGGTGTTGAGTAGAGCCATCATGCAGTCGCAGCACTCTGCTCAGCTGTGGAGGAAAAAAAAAAAAAAGCCACAGGGTTGCTCGTGGAGAACAGCAGGGAGAGGAGATATGACAGAACGGGAGGGGTGGTGCAGGGGTTCTATTCACTGAGGGACTCACTTTTCCTCCATGTAGTCTACTGTACCCTTTTATACCAACATTACATAACATTACTCACTTAGAATAGTTTTGAGCAAAGTGTGAACTTTGCATTCAAATAGGACTTACTACTTACAAAATTGAACTTTGATTCATACTGTACGTACATCACACCTAGTCTAAGGATTCATCAGTGCTCTCTCAGTGGTTCATCCAATGCTACATATCTTACAGAGCACAAAGGATTGTGGGTCTTCATTGCCAAAAATGCATGCTAGTGTTACGCTGGTGAAATTGGTGAACTTTGGTTGTCTTAGCGTTTACTATAAACGTTAGAGGGGGGCACAGTTGATCAAATATGTGACTTTGTTATCCCTTAATCTGTTAACAAAGACATTAATGTGATGGCAGTTAAATCCCTTTATTAATTTAAGTTCATGTTGAAGTCCAAAGACTTCAGGCGTATTTGGGAGAACGTCTAAAGCTTGGCAGCTTCTGACTGGGAAACACCATTACCGTGTGTTAAAACCTGACTTACTGTAGGTTCACTTAGAAAAGTCAAGGTGAAGGACTTAAGATCTCTTGTTGAGGGTCCACTGCACACTTTGAAACCCGGCTCTGTAGGGATCTCCAACTTAGCATCAGCATTTTTAAATTAATTCAGGAAAGACAGCGCAAAGGAGTACAGAAACGCAAAGAGAACCATCATGTAGGAGCTTGTTTAGAAAGTCTAGCCACAGCATGTTGGACTGTTTGTGAACAATATAAAGTACATTTATCATACACGTTGGGGGGGGAAGAGTTACAGTAATCTTAATGTATGGATATCGGACTATGCAGCAGCTGATTGACGTTTCATGTGTCTCTCCTCACAGGTGTCAGACCGCTGCGTGGTGGCTTTGGTGCCCAAACAGACCTCATCATACAACATCCCCTCCTCAGCCAGCATATCCCGCTCCTCCATCAGCAGATATGGTGAGTCAACAGAACAAAATGCTCAAGCTTTCACATCGATTGATGCATTGATTTGCAAAATGCCATACATCATTATGAATGCATTTGCAGGCTTATTCAGCAGTCACTCCAAAGTGAATCCTCACGCCAATGAGACTTTGGTGCTCTTTGTGTCTTACAGACGCATCAAAAGGTGTTTATTAATGTTGGTGGTTTCACATATGAACAAAGCCAAATATGCTCTCTCCCCAAAGCCGTGGTCAGCTCGGTTTGGAGCTGCTCTTCTTTTTCGTGTATTTTCCCAACCTTCTTCTCTCTCCAACTGTGTGTGCTGCAGTTTGCTTTTCAGTTCAGGTCCAAACTCTGTTGGATGTTACAACAAGGAAGAGAGTATAGAGAGAAAGAGATGAAGGGGAGAGGGAAGCGAGAGATATAGCCACTGTTTCCCAGCCATCCTATTATTGTAATGAAGATGCATTCTGTGCACACATGCATGCGAGCGCACGCACACGCGTCAGATGTTCTTGTAGTTTTCGGGCTGCTGGGTGCCAATTTTTGGTTCCTTTTCCAGACACACGCAGCAGCACGAGGCGACTTGTGATTACTAATTATTCTGTGTGAATGATACTTCACACAAACACAGACAGATAAGTGAGCACGGCCAATTATCAGGATAGGGGAGGGAAATTGAAGGCTGGCTTTACAACACAGACAGAGAGCTCACAGCAGCCTTCTCCCACCAAGCAATTAAATAGTTTTATTAAGGCTCGGGTACCTGTGGATTCTTAACGTCAAAAACACCTTCATCCTTAGTGTTTTAACTATGAAAAAATGTCTTTCAAAATCTGCAAAATAACTCATCAGATATTGTCAATGACAACATTTTAAGAGTTGATGGAGTACCAAATTATGGTGAACAAATATAAGCTTAGATGTAACAAAACAGAGAATATAATTGCTTCAATGATTTTGTTATTTTAAAATCACAGCTACAACTTCAGACTAATGTCTCTGGGGATATTTTTATCCGTCAGGAAATTGCAATAAGCCGCTGAGAGGCACCACTTTCCTGCATTCTTCTTTTTTCTTCTTTTTTTGGGGTGGTGGTGGTGGTGGGGCGGGGGGGGGGGGGGGGGGGGGGGGGGGGGGGTACGAGTGTTCAGGCGTTAAACGTGCATGGAATAAAAAGCGGGCGGCTCCGCTGGCATGTTCCTGTCCCCTCATCAATCATGGGTTGGCACAGCAGCCACAGCTGCACCCCGACACCTGCTGATGGATTCATACCAATTTACCATTCAACACTTAGCATCTTGACTCAATTTGAAACCCCAGGCCCCCCCCATCTCCCCCCTCCCCCCACCTGCCCCGTTCAAGCCTTAAAATCAGCCAGAACACACCACAATACTGCCTGGATGTGTCCAAAAGCCTGGGACTACAACCAGGCTTTGTGTAATCAGAGATGGAAACATGCACACTATGTTTGTTCAAGTAGAAGTGCAGATATCTGTTTGTTTTTTTTACATGTAATCATCCCATCCTTTAAGGTTAGAATCGTTGAAGATGTTATGAAGGAGGCCTTACAAAGATCTATGGGTAACACAGTAAAACTAAAGTAAGGAGCCATGCTCTTACATTGAAGGAGTAAAAAGTTCATGTGTCCGTGTTAACATATGGGAAGTTAAGTGTTACATCAGAATAAAGACTGCCTAAGCTAAGTGCAGATACCTAAAAACAAAGAGTTGTACTTCATTCTGTTGCTGTCTCTGGTTAGAGGGTAAAAAACTGGAGGGATGAGGAAATAGCAGTGGCTGGATTAAGATTGGATTTGTGACCTCGGTCCATTCTTGCACTCAGGTTCATATTTCCAACTCCCCCCTGCTCAAACCTTACACACCCTTGTGGTGAGTCTGGAGGCGCAGGTTGGTTTTATTTGAAAGGTGTAAGTGTCTGCATCAGCAGCAGAAAGCTTTGTTGTTCATCTGGGCCTTTGAAACCAGGTCAGAGAGATCCTCCTTGAGATCCTCAGATCCTAAAAGCTCCAGAGATCCGGCTGCCAGGAGGAGTTGTCGGCTAATTAGAGAAACTGAAACCTGTATCATTCAGACGCGGCGAGGAGGAGGCAGGAACACGAGAGCCGAGATGAGGAGGATGTATGGATGAAGGAGGGTCGTCTGGGTGCTTAGCAAATTAAAGATCTTTTGATGCATTGATAAGAGTGTGACAGGGACGTTTTCAACACGGCGCCGGTACAATATGGCAGGGGAGAGCCAATTACAAGTGCTTTCAAGAGAAGCCAGCAGCAAGCATGTCTCAGTCAGTCAGAGAGGCAGGGATTGTATAGAGAGGGGAGGGGGAAGATGTTTAAAATGAGAGTAGAAAATGAAAAAAAGAAAAGGCAAGTGGGAAAAAAAATCAAAGAAAGAAGGACATTGAGAATCTTTGTCCTAAAACACATTTCCACAGCGAAGATTTTCCCCAGAGAGCAAGTCTCTTGGAGGTTTTCCACTGCAGAGACCAGGATCTAAATAAAGGTAACCACAGTAAAGAAAGACGGGGTGAAATAAAGTCCATGGGGCTTAAATGTAAACCCCAAAAGGTCTCTGTTCCAGGGGTTGAACTTTCCAAAAAGTTCAGGGACTTTTGGGAGGGGGTGTTTTAGCGCTAAACATCTAAGATGACTCAAGTAGTCGTAGCATTTTAAAGACCGGCAGATCAGCAATCATTTTTAACTGTCTGGATGTGTTTCCAACTGATGTTTAAATATTAACTAGTCTGTGAGGAAGTATGTGCTGCCAGTTTCCCCATTATGCACCAGTTAGTTGACTACTTAAAGAGGTGAGAGTGCATGGGGGGGAAACATCAGAAAAGGTCTTGATGCTGAATTGCGTCTTGTCAGCTTCATATTGATTAAGATGGCATGGCTTTTTCAGGCTCTTTAGATCTTGGTGCAAAGATCTAAGATGTGTTTGAGGAACCGTTTGGTCCTTTTTGAAAGTAGCTTTTGGGACTTAAAGTCCCTGGTACTTTTGCTGTTAACGTGGCTTTCTATATTCAATAAGACAAATATGACAAGTGTGTGGCAAATTCTTTTTTTTTTTGCCCTTCTTATGTGTCATCTACGATTCCAGTTTTGAAGAAAGCCACTTCTAATTGAGGTGATGCCAGGGAACACAACTTCTCTGCTTTTTCATTACTGTTTTCCTTCCATAAAATGATACATTTCCTTCATAGAGCTGGAGGAAGAGACACTGAGGAGCAGTGGAATAGAGTTTAAAAGTGCCTGTGAGAGAACGTGGACTTGCTGTTGGAGTTATTAATGTTTGCTTAACTTGTGTCTCAGCTACACCTCGGAGCAGCGTTTGTTTTTCATAATCATTTAGTCTCCGCCGATATTAAATTCTGTGTCTCTCTCTCTCTCTATTTTTATTTTTCCGTACAGACTCTTCGTTCCGATACACGGGCAGCCCCGACAGCCTGCGTTCTCGTGCTCCCATGATCACTCCTGATCTAGAAAGTGGAGTGAAGGTGTGGCACCTGGTGAAGAACCACGAACACGGAGACCAGAAGGAGGGAGATCGAGGCAGCAAGATGGTCTCTGAGATTTATCTGACCAGGCTGCTAGCTACCAAGGTATACTCATATTCTGCCATAGACTTCTAGATGTCAACACTAGGGCCCGAATGATTTGGAATTTTTGCGACCGATACCGAAAAAAAAAATTGGATTTATCGGCCGATATCTTTCTTAGATCTATCATGGATCTGTAGAGATACATAGATATAGATCCATACAATTTTTGCATTGATCCCTTAAATGCAGTTATCAAACAATTATAAAAAAGAAGACAAGATGGCCACTAAACTGGAAAGTAACTGGGCATGTACGTGCTTTACCACTTGACACGCTGGAGAGTGATAATGCTTGTTATGATCCATATAGCGCCCTCTGCTGGTGAAACAGAACTGCTAGTGTAATACAATGATACTCAAATGAAATGCTATGTGACTGGTGAATAAATCCAGTAATATCGGCGCATTTCTGCGATAAAATAAGCCGATACCGATAGTAACTTGATATCCTTATATCGGCCGGACGATTAATCGGTCGGCCTCTGGTCAACACGTCCTAACCTGTTTAGTTTCATGCTCAGTGAAGATATTCCATTTGCTCTTTGGGTTAAGTGTTGACTCTCGTTGCCCACGAGTCACTAACCTTTGTTCGCTGCTTTTCTTTCAGGGTACGCTACAAAAATTTGTGGACGATCTGTTCGAGACGTTGTTCAGCACGGTTCACAGAGGGAGCACTCTTCCCCTCGCCATCAAGTACATGTTTGACTTCCTGGACGAGCAGGCGGACAAACACGGGATCCATGACACGGACGTACGCCACACGTGGAAAAGCAACTGGTAAGACCTGCTTTCAGAGACACAAAGATTAATATCACCAAAGAAAAAAAGTAGGTCCTCACATGATGTCATAACTGCTCCAGTGTGACATGATGATTCTATTTTTAGGATCACAGCTCAGCTGGAGGAGTATTCATTAACCATGAGAGACTCTTACTTATTCCCTTTGTTTCCGTCTTCCAGCCTTCCGCTGCGTTTCTGGGTGAATGTGATCAAGAACCCGCAGTTTGTGTTTGACATCCACAAGAGCAGCATCACGGACGCCTGCCTGTCTGTCGTAGCTCAGACTTTTATGGATTCTTGCTCCACTTCAGAGCACCGCCTGGGCAAAGACTCCCCATCCAATAAGCTGCTCTACGCTAAAGATATCCCCAATTATAAGAGCTGGGTAGAGAGGTAAGAAACTACTAACCATTCCGATCCCCTCAGTCACGTCTTTTTGTATCCTCTTACTGGAATCTTTGGAGAAATTGATTCATAAGCCTCTTTCTTCTTGCCTACACTTCTCATTTTTACTCTGTGAAAGCCCCCTCTGAATGACTCTTATCAGGTATTCATGGGTAGTGAAAGTGATATTGTGCCTCAAAAAGTAGACTTAAAAAAAAATGTAGATCTCAGTTGGACTATTTCATCGACTCTGAGAGTTTCTGAGCGTGTTTCCCCCCCCCCCTCTTCTGCCCTCCCCGCCTCAGGTACTACGCCGACATCAACCGGTTGCCAGCCATTAGCGACCAGGACATGAACGCTTATTTGGCAGAGCAGGCCAGACTGCACTCCACAGAGTTCAACATGCTCAGCGCTCTCAACGAGATCTACTCGTACATCAGCAAGTACAGTGAGGAGGTGAGTGATGTTTCCCTTTTTACTGGCACACACACACGTCTAACAGGGTGACTGATGAACTTTGTTTTGATGGAGTCAGCAGCTTTTGAATGTTATGCATCAAACCAAGGAAATCGAGAAAGTTGTTTAGTTTTTGTGTGTGCTAATAAGCCCTTGAGTGTTTTTCTATGATTTAAATTATTTGTTTATATCCTATTCACACGTAAAATCAATCAAGAAGAACAAGAAATTGATTTCCTGTTAAGGAAAAGCCAAATAGAGTTTTTTTTTTTTAACAAGAGTACAAAATATGGCTGCTGTGACCACTTGTTGAAAAAACATTCATGCACTTATTTTTCAGATATAATCAAATAAAATAAAAAAACAACATTTTTTTTAAAAAGATTATCCAGGGTGCAGATGGCCTAGCGGTTTGGTCTCACCCTTTGAACGGAGGGTTCATGTCACCGGGTTCAAGTCCAACCTGGCCTAAAGATCAAAAATAATTATTTAAAAAAATACAATTTTGGGGGGGAAATTATGAGAAATTTTCACCCTATGAACAATAGTGCCCTTTCTTTTTTTTTTAAAATTAACCATTATTTAACCAGGAGAAAACACACAACGAGCATACAAGTATAACACAAAAGACTATAATACATTACAAGACATAATAGATTCTGCAGAACATAAACAGCCAGGTGTACCTGCCTCCAAGTCATTTAAAATCATCTTAAAAGCCTCCAATGAGACCAGCTCTTAAAGTTTCAGATCTTTTTTTTATAATTCAATATCTCTGACGTTTACTGGTGGGGCTGTTTTCTGATTAAGTGAGATAAGAATTTGACCTCCGTGTTCTTTAAAAACAATCTCCATCCTTCGACTGCTCTGCTCTGACATTTGCCATTTCACTCTGTTTTCGTCCGTCTCTCTCTCTATATTCCCCTCGTTTTCCTCTCTTGTTTGACTTTTACTGTTTAATGTCTCCCGTTGCACTAATAGCATAAACTCCTACAAACAAGTTTTATTAAAATGTATAGTTAAGGCACCGATGTTTTCTCAGGTAAAGGGTTGAACCCTGCCCTCATTAAATGCTTCTATTTCTGTGCAGCGTCATTCATTTCCAGAGCGATGTGATCTCAGATAAACCCCCGTCCCCCCCGTCCTCTGCACTACATACTGATCTCCTCCACTTGCAGATTCTACCTGGAGGGCAGTCCCAGGCGCTGTTTCCGTAATGAGCTGCTGCCTCACTGAATCAGCCGCTAATTATCGGCAGATTGAGAGCGCAAATTGAACATAAAAAAGGAGTGCTTCGTATTTGCTGCACACTTTTAGGCGCACGTGTATGTTGGCCTCTTTGTTCCCAGAACGTACATCAAGTGTCAAAAGGTTAGTGAGGTCAGCTCAGAGTCTTCAGTAGACTCCCCCAAAGCCCGGAGACCTGCTGAGACCGGAGCTTTAACAAGACGCTGCGTCTGATCCGTGGAGTAGAAAGTGAATATCTACAAGCTCCCAGCATGCCGCGCTGTCATTTTCGCAGTGTTGAGTTAGTGTGCTATCTATTATATAGGGCTCTCATGGGCAACACACACACACACATTTACACGCACACACACACTGTCAGATCACAGGAAGCGTAGAGAGGAGGGAGGAAGATAGGGATGGAGGACGCATTTATAGAGACATTCTGCTTCTAATGTCAGCTCCTCCTCTGGGAAGCATTAGCCTGACCTTTATGTTGTACCACACACTCTCTCTCTCTCTCTCTCTCTCTCTCTCTCTCCCTCTTTTCTCTCCCTCATTCCTTTACAGTCCTCCTCTTTTCCCCCATTATCCAGTCAGCTTCCCCCTTTGCTCCCCATGAATCTCACACGCCCACTTTTGCTGCCTCTGCAGTTGTATCCGTCTGATGCACACATGCATTAAGACATATGCAAAAACCCTCTTATATTTACTGCACACGCACTCTGCACATGTCACCCCATCACTCCTGCAGTATCTGCCATCTCCCCAGAGTGCAATGTGTTAAGAAAAAAAATAAAAACATTGTTGCATTCTTACTCAGCCCTTCACAAAAGGGTTGGTGTCAGGCTCACCGGGGGCCCGAGCCACAGCCTACTTAAATGGATTTGGGAGATGGCAGTGGGAGCTGCCCCTGCATGCAGTGCCGCAGATTAATAATAGATCGCTATCGGGCCACGATGAAGAGGAGGAAGCGCTCTGCCTGTAGCTGCCAAGCCTTAAGAGCACTTAAGCAGATGAGAGGAAGATGATAGGTGGGCAGACGGAGAGTGCGTTCTGCAACAGGACAGGGAGCAAACAAAAGGTTTTGCCGTGCTGTGCAGAAAAAGAGAAGAAGAATGTTGCAGGCGAACTTTTTACTGGAGTGAAGATTGAAAAAGTCCACTCAAACAAAAAAAAAAAAAAATATATGATTGAAATGACGTTCTTGTCACTTGCGACCCTGCAGACCTTATTGAAAGTACAAAAATGAATACTACACTTAGTGTTTGTTTTATTTATTCTCATTCTCATAACCTTTTTTTTTTTTAACCAGGAACTGAAAAGGAACCTGACCAAGATAACACACCATTACAGTGACCAACCTTACAAAATCAGCACATCCAAACAAACTGAGGCAGTAAAAAAACAAAAAAATGAAGCAGAATAGCTTCTGATTGACGTGTGTGAATAAATGACTAAACACGATATCTTAGATGGGAAAAAAAAAGCTCTTGCATAATCTAAAAAAATGTGGGTTTTTGGGTGACACTTTCTTCCTTTAAAGTAATTTATTATTTATCTCTTCCTTCAGAATATTCTTAATGACACATTGCATAAGAGTGGACGATTCATTTTTTTGGATCATCAATTATTCACTCAAACACTGCTCTCCTTCTCGTAGTCAAGCGCAGTGTTAAATGGGTTCACAGAGCCAAACAGGTACCCACACCAGAAACATCATATTGATAAAAAAAAAAAAGGCTGCAGTGTTCGTGTACAGAGATGCGTATCAGAGGTGATATAGACGTGGCCCATATTGTAATATATTTCCCCCCTGCTTTATATTCATATTAAAGGCCTTTGCCATGTGTGCTGGTGTCACTCTGACTGATATCCGCCCTGACAAGGCAGACACTAGATGAGAGAATGAAGAGGGAGCCTGTCTGAATCCCTTTTGAACCTCTTTGACAAATGCCAAATTTACAAGAAATGGGCGCAGAAGATAAAAAGGGAAAGGCTAATACACAAATATTCCACGGTGTTGTCACAGACAAAGGCGGTGATGTAACTCTCTTATTATTCTTTCATGTGACGTCCGTACAGAAAGCGGCAGAGCAGGCTCCTCTCCAGACGTGTTAGGATCCCATTTTCTATTTGCTGTTCTGTTTCCCAAACCTAGACTTCAGTGTTGTCTGATACCAGTGTGGTTAAATCAACATTCTTTTGTTATTATTTAACAGCTTTAGGCTTTACTACTTACCCTGTATGAACGTGATTGTATTAAAGCCTGACTGTCTGTACACTGAAAATTACTATCATGAAAAGTAGCTCAACTAGCTTAACTCCTGACATCCTGTGCCAGCCAGAGAGTCAGAGGAACGTGATAGCATAGTGGTTAGTACATGCGCCCCCATGTACAGAGGCTTCCTCAAAAGTGGGCGGCCTGGGTCCGAATCCGACCTGTGGCTTTTTTCCTGCATGTCATTCCCCACTCTCTCTCCTGATTCCTGACGTTAACCACTGTCCTGTTTTTAAATAAATGCATAATAAAAACCCCAAAAAGTAAATTTAAAAACAAGTCTTTGGCTTTGTTTTCTTTGAATTTCAATAAATACTGCTCAAAAATGTCTGATTTTGGTGATGCAGATTACTTTTTTAAGTAATATGTTATTTTCTGTAGTTATCAGATTTATAAGGATGCAGTGTATTTTTTTTTATTGCCGGTATTTGACCACAGTTTTGTCTTCTCTACAGATCACAGCAGCTCTGGAGCAGGACGAACAGGCGAGGAAGCAGAGGTTAGCCTACAAGGTGGATCAGCTCATCTCCGCCATGTCCTACGAGAGCTGAGAGTCAGAGAGAAGGGACCATAATCTGTAAGGACCAACCCAAAAAACAGGGTCCGGCATTACTTACCTCTCATCTTTGGTGAGCTAGCTTGAACCCGTGAGCCAGACCTGGGACCTCTCTGTATCCGCAGCCGTACAGACTTCAACTTGCTTTCCTTTGTATTTCTCCCGCCTCCTCCCATGTCGGCACCAGCTCAGAGCCCACAGACTAATAATAAACCCGGCCCTGCAGCTGGGGCTGATAATGGCATGGAGGAGGAACATCAGCAGAGGAGGCATCAACATGGCTTGTATTTATTTATTTTTTTTCGTTTCTTTGTTTCTCAAAGGATATTTTCTCTCAGTTTCACAGGAAATTGTATGTTGTGTGTGCGCGTGGGTGTGTGTGTGTGTGTGTGTGTGTGTGTGTGTGTGTGTGCACGAGTGTGTGTTTGTGTCATGCAGAAGAAGACTCCTCAGCAAATTGAGAAACAGATTTTATTCTTTACTCACTTCTGAGTGTGAAACGGACACAAGTTTAAGAAGAAGAAGAAGAAGAAGAAGAAGGACAGATCTCAAGCTGGACAGCTGAGTTGGCATTCAGATTTTTATTTTTGTACTTGTACATTTGAATATTATCAGTTGCAGCTGAAATATACCACACAGGATCCCCATACATGTTGTATAAAGACATAAAGAGTGTAACGAGACATGAGGGGTGGTGTCACAGGCCCACGTCTTCTCCCACTCATCCCCTCGTTGGACTGATGCTTCATCACGACACGGACTAAACCTCTTCTCCAATCAGAAGTGTACAGGAAACATGAAACTATGTGCTCATCATCTAAGAGTGAACAGATCTCCACTCGTGGTGGTCACGGTTCAGCCAGCATGCTTGCACCTAAACTGAGGATTATAGAGAAGAAGTGTATTTAGAGGACTACCTTCAAATCAGCATCACTCTGGTTTTCAAGGCTTTGTCCAGCAGTTAGGTCATCTATGTATGTACCAGTTGCCAATCAGTGTATGTGAATGTACACATTTTTTTTGTCTGTATGTCTATTTGAGTTTTGCAAACAGAAAGGGGGCTCAGTCGAACTGAGCTCTGTAGATATTTGCATTAGCTCGTCTAGTGAACAGCTTCATTTGTCCGTCCTGGCCCGAAACCCTCCAACTGCTTCCCAAACATTATTTACCCTCAATGTGGCTAGCGCCGCTGCTCATACAGCACAGTATGTACAGCTAGCGGTTAGCAGAGACAAACAACAGCAATTAAACATATTCTATTGGCAGCGTTTTCCTCTGGCTTCACACTCGGGAATGCGACAAATGCTGTCGATGATGTTGCAGTGTTCAAGGTTGCAAATCATGTAAATGTAGAAAATCTCACAAATTGTATTCATTTCCTGCTTCCTGATTGCTTAGCATCTGAAAAACAAAAATCTCAAACCTCGAGCCACAGCAACAAAATACTTGGTAACACACCGTCAGAAGCCCTTTGCGGACATACATTTTATATTACCGTGATAAAAAGTACATTTCGGTTATTTTATCTCTTTATCTCGGGCTGGTTTTCCTGTGATGACGAGTTCATTTCAGTCGTTCTCTCAAAACTTGAGAAAAACTAATTTGTACCTCAAGATGTTGAAATAAGTTTGAGATCTTGAGAAAACAACTGGAAAGTACCCGTTGTCACAGGAAAAGAGAGTAAAATAAACAGGCTTCTGTAGGCTACCACCAGATAACTAAAGTACTTCTTTAGCTACTTCCTAGCTGAAATAATTCAGCTACAAAGTGCTAAACTACAAAGTGGCTAAATGTCTACATTTAGCTCCTTTAAGCTAATATTACTGTTTGCTGCAAAGTGGCTGAATGCTAACATTTAGCTACACTTTTAAGCTTAGAACTCTGTTAGCTTGAAAGTAGCTGAAAAATAATACCTGAGTGGTGTTATGAGACATTATATTTTTACCTTCAGTTTCAGTTGTTGTCTGAAACTTGCTCAATGCTAACATTAGCGGTTGTTGCTTCCCAACCTGAGTTTGACGTTCGAGGAAAATGGCCGCCATGTGAGTATGATGAATAGGTTATTGTAGGCTAAAACACACCACACTATCACCACTGTTTTGCTCTTAGGGAACAACTTTATGTCAACCTTATGCGCATGCTATCACAGATAGATGTGCTCCAAGGGTCCATCTTTGATTTTTATCAAGTGCCAATGAGTAGCGTCAGATCTTGTTGGCCAGTTGACCACCACCCATGTTCTCGCACAGTCAATAAGAAGCCTAGCTGAGTGGGTCTATCTATATTGACCAAGTGCCAAAAGTTGCTGTTGTTTCCAAATTTTCACTAAATGTGTCAAAATATCGGTTTATGCTTTACAGAGGGAGGAAAAGCTCTTGTCTTTTTTTTTTGGTGTAGAGCTGGTTCAAAGTTGAGGCTTCCATATCTGCGAGAGTGGGCGATTTTTGAAACTCAAGAAAGGTACGAAAACATGAGCATGGGGAAAAGAGATCGTAAAAACATAAACGTGTATATTTCATGTTGTGTGTGTGTGTGTCTCTCCTGACTTAAAACCAAAACATCACAAGCTGCAGGCTGATGTAAACCTTCCATCCTTCTAGCTGGATGACAGAAAACTGTAGATTCCATCCTCTGGAAAGGTGGTTTCATTTTCTTCCGAGATCCATGTTTGCTTGTTGTTTACATCAAGTACTTGAAAAATAGGTGGTATTAAAGGTTTGCACAGTATTCTGCAATTGTGTTTTTGAGAGCATGACAAACACCAGTAGTAAGTGAAAGGTGCTTCTTTTCTCTGTGGCCTTAGATACCCACCTGCTTAGTGTTCTTGATCTTATTAGTCCTCGACTCGGGCACGGTTCCTTTCCGTGCTCTGGACCCCAGCGGTTTCTCACCACGGCTACACCGCTCCGCTGAAAACTGTCTTAGCGAGATGAAGCAAAAGGAAAGGTGAAGAGGGTATACGGGCCGGGCTCAGGCAGACATCTCCTCTTCCAGAGCTCGACTCGCCTGAGCCGTTTGAAGAGAAGTGTCGAGAAATGAGGAGAGAGGGAAAGGTAGAAAGAGAGAGAGAGAGAGGGATAGAGAACCCCTTTAGCTCTGGTTTCCTGCTCGGCCTTTGAAGCTGCTCTTTGATCTGAGTTGGTTGTGTGCACAGTGAGATCAGGAGATGGAAAGAAGAAAAAAAAAACATCTAACTAACAGGCAAGGAGAAATGTAGGATGAGCTGGTGATTGACACGCTGTTACTGTGTCTGACCAGTAGGGGCAGCAGCGGGGAAAGAGAAGTTGGACTTTTTTTTCCCCTCTTGTGAAAAAAGCCTCTTCTTACTCACTAACCCCAGAACAAAAATCTACAGGTACACATGAAACAGTACACACACAAAACTTCTTCCTTTTGATTAAGGTGTCTTCCCAATTTCAGCGAATAGAATTGTATCCTCCTCATACCTCACATTGCTTGTATGGAGTAATGCTTTTTATCATTTTTAACAGGACCTAAATGCCTTTTTTCCTTTTGCAAGGGATGAATTGTATGTTTAATAGAGTCTTTCCAACTCCGAGATGAGCTCCCCTGGACTCCGAAATGTGACAACATAATCAGAGGCACACTGATTGGTTAGAGAGTGACTTCGATTTGTTTTGTTTTTTCCTCTCAGAGATCATCTCTATCAGGATGTTTCCTTTTGTCTTGTGTGAGATTTTTTTTTGCATGCGTTTTAATATCACGCTTTAGTTCTGCCTGTTATTTCATATTGATCCACTCCATCATTAGTCTGACTGCAATTCTTACCGAAAGCCCGTTTTGTACCACGTCTTAAATCACAGCTGAATGCACCTTTTTTATTTTGTGAAAGAGATTCTTTGTGACTAGTTAGAGCTCGTTTCCATGCTGTACACTCATTGATGGGAACATTTGAATTCAGTCTGAACTGAGAAGAGACAAAGTTTGTTTACTCTTCCTGCAGCTCAGATCCCATTTGACTGCCAGTGTAGTGAAATATGGATAGACGCTCATAATAACAACCTCATTTCAGCTCAAGCTGACTGCTAATTGAAGATGCTTTGTGCACTTTTTCTGCTCTCAGTGTAACGTGTTGCCGAAGAGATGGTTTTGTAGTTTTGACTGGCATGTGTCATTCCTTTATATGAAACGAAGCATTTAATCTGAATTATTTTTGTTTGTTTGCTTTATCACATCAAACAGGGGAACTGAAATCCACATCAATATATTACCCTCAAGTCAAAAATATCACCAAGTATAAAACGAGTATCCTTCCATTTAAAACACATTGTAAACAAACCCTTTGTAGACACTGGAGTTCTGTAAAATAGTACTTACTGGCAATGATGATGACGACGACGATGACGATAATAATAATGGCTGTCTGTTCTTCTTGTTTTATAAAAGTGTTGTGAAAAATTGTAAGAAACTTAAAGTATTTAAAAAAGGTTGTTCTCTTGTTTTTTTTTATTTGCTTTGGTTTTGTTATGATAATATATTATTGTGTACCTATTGTAAATATGAAGCACACCTATTTTGCAAGCCAAGGATTCACTTTGTACTGTTGTTATATATAAATAAACTTTGCTGGTTAAAAATTGCATAGAACTGAAATCTGTATTCATGTCTTTTATTAAGCAACCACTAAATATAGGAAGATTATAAGGATGGAATCAACCCCAATCCATGCAAAGTCACAAAGTTTACATTGTTTTGCAGCTCTTAGTAAGATCTTAGATGAGAAAGAAGATGGGCTTCTACTTTCATATTTTGGATAAACAAACACTTCATTGACATAAAGATTATACCATGAGGACAAGTACCATGAGGTAGTCTATAGCAAAAGTTCAGAAAATAATAAACTATTATTTTTCAATTGTATGTGCCCTGGCACCTCTCCAGCTACCAGACCAACTTCCATATTATGGTCTGCATCAGGACTTGAACCAGCAACCCTTCAGTCCCCCCGGGTCTGAGCTACTGCCGCCCCAGTAGGCTTATCAGTTATCAGTAGGCTAATCATCAGGCTACTGGACAAGTATTAGACAGGGTAACCCTCTAAGGCAGACATCTTTTAAAGTTTGCTATCTTCTCATTAATTCAGTGTAACAGAAACAATAGAGAGGATTCAATTGTTTGAATCCAACTGCGCCATACCCCAGTCCAGTAGGTGGCGATATTGCACCTTTTTCCGATTTTTTTTTTCAATAGCTAATACCACTTAAAGAAGAAAAACATTTCCCATTCCCAAAATGTTTGACAGTTTGTCATCAAAACTGATGCCGAATTTGTTATTAACAGTTTATGTATGTAATGTCCCCATGAACGTCCAGGGAAAATAATTTAATATCACTTAAACACTAAAGAAAGGCGTAAAAGTCTGTGTTTCCAAAGGGGGATACCTTGAACTGGAAGTAGCGTTTTTGTTTCAATGATTTTTCAAAGTGGATTTATGAAGACATGAGAGACTCTGATATCCCCAGTAAGGGTAAGTCACCATGAATATAAAAACGAGTGTGTTATCTCTGTGTGGTCAGATTTCACCGAGTTATGGCCCCTGAAAGGGACCTGCGGTTCTATGGTAAATTTCACCAAAGTTTTTTAAATGCCTCCATTAGCTGTGTGATTCAGCTGCTTCTGAAGGCTGAAACACAAAAGGCTACGCTTACTTTCTGTTGCTTAAAAATGTCTGTAGCCTGCACCTGTCCCTTTCACTTCCAGCAGTAGTATATTTGCCTCATGTCTGTCTGCCTCTTCTTCAACTCCAGCTCAGTATGTGGGCGCCAGGGAGACACCGGCCACCCCTCTCCCATCCCCTGCAGCTCTGGGTTCATCCTGAGAGATCCTGCATTTCCCACTCACTTCCTGACTATCTGCTAACAGAATAACCTACTGCCTGTAACATGCTCAAGTGTGGTCTTTTGTCTCCATGCATGTCTGTTTTGCCAGACTGGGCTCGGCTTCTGTGCGTGCCACCGATCACATAAGGTTGCTAATGGAGGAGTGGGTCAGTATGTTTAGCTGAAATTGGGGGGGGGGGTCGTCAGTTTTCTCGCATAGGATGGCTCTTAATAACCACTGAGGCACAAACTCATACATTTGTTCCACTGTCCACATTTTGGATGCGTGTTAAAACTATAATAGAGTGGGAAAAAGACAAGACAAAAGTCATGCTGTTTTCAAATACAATATAAGCCACTGAACATTTATTTTATATTAAATTTAAAGGATAGGAAGATGAAGTCTGTTTCTAACTACAGATGGTGTTTTAATTAATGTTTCATCAGTGTGTAATCCTCAGCTGGTAAAGAGGTTAAAACTGAAACTGGGCTTTTATTTCAGAATCAAAGCCTGCTTTTCTTTTACATCTAAAATGAGACTGGCTGCTGCCACGTTAATGTCTGTTTGTACTGGACTATGGAAATGTCTTATACACGCACACCTCCTTTCTAAAGCTTACATTCTCTGGTCATTGTATATCACGGAGCTTTGACGTTCATCGCTCATTTTAAAGCCCTCGCTCATGATGACTGTTGTATCCGGTGGTGTAGTAGTGCAGGGGAGTATACCCATTTATTTTTTATACTCCATAGGGTATACCCACTTCTAAATCCCCTCTGATTCACACCATTAAATGATTGACCATATTCAGTAGGATGCTGCAACTCCTATAGGATGTTGAAGGGCTGCCCCTCTCTACTCGGTCTCTAATTGGTTAGAATGCACTAACTAAAAATACAAGAGGAGTCTTATGTCACTGTGAGTAACAGAGTCAGTTTATTCTCTGCTGGATGGGACACTTTAAAAATAATTTGGGGAAAAATTAGTATACCCGCTTCTTCAGGAACCACTGCACCACTGGTTGTATCCACGTGCTGGTTGGTCTTCTTTCTCCACACTCAGACTGATGAGCCAATAAGCTGAATGAATGAGGTTACTATATCGTCAGACATTAAGACAAAATGTTAAGTTGACATACTCTGACTACAATGTGAACATATTCTGTTCAACACATCCCTCCTTCTCCCGACATGAATATTATCATACCTGTTGTAAAAGCAGTTTTGACTCATTTTCGACAGAGCAGTGCTCATTCAGTGTGATTTACTGTACGCTAATGATAAAGTGCATTCTGGCTGAGTTAACTGAGGTGGAGTCGATTCCTGTGTCAACTCCGTGGTGCAGACAGTGTATCGAGCAATATGTATTCTATATCTTGAATCCCTTGGCCACCCCTGCTCCTGTATTTCCTCCAGGGAAGGTCTAATCCCCGCTGCTTCTAATCCTGTACTGCTGAGACCAATTCAAATCCACGCGGGACTTAACGCCCTGTAATGCCTTTACAAGTAGTTGCATAAAGCTGACATCCCATTCGTTCTGGGTAGGATTCTCAGCCTGGATTACAAGGCAAATTCTGAAATAATTAATGTGAGTTGGCAAAAGAGGATGCCAAGGGGTGATTTCAGCTTCCAGTTTCGAAGAATGGTTGGCTATTAATTCCACAATGAAACAATCCCTGACACCTTGTTGGACCTCAGAGCTTCTCAATGTGATCCTGATTGTTGTTAAATGACTTCCATTTTCCCTTTTGCAAATGTTTGAGTTCATCTTGAGGCAGAGTGAGGCACACCACTGCGTCAGGGGATTTGTGCCTCACATCTGTTACTCCGTAGCCATGTATTTGATTATGAAGAAAAGTTTTTTGGATTACTTTTTCCATTGTTTGTTCCCAGGGTTGAACTAAAAGCAATCACACTGTAGGTTAGATTTATGGGTGACAGCTCAGAGTGTCCTTGAGCAAACACCCCAAGGTACTTCTGATGCATTCATGGGACGATCTAGGGAACCTTACAGCACACTATGCTCTGCACTTCATTTATCATTTAGATTAATGCATTCAAGCTATAGGTTATATCTGCTCAGAATACCTTATAGCCCTATTTGCAAGTATAAATTAGGCAGTAGTTTGGTATTTTTAGTACAAATTGCTTGATAAGACCAAAATCGACATCACGACGGTCCCACTTTAAATTCTGACTTAAATCTTTCAAAATGAGTGATGTGTTTAGGCCTGCACAATAGAGGCACACAGGAGCTGAGTTTGTTACACATCCTAAGCCAACATGCTAACTACCTCTAAAGCCTCTATCATATTAAAACCAATAAATCTGAGTTTTTAATTCATTATGGGGAGTCGACTCTTAAGGCTAATTAATGCTAAGTTCGATGCGGACATGAACAGAGCCTTCAAGCCGTACTTTGCGTTCATTTTTTGTCCATATTTCTGCAACTTTTCTGGAAGCTCACGGATACTCACCGTTGTGACCAAACATTGAATCCCACAGAAAAATCTTTAGGCAATGTCGAGCAGTGTAGCCAACAGTCCAAGCGAGATCAGCAAAACACAACGAAGAAGAGTTCTTAGTAAAAAGGCGGAACTTTTTGGTGGTAAGATTGTGTGAGTCGGTAAGGAAGTGAATGTATGAACTGTATACTATAAGATGTTACTGCGGTCGGACACAGGGACGGACGACTACA
The DNA here is from genome assembly GCF_963584025.1 of Labrus mixtus. Classification (NCBI taxonomy): domain Eukaryota; kingdom Metazoa; phylum Chordata; class Actinopteri; order Labriformes; family Labridae; genus Labrus; species Labrus mixtus. The sequence continues at coordinate 24,446,699 of NC_083626.1, forward strand.
ACAGAACAGAGACCGCGCCCTCTAGTGGATTCATTTTTTAACATCCGTAACTACGTAAAGAACATGTGAAAGTAAAAGGATCGTGGCGGTTGTATCGTTTAAAACGACACATTTTCCAAAATAACGTAACCATAAATCGACCTATAGGAGGTCATATTCCATGTGATTATTGATTGTTCATTTCTAGAGGAGGGAAAAAAATCGATTAGGTAAAATTGAGATTCTTATCTTCTGAGATGTTAGATAGATTCATAACTTCCAATTATCTTCTTTTTTTTTGGGGGGGGGGGGGGGGGGGGGGATCAGTCATTCTCTGCTAAGTGTTAATGCTAGCTCTTTAACTCAGTAGAATTCCAAATGGAGCAGCAAGAAATTCAGCCAGTCTCACAGATGACTGGAGTAGATCCTGAAGTATGAACTAATTCATAAATAGACTTTGAATCATGAATCCAGAAATCGAAAATAGATTCTCAATCGAATCGTGACCCCAAGAAGCGAAATTCGAAAAAGAGCAGTGAGACACCCAAAGATTCCCAGACCTGTTCATTTCTTGATGGTGAAGGACAATTTATCATGCTGCTTAATCTGTATGTGGTACGAACGTGGAGAAGAGAGTTACTTTATAAAACACCCACACACTGAAGTTTTCAGCAAAAGTTCCTCAACCAGGACTAATTAGTGCATTTATTGGGGATCATATTCAGCAGTGTTGGATAATGGATCATTTGGAATCTGCTCAAAATTATAACCATGTTAATCACGCTGTAGTGTTGGTTAAATACTTCGCTCTGACTATTCATTATTGAAGAGAATGATAAAGGACATGGTTGATAAGATATCAGAGGGAGACGGAGCATGACAATCAAAGACAGGTGACTGAAGAAAGTGAAAGTAAAGAGACCAAGTTTGACCGAGTGAAGACATAAGAAGCATCTCCGAGGCTGAACACAACACAGAAGAAGAGGTGCGGGTCTTGCTAGAAGTTGGTTGGACGGAGGGAAATCATGAACAAATTTCGAAAATCCAGTGCCTGAGCTCCCAACGCAGCGTCTATTTATAGTCCTGCGTCCTGCTGTTGGAGCTGTCATTCTCCGTGTGCTCTGCAGCCCGTCTCGCCTGCCGCCCGCTCGCCTCTCTCTCATTAGCACTCCACAGCACATCACGCACAGACTACATCAGTGTGCGCTCTGCATAATTCCTAGGTCTGAGATTCATCCTGTGCCATGTGTTAGCCTCTCACATACACAGCCATAAGTCACACATACATTATAAAGTTTGAGAGCAGCACGGAGATGGACGAACCATTGACAGTATGAGTGACCAGAGTGATGTCATCCATTGGGATGCGTACTTACATTTTAAAGCCCTGAAAGAAATATGTTTGCTATTGTCATCGAGGTTATTTGGAACAAAGGAGTGACCAACAGGTTGGAAACACATTGCTTAGTCTCAATCAGGGCTGAGAGGTCGCTGTGGTGGCGACATGTCAGTCATTGGTAGCCACACATTTGAGAAAAAGTCTTTATTGTCAAAAATCTGGAGCAAAATGTACAAAATTTAAATTCTCTTAAAACTCAGACTTGAAACCCCAAACTCTATAAATTCTAAGGATGTGCAATGCGTAGCCACATTTGGCTCAGGCATGTGGATATTAATCTACCGAGAGGAACGAAGGCTGGCGACGCTGGCACTGCTAGCATTAGCCACACTCGGGAGACCAATGTGACGTAGTTTACCCGCAGACACTCTGATCATGACTGTTATCTGAGTGTTTTCTTAACTTGAGGCTAGTCTGAATTGAAATTTGAGTTTAATTGACAGGGAAATTAGATGATACAAACATCCCTAACATTTTTACCTCGATATTAATATCAAGCTGTGCAATTAATCTAATCTGGTTTCATATACGTTACATTTTTTGCAGCTATGGACTCACCTTCTGCTGGTAATTAGAAAGAATATAGCTTTTAATGCAGTTTCCTATTGACTCCACTGTTGAGACCAAGCAGTCACTTCTTTAATACAGTCAATGTGACAAAAACAGGAATTTTGTTAAAACACAAACATGCACAAATTAAAAAATGAACTGCTTCAGTAATGGCAAGTCACACAGAAAGTTTGCAACGCCATTTGGTGACAAGTTCTAACACTTTTATTGAGCCCTGTGACTGTCCTTATCAGCAGGGCTGTGCAGATGACCGGTGTCTTTTTCTTGATGCGACTTGTACCCGCTCCCTGCGATGCTAATGAGGCTCTCCCAGCAGGCCCACTGACAGCCTCCTGTTGCGTGGCCTCGTCTCTTTTAGCACTGCACAGCAAAAACAGAGAGTCGGGCGGGTGGCGTCCATTCAACCCAGTGCCCCGCTCCACCTGCACCAACTGTGCCTCCATAAAAGTGCAGGCGTAAGTGTATTTGTGCTATGCAAATGCGGAGGGACAAAAAATACTGAAGTGCACAAAGTAACAGGGATGTGATGTGAATATGAAGTCACAGAACACACTTAATTTGATTTTGTGTTTGTGTGTGTCTGTGCACTCACTCACACACACACACACACACACACACACACACACACACACACACACACACACACACACACACACACAGTGACACAAACTAAGCCAGTCTGCTGCTTCCAGGCGCAGGGTGCAGGTGAGAAACGCCTGCCAAATTTCCCTAGCTGGAGCACTCGTTTGCATATGCAGATGTTAATTACCACTGGAGCTTGTATGGGCCAATCAGCAGGCTGCTGGAACAGCTTGTGCATCCCGCTCTCCCCCCTCCCACAGGTCGCCGTTTCCTCCGTTACTCCCCTGGCTGATAATAAAGATAATCACCTCCGATTTCCTTCATGGCTCATTTTCCCCTTCTCGCTCTTGAAAGGCCAGAGCGCCGCTGTCTGATTCTCCACGCTGTGCTCTTATCAGCACGCCAGGGCCGAGGACCGGGGCGCGGGGCCAAGGAGACGTACCACCTGCCACAAGCTCACCAGAGGGGACAGATTCGTTCAGTCAGGGTCTGAGATACTGAGGGGTAATGAGTGCCAGATTATCCACCCGGTATGGTGTAATTGTGGTTGGAATGAAGGCCTGGATGAGAGTAAGGTCAGATCAGATGAGATCCTGTGATGGTTGTTATCTTACACACTGACAGCAGTGTGTCTGCCTGGTCTGCTAGAATGAAAGAAAGCAGGTTTTCAGAAACCGTGAAATTAAGTCGTGAACAACTACATCCCTAGATTATGGCAGTCATATATTTCAAAAATGGTTTACTTCACGCTCCTTAGAGTGGGTAAAATGTCTGAAAGGTGGTACATATCGATGTTTAAAGCATCTAAACCAACATCCACCTGAGACTTCTTATTTAGTTGTATATTGTGCTGTGCTAGGTGGTCACGATACCAAATCTGTGGACTTTGATCGTTTCTAGTGAAAATGAAACAAATGAGGTTGTGCAAACTTTTGATACTTTGCGATACCATGTGTTGGGAAACGATACAATCTCTGTTGTTTTAATGATCGATAGTAAAGAAAATAACTTAAGCTTTAAAAAAAAGACTGAAATGTTTAAACAAAGGCTGCTTGTTGGATCCAATCAAATGATGGTCAGACAATTAGCATCATGAGTTGATCAAATATTGATGGCTGCTAGTTAGGAGTGTTGACCATGGTTGTAATTGCGAGCCACTGATGATCTATATTGAGATGGAGGTTGTTGAGCATCGGCTGCAGGAGCTACTTCAAAATTAATATAACAATAGCTAGCACTGCAGAGCCATCATTTTGTGTTGCATTTATCGCTTTGAGGGAAAGTAACGGCATCTTAGTATGTTAACTGCTAACTATGATATTGATAGCAAAGCTTGTTGTAACTTGTTACTGACCAATTTAAATGAGGATTATACGAATAGGAAGGTTTTCTGCTTCCTCTGACTCGGTCCTCGATGACTCAAGCTGTCAAGTGCTTTGGCAACATGTCGATAAAAATGGGATCAGCCTGGCCACACTTCCACAGTCTTAAAAAAAATATGGCTCCAAACTGAACCAGTGATGTTTTATAGCATTCATTTTCACTCAGGTTTCTAAGGCTCACTGATAAGACCCTCAACTCTGATATCGCATATTAATCTTGACTGTTTCCAGACAGATTTCCAGCAGATTTAACGCTGATTTCATGGTCTTTGTTACAAAGCAACACATTTACATTTTTTACACTGCTCTGGCCTGTTGCACACTGTGCATCCAGTTGGTACCTCTTAGAGCAAGCCATCTGTTACGGGCCTGTACAATAGATCCAATTCCCACTTACTGTCCCCCCCCCCCCCTCTCTCTCTCTCTCTCTCTTTCTCTCTCTCTCTCTCTCTCTCTCTCTCCTCTCTCTCCTCTCTGTCTGTATCCATCCTCGTGCTCCCCTGAATCCATTGTCCAGATAGAAACGTGCCTTGGTTTGCAAAGGCTCGCTCTCGGCACACTTCTTTGAGAATTATTTAAGGCTTAGGAGTTTCTGTGAAATGAATATTTGATGTGGAGGACCTGAGCGTCTCCAGACGGGCCCAGAGCAACACTTCAGAGAACGTCTGTGGTGGAGGTGTGTAGCTCCCTGCCTCAAAACACACACACACACTCACAAAGCACCTCATCCCTTCATCATACCCCAGAAGAAACACCTTTTCAACGTTTTATGGTAGGTTATTGAATGAAAAGGTGTGCATCATAAAGTCTGGAGGCTGAATGATCTGATCTTGGATGCTTCTCGTCTGAAGCTGTCTTTTATTTTGCCCTCTTCCTTTTTGGCTCGGTTTCCTTCAAGGTCTCTCCAAATATTATGATGTACTTATTCTTTTTTTTTTTGGCATGCATTGCTAATGTTCTCATATTTTCCTCTGGCTTTAATCTCTACCTCAATTTACGACATGTTGACAGTTTCAGCTGCACAGTATTAGTCAATTCCATATGTTTTCTGTGGGAAGAATTGGGGGGAAGTGTAACACAATAGCTTCAGTTTTTTCTGCTACCACAAGAGTGCAGTGTTGAGTCATTCAGAAATCCCTCTCATCCCTGAGACAAGAGATGATGGGTTTTAAAGGCTGGTCCTGTAGTGCCATCTCATGGTTGGTTGTGTGGAGTGGTAGTATGGTTGAATTTTTTTTAATGCAGGAGACAAGGCTTAACAGAATCAAAAGAACTGGGACATTTTACAACCCCATTTTCTTAAAAGTTGGGATTGTGTGTAAAATGTAAATATAAAACCGAATGTGATGATTTGCAAAACATTGAAAACCAATATTTAATTGCAAACAGCACAATGATGTCATGTCAAATGTTCAAACTGAGAAATGTCATTGTGTTTGGAGGATGTGATGCCCAAATTTTAGAAAGAATCGGGACAGGGTCATGTATGCTCTGCTGTATCACTTTAAAGGGGAACTGAGGACAAAAACTGCTCTAATTTTAATAGTGGAATGTTTGAATATTGTTGCTCAATGTAAGATTTCTGAGACGGAGACAAGAAGGAGTAAAAATAATTTCAATTCCGAGTCGAGACCTTCAAAAAGTGGTCTCGAGTCTCAAGACCGATTTTGAGTGCTACAACCATACCATCACTGAAGCTGGCTTTTGATCTGTCTCATTTCTCTGTGTCGTCGTCAAACGTTGTGTCTTTGTCCTGTTTTCAATCAAACGTAGGGTTTCGATGCTTTGCAAATCACCACATTCTTTTTTGATTAACATTTACTTTCTTGGAAAAAGGGGTTGTAATTGTTTCCTTTACAGTGTATAAGTAATAGTATGCAGTCTAGTCCTAATATTGCAGGAGAACAAATCCTAAAAATGAAACATTTGATTCAACAAAACCTGAATCTGAACTCTTTATAGATCTTTATAAGGTCCTGAGAGATCGGATTATCCACCAAACTTTGTTACACTTGTTAAGAATGACTAAATGTTACGCTGTGGGACCTCCGTTATACTCGACTATTTGACTTGTGTGAAAGTGCTGCACAGATGAATCAGACTGATATGTAATGAGAGCCATGTGTGGGCAGCCAGCACTCTAATGAATTATTACCACAGACCTTATCTGGCCGTGTGCTGCCAGAACACACACAGTTTATTGTGTACTTACTGGATACCAACACTTGACTGCACTGCAAACAGCAGCCTGTCATTGTCCGTGGTCTTACTTTGTTGTGATGGATAAAAGAACTGTCTTTAAATTATACTCCTTCAAAAACAGGGTATTCATTTGAAATAAAATTTAAAAAAACCCCACTGTGCTGTATAAATTGAAAAAAAAAGATGTCTGAAAAATGTATTTTGTCCTTTTTTTCTGCTGCCGTGGCAACAAAAATCATCATAAAAGTCATAAAACTTGGACGTGATGGGCTCGTATGTTTTCGCTCAATTTGATTGCAAAATCTGGAATAATAATATAAAAGTACATGTAGCGGTGAAAAATGAGTTTTCAAATACCTTTTGAAGAGCTTAACTCTTTAGTTTCATTCCGTGTAAGTGAATGTCCTCTGCATCAATCTGCATAAAAATACACTCGAGGAAAATCCTGATCAGGGGTTTAAAGCTCCTGGGGTTTTGAATAAATATCTCTAAAGATCCAAGGCACTCCTGACCTTCTCAACCCCTCTCAACCTTGAGCATAAATCACTTCAAGATGTCTGCCGAGCCAGCCAATCAGAGCCAATTAGGGCTAGTTAAAGACTTGTAGAGTTTTCAAACTAAAACACAGGGGAAAGGATACGAGGAAGCTGGGGACGAAGAGGAGACTTGAAAGGAAGTTTGCAGTGAGACAAAGACGGGGGTGTCAGATGGGACGGGGGGTTTTGTGATTAACATGCTCATTGCAAGCTGGGGTTTTCCAAAAAGTTCTGTTTTGATGTTTCATGCATGATAATCTGCTCACAGAACTTGCACACAGCATCTGCGTGTTCTGTGCATTGGGCTGGGTCAGCCGGGGCCTTTGGGACTGATTTAATGAACAATAGGAGTAGGCTCCCTCCAGAGGGGAGTGCTGCAGAAGAACATCTGTATGGCATCAAGGCAACGGAGAAAACGAAGGAGAGTTTAAAGGTGGGAGGAGTAGGAAAGGGAGGATTTTTGGCGTCAGGATTATTGTGTTTTGGAATAACGCAGACCTCTAGATCAAGAAAGCCAGCAGGTCACGCATATCAAGACTAAATAAAAAAAAATTGATAGAACTGTTCTACAACTCTGCATAAGATCATCCAGTCCCTGAGTCAAATGTTCGACTTGTTTTTCCTGCAGGACGAATGCGACTCTGTTTTATGGGAGAATAGTGTTTACACAGAAACATTCTTTGGGTTTCCAAGAACATGATGTCATAACAAAAGAGTTTGAGGCCTCTGTTGTTTCAACTGTTTGCTTCTGTCTCCTCTGGCGGTCTCTTTTCCTCAATAGGACTTGTTAACGGTGTCAAGATAATATAACGTTGACATCATATCCTGAAAGCCTGAAAGTCTTTGTGAGTTCAGGTTGTGTTCCTTCCTTCTTTAAAAAAAAAAACAACAGATTATTAACAGATAGAAAAGTTGATTATCAAAAATCCATCCATCCATTATCTTTACCAATTTTCCCGTTAGGCGTCAGAGCCGATTGGGCGAGAGGCGACTACACCCGGGACTGGTCGCCAATCAATCACAGGGCTGACGTATAGAGACAGACAACCAGCCAAACTCACATTCACACCTACGGACAATTTCAGAGTCACCAATTGACCTAACAAGCATGACATGGACTGTGTGAGGAAGCCGGAGACTACCCAATGAGAACCCATGGATGCACAGACAGAACATGCACACACAGAAAGGCCCTGTCCGATGGGGATTCAAACCAGGAACCTCCTCGCTGTGAGGCAACGGCGCTAACCACTGCACCACCGTGCAGCCCTATCATTAAAAATATATCTTTAAATGTAAAATTAAAATATATTTTATTATATAAAGTCTATATATGGTCACCTGTGGTTTTAAAAAAAAACAATAAAAAAACGGCAGTGGAAAAATGCTCAGCCTCAAAAGAGAGGTTCCCAAATCAACATGTTCAACACAGTCCATGGTTTCACAGAGGTCAGGCTGCTGTGTTATACTATATCATTGCAGCCACTTTGTCTTACTGTGTTGCTCTTTCCACCCAGCTCCCCTGTTGAGATACCGCTGGTGCCCTGTCACTATGGTGCGGAAACCCTTGGCTCAGGCCAGTCCAGTTTCACACGGTCTTATATAGCGGTCATGGAAGGATGGACAACAAGATACCAGGAGTAACAAGGTCAAGGGTTAGTATAAATACATTTCCATGTTTGTCTTTTCCTGGATTTGGGGTCATCTCTAGGTCCGTCTGCACACTTCTGGACACACACGGGGCAGAATGGACGGACGCCTGGTTGTTAGGACAAAATCGTGCACGAGGAGAATGGCAGGAAACAGACGAGGAATTCAGATGTGGGAGTGGCGATGGATGGGTAGGTCAACAGGATGATGAGGGAGGAGAGAAGCCCATCAGGCTGTATGGAGATGCATTGGTAGTGTCACCGCACGACGAGGGAGGATTTTTCATCCTTTCCTCTGCTCCATTGGTCAAATCATTACTGATGTCTCTCCAAACAGAGTGACCTGACATTCACTCTGCTAATCCTCAGTCCAACCCCTATGAATGAAAGATAAGCAGGAAGGCCTCTCAACTTCCAGCTTCCCTGTCTGTTGATCACAATAAATTGATTTGATTATTGTGGCGTGGATGTCATTTTACATGGCCTGAGATAACCTCACTGTAACCTCCTTCAACAACAGAATATCATCACGTGATCATCAGTTTCTCCACGATTGCTTGTTAGAGACAATAGAAAATTCACCGGATTCACATGGAGACCATTTGCCTCTGATGTCACAGTCAGGGTGGGAAGTTGTGATGTAATGTAATGTCAGAATGTATAACATTTACATTTCAGTCAGACAACTCACTCTCGCAATTGTTTGAAACATTAACTGCAGCAGTAGAACATCAGCTTGTGTTTGGGCGTCTAGGCTCCGACCTCATCACTCTTCACAGCTTTATTTTACATGCAGAACTTTGAGGAGTGATGGGACGATATCTTTAATCCCCCATTCAGAGCCTACAGGTGGATGCTGGGGTAGGTGTCAGCTCGAGTCGTCTGCCTGAACTAGCTGGCAGGCGTTGTCTCCTTAGCTGTAGGCATGGCATATCAGCTTCCTTACTAGATAGGCCCTTAATAATAAGATGGACAGGGGCGCTGGTGGCGCAGTGGTTAGTGCGCGCGCCCCATGCATGGAGGCTGTTGTCTCAAGCGGGCGGCCCGGGCTCGCCTCCCGCCTGTGGCCTCCCTCCCACGTGTCGTTCCCCACTCTCTCTCTCTCCCTGATCCACTGTCCTCTCTATCCATTAAAGGCACAAAAAGCCCAAAAATAAATCTTAAAAAAAGAAGATGGACAATGTGCCCCTACCTCCTCCTGTGGTACAAAGATGAGGACAAAATACCCTAATTGACAGGCTGTTGCACATTTGGAAACAGAGTCTTTGCAGAGCCGCGGTATTGACGTCAAGCTGCTTCTACTTACAAAAACACATATTTAACTTAGGCCTATAAAACATCAAATATCCCTCATGGCAGCACAGTCCACAGGGGAACATATTCTTGTGTCGGTTTGAAGTCTAAACTCCTGGTTATGAAAGTTCAATCAAGAATGTCCTAACTGTTACCATAAAGGAGGAGGGGTTTATACTGCAGCAAGTAAGCAGGGGCAGTTCTAAATCTTTTGGCTTCTCTTCCAAAAGATTTTACAAATAAAAACATTTGAAATACTTTTACGAACCTAAAAGAAGAAAAAGCTAAAGCCGTTAACAGAAGACTCAGTTCAATTATTTTTAACTTTTACTGCTGTCTAAAAGCTTGGAATTCAACATGTGATATTGTAACATACCACAGTACAGAAGGAGGACAAACACCCTGGGCACAGAGACAGATAAGGGAAAATAAGGCCACCACCAGGGTTATTATTGGGAACGGTCACTGGATCTCCTGAGGTATTCTCAAATGCATGCATTTCAGGAATACGTGAGCTCCTTATGATACCAATAACACCCCATATCTCTCCCTGAACAGTCTAATGAAAGTCATGCTCCTATGATAGCTCCATCCAGCTGAATCTGAGATTCACAAAACACCAAAAACTCCTGAAAAAAAAAACCCAAACAAGTCCCCGAGGGTCAGATCCTCTTCTACCATGTGCTGATCCTCGTGATATCCTGGCAGTGCCCCACCTCTCACTGCACAGAGATTCTTTGTGCATTTTCAACCAAAATAAGGACAGTTAGCGAGGGTGACTTAATGGGGATGGGGATGGAAGGAAGAAAGGGATATCAGTTAAATTCTCCAGAAATACTCCCCTGCCAGGCTTGGCTAATCAGGATTCCAGAGCTGCAAAGATGGACATGCTTCACATTCAAAAAGGTGTTTACTGCACTGTGCAAAGATAATCACCCACAAACAGATTTCATGCTAGAGGACAAGTTGGAAGGTGGGTATATAGCATTAACCTCAGGCGGGGACCACCTCTTGCAACATTTCTTAAATTCCTTGAAAACAATGGTAAATTATCAACCTCTAGACCGAGAACACATTTGGTCCATTCACCACAATTATTACTTAATGTATTCAAGTCATGGTCTATATGTGCTCGCTCGTAATGACAGTTTTTAGATATCAGAGTGGCTGTCTGTGGTTGTGGCTCTTTTTCAGCTCAGCTCATGTTCACTCAGGTTTCCCTGTGTCTTTATGGTCACGTTTCCGTAGAACAAGGAGGCAGGCAGCTACTTTTCAGTTTTCTGATCCACCAGATCCACCAGTTAGATTATGTTCATTTTGATTTGGATAGTTTAAGGTTTAATGAAACCGTGTTAAACTTTCATATCTCTCATTCATTCAATATGTTGAGCATATAAGGACATGCTAATATATTTCCTCTCAAACAACATTATTTATGTAAAAATGTTATCTGAAAAAATATATAATTATTAGTTTACATCTATGTCTGGCTCCATTAAATTCAACGACAGAACCCTCTCACTTGATCATGTGTTACACTTTGATTTAGGACCCATGCCAAACGTTTACTCAGTAAATAGTTCCATATGTCAGAACTAGTAGTTGGGTCGCTTTTGAGGCAGATCCCTCGGCACTTCAACGCATTGATAATTATTTATAAGTGAGATCCCATTAGAGTGAGATAGATTTTAAGATGACAGTTTTAGATAGTATACATTGCTAAATTATTGATTATTTATTATTCTCTTATCTATCTTAGCTTGACTATTCAATTTATTTATTCGATGCACTTTTCTGTGTCTGAACTGTTTCAGCCTGTGACTCAGTGTGGTTGAAGTACTTTTTGTTTTTCACTTGAGCTGTTTGTCTTTATTTCTGATGTTGTCTTTTGTAGACTTTAAATATAAATGGACCAAGCCTGATTGACACCACCCATCTGTTACTGCAGGGGGTTTTGGAGTCCCATCGATGGCGGTCGCAATGCTGGAAATGCTGTCTCAACCTAACTTTTAGTCAACCTAACAACAGGCTGAGAACTGGAGCTGAGGTGGGTTTTAAGCTTCTTAAAAACTTGTTATATCGTTCCAACCGTCAAGTCAGCAAAGTGTCTTATTGTGAATAACGCTTATCCTTTATAAACTCCAAATGGAGGAGTTATCAAAAAATTCAACCCCCCGTACAGTGTGTGCGGATTTAGACATCAGCTAGGGTTAGGGTTAGGTTTGTTGCCTAGGTGTGTATGTGACTTCTGGTGCATTTGCAGCCAGCTTCAAACAGACACTGGACAAACTGCAGGATTTTGCACTTCCACATTTTTCAACACCGGAGGTTGCAGCTTGGTTGGGTCTTGATGCCTGCTGCAGATCTAATCTCCTTTGTGGTGATAATAATGAAGGTGAAGTCATGAGATACAATGAGCAGTTGGACTGACATCAGGTCTTGAAAGAGGAATGAAATTCCAGTCAGATCTCTGGATTTATAGTTTTTCATTTTGCAAACAGATGAACATTAATGTTTAAGCAGAAATTAAAAATGGTTAAAACGTCTTAAAATCTTACTTCAAGCCCTTTTAAGAGTCCCTTAACAAGCTCTAAAAAGTATCGGGTCTGAAACATACTGTACAGGGTGACCATCTGGAGCTCCAGTTCTCAGACACCAGCCTCCTCTTGGCTTCTTTCAGCCTCATATGGTTGAATTGTTTGACAAGAAAACCTCCAGGCAGTCCTCAAAACCCCAGCAGTGGGACTGCAGTGCTTCCAGATGTGGCCTGGCTGCCCGGATCTCTCGAACAGCCCATCGCTGCGTGAACATGAACGGTGAACACCCAGCAACACGCACTCCTACAAACACAAGATATTCACTTTTTGCTGATGTGGTGCGATTATAAAATAGCATGTGTGTTGTGTTGATGATGTCAGTGAAAGTGTGGACCGTAAGCCTGCATGTGTGTTTTTGTGGTTCAATGAATGAGTCATTATACTGTTAGTAATCTGTCCGGGGACACACAAAATATGAGGCCAACAGTTGCTTGTGACGCAATGTGCTTTTACAGGCCTCTCAGCTACGTATGCACACAACATGTAGAAGGTGGGAGAATTTCTTCCTCATTGCATCTCCAGATTAATGAATTAAAACACACCCAGTTTCTTGAAAATCCCTAACAGCCTTTGTTTGTAAAAATGTCTACTCGAGCATCACCAGGAACCTTCCTGAAGTGTGACCACAGCCCCTTCTTTGCAGAAACTGTTACAAACACAAACTCCTATGAGTGAGTTTCCAAGGTTTTCAACAGGAAACAAAACTGCCGTACAGATAAAGCTCAACAGGATGTCAGGTTTCACCCGCTAACGTCTCATTATTTCACTCTGGTGATTTACTGCGCATGTACTCTCACACACACAGACACACACAGGGACCAGGGTGGAGGCAGGGACGGTTGCACTGGGGGAAACGGGTTAACAGGCAGTTAGAAAAAGGGGTGTGGAAATGGCAGAGAGAGAGAGAGAGAGAGAGAGCGGGAGCAAGGCTTAAGGAGTGGGGCCATATAAAGAGCAACAGAACACAAGCCAGGCTTTATCCTGCTCGTCTGTCCCGCTCACTTAGACCTCACAGGAAACTCACGGCTCCCCCCGGCCCTCAAACTTTTTTTTACTCTCATACACAGTCCTGCCGGCTTGCTGAGTCTGACCAGAGAGGATGGCTAAGCACATGTGGAGAATGAATGGGCTCTGGGGAAGGATGGCTGGAGTCCTTGTGCTCTGCGCTCTGTTGTTTAGCAGTGAGTACCTCTCTAATTATTGATTATAGTATTTGTTTTGGCACGTTTATTTTCCTCCAATAGTTCATCTTTACTTAAAAAAGTCTTGTGCTAGGTGCTGAAGTTCTTCCTTTCCTTTGTTTTCCACTCCCAATTCCTACACATTTTCCTACAGCAGTATGTTTACATCAACAGTTGTTTTTACAAACTACTTGTGGGGGTTTTGCTTTGATGGGTTCTTCCATGAGGTTTCACACAGAGGCATGCTTAGTGGCATGCTGGCTGCAGACACAAAGGGTCTGCTCAGGAGTGGAAAGTTGCAGTTGAGAATAATTATGCTTTACATCCTGCAGCGCATCTGGGTGGGGCTAATATGTGTTTGAATGTGTAAGAGGCATTAAACCACACGTACAACAGAGCCACAAAAAGTGTTGTGAAATGTAAAACTGGATCAGTTTGGTTCCATCTGTTACAGTTTTTTCTTACTGTTTCTCCATAGAGTCTTAAAGATATTTCATGAACATATAAGTAAGTGTGAGCTACACGTGCACCACATATTACAAAGTGACCACATAACTCATGGATTCAACAGCCAGCAAAAATAGTTTCATATTCTGTGTTTCCATACAGAGCTGCAAAAACATTAGTGGGTGTGTGTAAATGTGTACCACGTTTTACTCATGTTCTGCAGACAAAAGACTGTCACACACTCACATTGTGGGGACACGCCTTTCAATTCAAGTCCCCATACCATAAATCGAAACACATTTTGTGCAGAATTTTTTGTTAAAGTGTTAGGGTTATGGAAGTGTTGGTTATGATTGTGTTGCACCCCTATGATAGTTCCAACGTTGGCAGAAGTTCCGACTTAAATCTTACACCTTGCACCTTGTAGGCGTGTAGTCCTCTGTAAAATATGGTTGTCACGGAGCGTCGTTTTGAAAAGTGGGATAACTTGGAGGATGAGGAGGAGCAGAGGGTTTTACCAGCTGTTAGGCGTTGGCAGTGAGTCTCCTTGGTAGATTACATCCCTCAGAAATGTATCATAGCTTTGTTTTGTACTCCCTCTTTTGTCGTCCATGAACAGAGATCATTCTATCCAACAAATAATAAGAAAAACGTTAAATAACCTGACGTTTAAGTTGATGATTTTGCCACTCTTTGTCACTGTTGTTATTTTATACTAGCTGTAGATTAAGGGTTTGTGCTTTAGATATCACCGTATCATAATGCAATGTTAAATAAAAGTTGGTTTTGATGCTGCGCTCTACTTGTTGAGATGAACCGTATGTCTCTGTAAAACTAAAACTAGGTTTTAGTGTGGACTTTACACCATAACTTAAGACAGAGTCCACTGAAAAATTAATATAACTCAATGGATGGCCCCCCCGAAGTGACATAAACAAGACTGTGTGTGTGTGTTCAAGGGACAAAAATATGTTTACACTCTAATGTTGTGGGGAACCGCCTTCCTTTTGGGAACCAATAGTTAAAGGTTCAGTAAAGATAGGCGTGGTTATGGTTATTGTGAGAGTAGGTCCCTAGGAAAGAAATGTAAATCACTCTATGGTCCCCTTAAAACATGTAAACATGAACGTGTGTGTTGGTGCGTATGTGGACTTACTGGGCAGTCCACTCCAAATCAGTCTGAGGTTTGATGCTAATTGCAGGGTGATGTACGGTTTGGAAGCTGTAGCTGTCTCGATGCTCATAAAGCAGGACTGCTTCTACTCCAGCCTAATGGGACGACTTCTGCAGACACATTGGGGTTATCCCATCTGTGGGCACAGGAGCGGTAAATGTTTGGAGTGACCTTGGGAAGACAAGAGGAGTATCCCAGACTGAAGAAAATAACCAAGGCTTGCTTTAAAAAGGAAAAAAAAGATCATGAGGTGGCGGAACATGTCGGTAGTTTGCACAATAATAAAAAAAGGCGAAACCACATACCGTCGGCATCAGCAGCTTAACAGATGGTAATTAGATCTACATGGAAATCTAATTACGCTGGGTGCTCCCCACCAAGACATTAAAGCTGTGATACAAGCACAACATTTAAAGTCACAACTAATCGCCATTTTTCTTTGATACTGATGTTGATTGTCAAACAGAAATGATCATTTATGAATAAGTAGGGTTTTCCTTTAAACCAGTCCTGATTATGATTACACCCAGGCCCGTCTTGCTATTAGCTATTTTTGCATTTTACACATATCAGCAGCAGTTTAATGATCAAAAACTATTATTATTTTCTACTTTAGGAATATCACATGGGTGCTGCCTCTGCTCTTTTGACCCCGAACTCATTCTTCACCACATCCAACACAAGTCCTCCAATCACACCAACCTGCTACATGCTTGACACTTGTGTCCAACTGGCATTTCAGTGTGAATTTGAAGAGGCATATTCACATGCAGCACATCTCCAAAAGGCAAAAATGGAAAAGCTCTTGCTTTAATACAAGCAATGTTCTATCATTCTGGGGTCAAAAACAAGCATGCCTGGGTTATTTCTGTTTTAAAAATTTTGACACGTTTTGCGTCATCACAAAAGTCACAAGACAAAATCTGTGTCCTCGTTGACAATATATGACTATGTTTCTGCGGCGGTGTTGGGTCAGAGGTCTTGCCTGGATGCCCTCTATATTCAGTCAAAGACATTTTTAATGTTTCATGCTCCATTCTGGACGCCTTTATCCACATAAAGAAGACTTTGTCATGGCACTTTTTCCTGATTAATGCAGACGGGTTTTACTGCTGCACAGTCTCATTGTGTCTCGTTCTCAGTGAGGAATCTTTGTGTGTCAGGGGGCTTAATCAATGCCACATCCGATTTAGTGGCATCGGTGTCATAAGGCACTTGATCCCCGGCCTGTCTTAAACTTATCCTTTGTAGTGTCTGTGCTGAGCAGAGAAGAGTCTGAACATTAAGTCTTCCTTTCATAATCTGGCGTTTGAAATCGTAGCAAATCAGCAAAGTCTTTTAGACAATACCGTGGAACACCATTTATCAAGCGTCATATTAACTGAGTCAGATCTTTAGCAATGTTGCTTAAATAAAAGAGGGTACATATTCAAGCACTGGGCTAAGTTTTGAAAAGTCTTATTTTCATTTTAATTTGACCTTAAGATGAACACTGTGAGGAACTCGTCTCATGCCTCATCAGACATGCTGAATTTATTAGAAATTAGACACTTTTTATTAACGAAACAGAGCTTTAACAGCCTATATTCACCAAACACATGAAGTCACATTTATGAAAACCTTAAAGAATAATATCGGATTATTTTCCATGTATGATTAATTTTCAACTTTTATAATTTTGATTAAAGCTCCCGTGTTGATTTCTGCATCGCCTCTTGCTTATCTTAGCCTTTATGTAAAACAAAAATATCTGCCCGCTGTAATTTATTAGACAAAGAAATGTATCCCTTAACACAAGTCTTGGCTGTTGAAAATGTAAAGAGTTTCTGCAGCATGCAATAAATCGCCTCGTCTGACACATACCCTGCAGCAGCAGTATCGGACATTAAAAACAACTATATAGGTGCAATACATCTTTTAGATGATGATCTCTTTGCATACAGAGGAATGGGTATTAATTACAGGCTGTTCTATAACCAGTTATAAACTCCTGTAGCTTTAATATTAATTTCTTGAATATTCAATGACACTCATGCAGTGAGAGTAAAACTAGATGTGGACCTACACCTTTAGAGATGCTGTGGAGAATTATTGGTTTTCCATTATCAAGGATTATTGCATTAAGAACCTAAAATGCACCAATAAAAGAGCATTCAATTCAAGCTGTGCTTATTCAAGTTGTGCAGTTTGAGTTAAGAATTTAAAAACAAGGATTAAGAGTGTGATTTGAGTGGATGAAGGGTTGGATGCAGATAAGACAGAATGTGAGCCGTTGCTGCTCTTGATTAGTAAATGTGTTTCTCAGAACAAACATCCTCGTCACATATAAGCAGCTCAAAGACGCTGACTCTTTTGCACACAGATTTAGTTTATGCTCCCACTTCCCATGGCTGTCATTCAGAAGTTATGCAGGCGTGCAAATATGTAGTGCTGCAATGGGCATGGGCTGCGATGTTAGATGATGTCATTCAGACCCTTTTTGAGTACGTTATAAACTCTCTCTCTCTCTCTCTCTCTCTCTCTCTCTCTCTCTCTCTCTCTCTCTCTCTCTCTCTCGCTAAAGATTTCAGGGGGAAAACCCAAGCTTTAACTCTGCCCTGAAGAAAAGGGAGAAAACATCTCGTCTCTCTCAATTCATCTTCTCATCTACACTGACTGTTTCTTTTGCGAAGTCAGGGGCCTCGGGCAGTGTGGAACGAGCTGTGACAATTGCTGTTAGAATTCAACCACAACAAAACAAGATATTCGGCTTGTGGTCGGGCGATTCCATATTTGGCATGTGTGTGTGTCCCTTTTGCACACAAGCAAAGCAATTAATTCTCTGTAGAAATCCTCTGCGCTGCCCACACTAAACCTTCACTGATATCATGCAAGATGATATAAACCGAACTGATTGATACAAAAGGATGAAAGAGACACGAGAGCTCTCAGACGAATGCATTCTGTTTGGAAAAGTTCAAATGTTCAAGATTAGAAGCAAAAAATGTGTTTCCATCTCTCGCTGGACAATGCTCTTTCTCCTTCATCGTGCCAATTCAAACATGGGCAGAATATTGCCCACTCTTTTTTCTCATGGCCTCCAGCTATTGACCAGCATTCCTTCAGTCCCAAGCTGTGATGTTGAAGTTTGATTCGCGTCATCTGCTGGAGGGCGTGGGTCTCTCTTTACGTAAGGCCTTGGCAGATAGCGGCCTTATGTCAGTGTTGGGCGTGTGTGTCCACTTGGGCCTTAAGTTATGGCTGAGGAGCCACGTGAGCTCGCGGAGTAATTAAACCTGGAGCCTGTGTTCTGTCAGACTGCCAGTGTGCTTCAGCGCATTTCTGCATGTGAGCGAGCCAGATCAGGCTGCAGCTGAAGTCGTTCAAATATTCCAACAAACTCCGCCTGACATCAGTCCCTTCACCGCTAAACCCTTATCAGAACTCACAACAAGGGAAGTGAGATTTCTGCCTTTCTCTCTGAAGTAAGCCAACTTTTCTCCAAAGAAAACATATTAATGGTAAGAAAATAAAGCCACTGTCGCTGCTGACTAAATGATCGTCCAGGAAAAGGATTTGACTTGAAGAAATGGATCGTCTAGCAACAATATTTACCAAGTGGAACAGCCTTAATGAGAAGCAGACGTTAGCGTTAGCCTTCAAATCTTCCTTTTCCAATTACTGCTGTTCTGGTGCGCTTATTGTTCCTTGTTCCCCTGGCACCCTGCTGCACTTTTACAGCTGGTGTTTTTTACCAGCATAAAGAAGGTTAAACAACAAAAAAAAGAAAAGCCTCTTCTCTGGTTTCTCCTTAATTTTAAGCCACAGGAAAAATTTTGGCGGCAAAAGCAGCAGCGAGGCGGAGAAACTCCAGATATGGCCGCTCATGATTGAAATCACCTCCTGTGCTCTGCTAATGAGAAGCCCCGAGATTATTGTGCGGATTCCAAAACAAGAACTTGGAAGCCCTCCCTGCTCATTGTGTCATCTGTGCTTTTTCACGCTGGCTCCAAAATGAAAACAGCTCAGTGATCCTTTGCACGCTGATTGATCCGAGGTTGCGGTGACGTAAGGCCAAACACCAGCAGAAAACCCAACGGCTCTGCTGGTTAACCGTGCAGGGCTTTCTTTGTGGACGGGGAAATACTGTTTACCTTGGGGAATAAAAGCACTTAATGGGGCTTTGGACTGCCAGAGTAATTGCTCCTGGTAATTAAAGTTCAGTAAAGGGCCTGTCGTGGAAGCCATATTTTAAACGTCCTAATTGAAAACATAAGACTGTGCCTGTTTGCTCGTTTAAAAGCGCCGAAGTTTGGACACCTTTATTCATTTGTACTGTAAATATATACAAACATCAGCATGTTTCTGTGCAGCTTTTCTTTCCTTTTTGTTAAGCTGTTTCTGGAAGGCTATCAAGATATTGTTTCTCAATCTTCCTCCCCTCACTTTGGCTCGACAGCTTCAATCATATCAGAGCCAGAGTTTTTTTTTTTTTTTTTTTTTTAGGGCTATAGGTTTCAATATCTTTTTACAACCTTCTCCCCGCACAGCTTCATGTTAAAACAGCAGCTGGAATCAGTCCATGACCATCTGCTGCTGCTGCTGCTGCTGCTGCTGCAGCCCAGTGCTGGATCTTCTGACACAGAGAGGAGGAGAGCAGCGAGCTCACACGGCTTCGAAAAGCAGCTGCTGCTTCCAAATTCTAATCCACCAACAAACTGGATGGGTTGTTTTGGAAACATGGGTTTTAAATTTCACTGCCCTGCTGAAACCATTTTAATGAGTAAAATTAGAGGGGGGAATAAAAACAATGGTAGGTAGCTGCTATCAGTCATGTCACCTTCTTTCTCAGTCTTTTGTTTTAGCAACAATGTAACAGGCCAAAGCAAAGATTAGGTAACAAATAGTGTAAAATAATCACTTCAAGTCACTTTAGTGCAGTGGATAGACTCTGTGCTGCACCCTCATGATAGCAGCGAGGATGTAATGCTACCCCAGCAGCGCGTGTGTGTCTGTGTGTTATCTGCAGCCCCCAGCATTCTGGCCTCTGCAGCTCCCAGAGGTTAACCACATACCATGTGCAATGATAGCCACATCCTGTGCTAGGATACACATTGATAACATTCCTCAAACCTGTTGTTAATTCCTTTTTTTTTTTTTTTTTTTTTTTTAAATCTAAACTTTTCCAGGGGGTGTGGGCGGGGCGGAAAAAGTCAACTTTTGCCGCCCGACTGCGCAGGAACAAAAATAGCTCTCACGTTCGGGTACCACAGCATATGATTTTCAGGCATTTGTTTTTCATTTTGTCACTGTCACTGAAGAGGCTAGGATTAATAAAGTGGACTTTTATATTTTGAATCCCAGTTTAAGAGTTGTTGGACCATGGACCAGGAAGATTGAAAATGATTCTATGATTGTAGTGGCCTTTGCTCAAGCCAATAAAAAGAGTTTTCCATCCATCCATCCATCCATTGTCTTTACTGCTTTTCCCATTCGGGGTCGCAGCGGGGATCCTAGCTGTCATAGGGCAAGAGGCGGGGTACACCCTGGACTGTTGGCCTGTCAATCACAGAGCTGACATATAGAGACAGACAACCAGCCACTCTCACATTCACACCAACAGGCAATGTAGAGTCACCAATTGACCTAACGAGCATGTCTCTGCACTGTGGGAGGAAGCCGTAGTACCCGGGGAGAAACCCCTGCATGCACGGGGAGAACATGCAGACTCCCCACAGAGACGCTCTGTCCGATGTTGATCCAAACCAGGAACTTCCTCAATGATTTACAACAATTCTTATTGATCAATTCCAGCCTCTTTAAAGCTCCAGTGTGGAGCTTTTAGGTGGTTATGAAAAAAACAGACAATTAGTTCTTCTGGCTTTGTTGAGATCATTACTAAATTGAATTGGCTTAACAATCTATTTGAAAAAATAAGGATTGGTAAAATAAATACTCCAAGCTTCATTTGTCTCTTCTACAGTTGGCCTTACTAAGTCCTCCCTCCTCTCTTCAGCGTTGCTTAATCGCTCGATTCCTTTTCATAGTCTTTGGAACTAAAGGAGCTCCTGGCTTAAACTGCACCGTATCTCCTGGGGGGAAAGAAGAAAAAAAACAGGACTGAAGGAAGACTTTAGGATCTTCTGTGCACATCTGGAAGCGGACGATATGGATGAAGACCAAGAGGAGGGGTGTGGCTCATTAGTGCGTGACAGCCAAGGTGTCGTCTCTGTGGTCAGGGTGGAGGTCGAATGCGAATCCCAAGAGTTAGAGCTGACGTGTTTCCTCCTTCAGATGATGTCAGAAGCTTCACAGCTTTCTGACAGTACAGCACATAGGCAAGGATGGGAGGAGCTCCCTAGGGAGACTTACTGCAGCTGCTGTCCCCTGCTTGTTCTCTTGACTGCGCCCCGTCCAGTGCGTCTTTGCTTCTCTTGCAATTTGCTCACTGTTCCCCACCCTAAGTCAGAGTGCTGGAACAGGAGATACGGTGAAAGATGACAGGGACGCAATGAGGGAATGAATATTCACAGCATACTGCTCCTTTATCTTGAGTGCACACACGTCGACGTGGTCTATTTCACTGCTGACGCATGCAACCGTTAACAGAACAGAGGGCGATTACAGGCCGAGCATTGTGTGCAATAAACGATCCACTCTTGTAGCGCGCTGCCTTATTCCAGCTGATTGTGAGCTCACTGTTCTAAAACCATATCACCTTTAGGGTCCAATGTTACAAAGACAGAAAGAGACGCTTTAACCTATTCATAAGAATCTTAAAAAAAGAAGAGAATTAACCTGAGTAGAAGACAGAACTATGCTTTACAATGTAGGTTTTATTTCTGTCTGTTTGGCGGTAGGTTCTGTTGGTTTGTACTCGCTTTAGTAAATGGTGCAGGAGGATCTATGTAGGAACACGGCAACATCTTTGAACACAGTTCCAATGAAAACACAAGCAGTCATACAATCACAGAATAATAGTCTGCCATCATTTTCTTTGACCCTTGCCAGCCCAATTAATTCAGTAGTTCTCTATGGGCTTTTTTCCTCGACTTGAGAAAGGAGAGCGCCTATGAGCATTTGATACGCTTAACTCAAGCACTGTCCACTGTAAGTTACAAATATGCTTTAATGACTGAAAGAGTTGAAAAGTAGCAAAGGTTAAACAAAAGCTTGAGCTCTTTTTATGCATCTTATTGACAGGACAGTGGAAAGTGTCGGAAATTGGGAGAGAAAGCATCTTAAGCATCTTACATTTTTTTAAAACCTCCGCCAAGTATCCCATGACAAGCATCAAATAATATGTTAGTAAAGAAATAGTTTCTCACTTTACATAAGGTGGTTTGTTTTTTAATCCACTTTAGCCTGAAGGTAACTCTGGTTTCACTATGATATCCACTTCATTGATGGTGCTTCAACATCTCAGCCTCAAAGCTGTGCAGTTGACACTTAACAGAAGTGATTGCATTAGATTGGAATATTGAATATTAAATGTGGTTTATCGATTTAAGATTTACACTTTTAATTAACTGGCTATGTTTTCATTTTCTTAAGAGATATTTCAGAGCACTGCATTCACTCGCCCTGTCACTGGGTGTGTCTGTTTGTGTACTAAGGGGAGTTTGAATGCTTTTTTTTCCCAGTGAGGAGGAGGAGGAGGAGCAGGGCTGAGAGGAGGTCAGTCTAGGAAGGAACAGAACGAGATGTAAAAATCTGTCTTCACTTTGTCCATTGATGACAAAACACCGTCTCTCCCTCCGGCTTATCTTAATCTCCTGAGTCCACTTAAGTCTGAGTGGAAATATATGATTCAACACTTGACAGAGAGCTGATCCTTGAAATTGATCTCGGTGTTATCTCTTTATGTGTTTGTTTATATACCCACTCCGGTCCATTTTTTCATGACTGATGATGATTATTTCAATGTGATATGATCCAAGAATCCCAAGCAGTAATTGATGAAGTTCAGTCAAGGTTGATCGACTCAGTAACAACCTCTCTTAATCTTTTTCTCTGTTTTTATGATGCTGCCGGTTGTGAAATGCTTTACAATCCTCCGAGGGATTATCATTGCTTTATTTACGTGCATGATATCTAATATGTTTACAGTGTGACTGAATTTAGGAGCTGCTTACATTCCCTTGATATTTAAAGTAAAGTACATAAGGTACATCTGGGTCAGCCGGCAGAGAAGCTTCTAAGTAGCTGCAGCGAATTCCAGCAGCGTGTCAACAACACCACTTGTGGTCGTGTAAACCTTCATCGACAGAGCAAAGCAATCGTTAGTGGATAATGTGTGCCGAACATGTAAGCACTCAAAGCATCCCCTAAATGACATTTGTCATTTGCGGGTGCATTACTGGCTTTTGTCCTGCCTTTTTATTGCCCCTTAGTTTGTGCGGCCGCATGCAAAAAAAAACAAAAAAACAGCTGCTTTTAAACAGACTATATTGAAACCTCTCTTTAACCCATGATTTAGTTCCTTTACATCTGGCACAGCTACAGTACATAACCACAGACCACGTCAAAGACCAGAACACACAGGCTGAAAGCTCAAAAGGAGGACAGCCAGGGCAAGGAAATCCACATGATGTGAGTTCAGAGAGCGAGTGGAGAGGAGCAGGAGGTTACATGGACTGCAGCCTCGGACGTGTGCTGTCTTAACCCGTCAAAGTCCCCAGAGAGGGATCGCTGTTGTGTTTATGGAGTGAGAGTGTTATGTATGTTCCTCTGTGTTTATGTTGAGTCTGGCGGTCCTTAGGCTTCATGTTGATGCTGAGGGGCCGCCAGGTTGGAAACACACTGACATTTCTCACACAGCTGTCTGAGCTGATAGAGTGTTGCAGTGTAAAACCATCTTATACGGTGCAGAAAGGTTTGACCATCAGATCCTCACTAACTCATCAAATATGGCATCTTGGTCTGTGCGGACTTAAGCTTTGAAATATTACTTATTATCACTCATTTATTAGTTTGGCACATGCCCAGCTCATGAGTTAACCAGCAGTGAATACATTTATAAATATGCAACATCAGTTCAATTTTCAAAATAATGTTTGTCTACCAATGTTTCACATTAAAAACTTTTGGAAGAACAAAAACCATCAACACATTGTTGCAAAGTAGTCCCACTTGTTAACTACTTTATTAGGTTTCTGAAAAAGATAATTGTGTAGGTTTACACAACTTACACTTCATAACTAATGTGCACTGAATCAAAACTAACATAACTCAAAATGTTCTGTTAGATTGAATTGCTGAAGAAAGTCACCTCTTCTTTTAAATGGGAATCGAACCCAACACTATTGGCTGAAAGTTCCCTGTTTGCAACACTCATTGTGTCCATTCTATGTCATCCTGCAAAAACCAAGTTAATGAGTTAGAGGACGAAACAAGAGGCTGACCTAAAACGTCTTATTTTGAAGAGTCCAACTTCAGATAAAGTGGTCCCCTTTTTTTTGACAATTTCTGTGTTATAATGTTTTGGTTTTAAGAACAACCTTGGACAGTTTTCAACCAGTTTGACGCCTCAGTTTAGACAAATCGTCCGACATTATGGAACAATATATTACAGTGCAGGTTGAAGAAGGTTTAGGCCTACTATCATGGTTGGCCAGCCTTTAACAATCCCTTTAGTTGGTTTGCTAACAGTCCTTAAAAGACCTTGAAACCAATTCCAGCCGGTGTTAGAGTCAGACGTGTTTATAGGATTACAAGTTTGTGTGTGCTGATGTTGTAAATAATGATAGTGGTGCTCAAAACACATTTCCCTCTGACTCCAGCATGGTTTTGGTTAGAATTGGAACTGTTTAAACACATTTTTGTTTTCCTTCCATGCCAAGGAAAGAGGAAAGTGTTGCCGGATGAACTGGAAAACATTGCTGTTGTCTTTGTCAGCCTCTGAATTCAATTGGAAACAAGTTCTCTGATTTTGATAAGCAGTGTGATTCCCATTGGGGCGTAAACCCGTGGCTTCATTTCGGTTGTAGAGGTGGGATCAGGGTGATACAATTTGCAATCCTTAAAAAGACATGAGAGAAATAAAACAACACAGTAATAGCTTGCCTTATAAAAGAGCGGTCTAATAACATTATCTCATAAACTTGATCACAAGATGTTTATCTGTCACAAATGAGACTTCAACTTACAAAAAAAGGAAGCGATCCGTTCATCAGCTTAGAAAAACCTCACATGACCTTTGGAAATGTTTTCCTACTTTTCTTAACCCTCTTTGCCCGAAAGGTTTTAGCACCACCCAACCTAATCCCAAGATTATTCCAGAAACATGATCACTCCCAGAGGAGGGATGTGGAGTCAGGAGGTAATAACCTTTTGACTGTGTGCATAGGCTGCAGACACACATGGGAAATTGTTTTGGTATCTTTAGGTTGGGCATAAGGTTTGGTTAACCAGGCCAAGTTTTTCAAATGACCCCTTAGCCCTGACTTCATTGACACGAGCATTCAACTGGGTGTGCGCTGGAAATTTTATCCTAAGATACCCCAAGTCTTTCCTGTTCCCCCCTCGAATTTTGCTCCCCTCCCTTCAAACTTTGTCTCCCCATTGCCCCACCCCCTGATTTGGGCTCGAGGCTTAGGTCATGTCACGGTTAGGCATAGTAGAGAGATGGTCAAGGTCGGGGCCTAGTTATGACACCTGGTAGGAGTTAGGGATTAAGTAGTCTTGCGTAGCCAGATATTTTTTCAACATTGCATTGTACCAGCCACTGAGAAAAATCTGGCTTAACCCATCATAGTTTCCCGCTAAAAGTTGTAGACCACAGCTAGGTTACTGCAGCAATTAGCAACGTTATACTTGATAAAACAAAAAGCATCCAAATCATGGGAGATACAGTTGCAAAAGTTAGTGCACAATTATGATCAGATACAAGGTTGCATTACAGAAAAGAAGAAGAGAACTTTCATGTAAACAACAACATGGCACAGGTTGTAACTCCTGCCAGCGTCAACGACACATGATTCATCAGATGAATATGTTTAACTCCTCCATGTGTTTCCTTCCCTTGCAGATGAGGTGATGTGTCAAGACGATGATGCTGCAGCAGCAGACCCCACCGACGCAGCTGACCCAGCCGCAGACCCTGGTGCTGGTAAGAGCCTTGAGAAAACGTTAATAAATATTCATGTTTCAAACATATGCGTGACCATGCGAGTACACAAACACAAACACAATATTGAAATGTTCTAAGAAAACGATAAAAGGTGGGGTTAAAAAAAAGAAAAGTACGGTAGTTAAAAGATATGTAAATATGTTGAATAAAAAATCCGAACCTGACAGACAAAAAACCTTAAAGGCTTTATATGCGATTTTTTGATCCAGCAGATGTCGCCCTTGAGCACCAGCATGAAACCAAAACAACTTGCGGTGCATTGTTGTGTTAGCATGCTAATGCTAGCGATCTTTATTATGCTCGTATCTTCACACTGCATGTAAATTTACCTGAAATGAGCGTGATCTAGAAACACAGTTAAGCAGTGAGTACAGTATGTTATTCTTCTTTTCTCTAGTCCCTCAATTAAACAACTTTTATTTGCGAGGGGAGGAGTCAGCCGGCCGTCCCGGCGATGTAAACAAACTGAAGATAGGACTCGGAAAACTCGGAAAGCATCACAGACAGCGGGACTCGGGTGTTACACCCATTGTAGACAGTCATGACTCACAGAGTTATTTTCAGAGGATATACTTGATTTCTATTACATTTAAGTGTGAAAAATCGCATATAAAGCCTTTAACAGTGTGTGCCTGTGTCTAATAGCGTTGCTTCTTTATTATGTTCTAAGTGACAGATGCTTCAGCTGCCAGTGCACCTACGGATGCCTCAGCTGCCCCAGATGCAGGTGCTGCCCCGACTGATGCTGCTGCTGCTGCTGCTGATGCTGATGCTACTGTAGAATCTGCTGCTCCTGGAGATAGTGTGTTTCCAGCAACCATCATAAATGTTGTACTCGATTCTAGTGGGGGCACCTCAGGGACCAATGCTCCTGCCACTGTAGAAGACAAAGACTCAGCTGCTGTGGCTCCAGTAGTGACCAGCGTTGTTAAAGCCGTGGTGGTGGGTAATCTTTATGTTCCCACTTTTTGACTTTTCAACATCCGGAGGCTTTCAGAACAACAAAAAAAATACCACTCACTTAAAGACTAAACATGTCGTTTTTAGGCTGTTTAACATTTGTACAGATGTTTCTGTAAAATATACCACTTTAGTCTTGATGGCCCATGTGTTTTTTCCGTGGATGACTGATGTTGTGATTACCTTTCTCTCTGCGTCCACAGCCTGATGTGAAGTGTGTTGGAAAAGAGGACATACCAGAAAGTGCTATCAAGGTTACGGTGGTCACAACTGACTGTGTGAGTATGAGTTCACCTCTTCACGCTCGCACAATATGACTTTCAAGTAGAATATTCTCCTCAAATAGCAATCCGTCATCACCAAAGCTAAAACCTCAAAGGTCCTGCTTACCTCCCTGACAACAACAGGCAGTATCCAAACTCCCACTGCTGAGATTTTGGCATGTAACTTTAAGAGAAGAGAGGAACAGGAGCTGAACCTGATACCTGTTCCCTTTACCAAGACTTTTATGTGGCTCCATGTATGAGTTCAATTTTGTGTGTTTGATATAGATTATAGATTAAAGAGCATGACTACAAAAAAGAAAGCTTTGCAAAGCAAAACAACTGACACTGCCACCAAAAATTAACAGTTTTGGGAGCCATTCTAGTGGTTAGTGCGCATGCCCCATGTAGTCCTCAAGCCTGGGTTCAAATCCGGCGTTTGGCTCCTTTCCCACATGTCACTCCCCACTCTCTCTCTCCCTGGTTTCTGACTCTCTCCACTGTCCTGTCTCTACAATTAAGGCATTAAAAAGTCCAAAAAAGCATCTTTAAAAGAATAAACTAATCAAAAACTTTGTCTGCAAATGTAAAAGTTGCTCTTTTGAGTCTTGTATTTTTATTCCTAATCCAAGACATCGCTCATCTTTTTTGGCTTTTATGCCTTTATTTTAGAGACAGGACAGTGGATATAGTCATAAAGAAGGAAGCGAGAGAGAGAGTGGGGAACGACATATAGAAAGTCCAAAAATAAATCTTTAAAAACTATTCTGTTTGATTGCATGATAAAGACAGAAAATGAATACTCCTTCACCGTGGGCCCTGAGAAAGTTGCCTGCACTCCACCGAAAAGGAAAAAGATGAATGTGTTGTAAAGAGCAACAGTTGGAAATATGGACTTGATAAAGGCGGATCTTTTCTCAGACATTCCGCAGACGTTGTAAATCTTGTTTCTGGCGGGAGACAAATGAAGAGGAGGGCTGAAGTTTCCTCTCTCACCCGGGGTCCGTAAGACAAAAGGAGGAGTAGTAAGGGTGTGGCTCTATTGTCTGGGTTTTTATTTTACAGAGAAAACCCCATGGAGATTCTCAAACCTTTAGAAAACATCATATTTGCAACCTTTTCTATCCCTCATAAATCCTAACCGTGTGAACCAATTGTTAAGTATAGCCTCGATGCCTCTTACGCCTGAGGTTTAAATGGTGCAGTATGTCAGTCCAGGTGCACAGAGCGGAAGCAGCAGATCAGATCCCAGTCGGCATACCTTACTGAGCCTCTATATGGGTCATTACTGTGTCATCCAGAGAGCCAACACCATCTGCAGAAGTCATCTGTCCAACTAAACCTGAAACTATACATGCACTACAGTGCCAGAAGCCTTTGCCAGCTGACGATACTTCAAAATACATGTAAAAAAAATAAAAGATTTAGGATAAGAATGAGAAAGAATAGAAGATTATTCTCTACAGGAAAGAGTGAGAGAATAGCGTGAAAGTCCTGTGTCAGTGGACCAAGTTTAATAAAGCAAAGCTGCTCTGAAGTAGTGGAAAATAAGAGGAAATTTGGTTCATATCTCTGTAAATCCCCAAGTCATCAACGGTTACATAAGACGCTGTCTAATGTGACGAAATAAAAAACACACATTGGTCTCATTCTGCGCACATTATTCCATTATTCAAATGAAATCTCAGTTTGGACACATGTTTATTCAAATACAAACCTGCTTTAACTTATCTAAACTCCAACCATGAGGACACAAGGCCACGTAAGGTGAAGCAAAGCCCGGTATGAGACAATGCAGGATTCCTGAGGTGAACATGTTATGGGTCACTTGTGACACGAACAGATGGAGAAGAGAGCAGGTTCCAGTGGGGGTGATTTTTTTTGTGCAGGAGATTCTTCCTCAGATCCCCACCTAAAAAATATCTGGATGTTATAGCAGAGTCCAGCTGTGGGTCCACTCCCTGCTAACTGAGGATTTTGGGGGTTTGCTCATAGTGGTCTTCTGGGAACACTGAGAGCTGTCTGGATCACATTACGCAAAATGAAAACAAAGTTCCCAAAGTCTTGAAGCTTAGAAATTGTGCAATGAGGTGATTTCATAGTTCAGGGCTAAGGTGGGAAAAAAAGAAGGTGTGGTCAGCAAGTTTTCCGTCCAACTTGCATTATGTCTCCATTACGCACTCAGAGGCCCTCTTGCACTAATGCTCAGTAAGGGTGGAAAACTCAGGAATATGCATTTGTTTGATAACCCAGAGGGGATGAAAAAATGTCTAAAATGTTGTGTAAAGAAAGCTGTACATGTGAAACTTGTTCTGGCCTTTGCAAGTTTTGAGTTTAAATTGAATTTGCCACATGCAAGTAAAGATTTTTCATGAAATGAAGTATGAGACTTACTTTGACAAACCAATTCAATCCTCTACAGGATGCCACTAAACGCATCATTCAGGATAATCCTGCAGGCTGGTGCAACAAGGAAAACTGTAACCTAAAAATCTCCCAGGAGGGCAACACAATCCAAGTGGCCAGTGATGATGGTGGGTGTTTGTTTCATATACAAATGTGATATTGTAAAGTGACAATGCATCCTTGTGCTTTTGTGCTCCAATAGAAATGTCATCTGATACCTGATGAAGTGAAGTAACTGATGTATTTCTAATGTCCATTTCCCCTGCAGCTAAATTGAGTACTTTGGCTGAGGCTGTCCAGAGTGCTGGTTTGAAGAATCAGGTAAGAGAGCTTTA
Organism: Labrus mixtus; assembly: GCF_963584025.1. Lineage (NCBI taxonomy): Eukaryota > Metazoa > Chordata > Actinopteri > Labriformes > Labridae > Labrus > Labrus mixtus. The sequence goes on from NC_083626.1 coordinate 24,476,764, forward strand.
GCTGCACCTGCTACACTAACTCATTTCAGATAGTACATCTCACTTAAAGACACTTTTATTTTATTTGTTTGTTTTGAAAGAGACATTGTAGTCAACTAGCTGTAACAGAGTTAACTATGAGTCATTCACATCTGCAGCCTCTGGGCTTAATGTGTTTTTTTTTTTAACTTATAACAATTCAGACCTTATTTTTATTTATTTTTTTATTTACTTTATTTCTTGAAGTTAAATGTTTATCTGGACTTGTCGAGTGAATGTGTCTTAAAATTGGTGTAATGAGCTAAGTTTGACTCGAAATACAATAAACCTACAAGCTTAAATATGACGTTTTGCTGTAATTCCCATGACAACCAGTAGGTGGGCCCCTTTTTTTTTAAGACCTGCGACCTCATACTTAGTGTTCACCTACACTACAGTGTTTACTAAAAACAGTTGAACATTTTTTAATATTTCAGCAGGAAGTGCACAAAAAGTCGTCATATACCGTTTTTTTTACCAACAGGAAATGGATAACAACTTAAAAAAAGCTACAGACCCAGCTCTTTCATGAACAGCTACACACTTACTGATAGTGATGGGACTGACAATGATGATGATGATGATGATGATGATGATGATATGAATTCTCATAAGAAGCTGTCAATGTTGTTGATGATGAGGGCGATATATGATAAAAATAAAATAGCGTCAGCAGCTGTATCCGATCAGGTTTGTTCCTGACACATGTAGTGACGCTTTTGTTGCTGCTTTAAGCTCCACTATTCCCTTTGCGCTGTGCAGTGTATAAAAACATGATCCAATGAATTGTCAGCTGTTTTTTACTCTGCATACTGTCTGGTTACTCTGACACTTTTTCATTTCGAGCAGACGTGGAAAGAGCCGTTAGATCTCTCTTAACTTAACGGTCTACATCGTGGGTCATGAGCTCTACGCAGGCCTTTCTTTCTCTATTCAAATGAACTGGATGATAATGATTTCCATGGCTTCATTATTCACACATCTCATCCTCGTCTCTTGGAACTCTTTTTTTTTTTTTTTTGCAGCTGGGTGTGACAAAGGTGGAGACCCCGTCCTCATCAGGTTCCTCGGTCTTCGTGGGGATCCTGATCAGCGGTCTGCTTGCCGCCATAGGGATCACTGTTGGTTACTTCAAATGCCCACGCAGAGGCGATGCCAAGGGAGTGAGGCTGGTAAGAGGAGCGTCTGTGGCGTGCTGCATGTTAACCTCGTTTACCTGCATGTTCAAGCTGGCTCTGCAGAACATTGCTAATTCTCAGTTTGATATGTTTGTTACTGTTTCAATCACTGATCTGAGTGACCTTACATACTGAGCAATGCCCTGAGGCTGTTTGTTCATTCATCTGCAGTTATTTCACCCTGTGTTTATTTCCTGCAATCAAATCCCTCATTAGAGATTCAGCACCACCATGCATAGCCTTTTTTTTGGGGGGGGGGGGGGGGGGGGGGGGGGCAGGGTTCATGTTTTTTTTTTTACTACATCTGAAATCAAAACAGCACTGTTTCCTTCCCTTGCAGTCGATCATCGCTGCCAAGGTTTTAATTAGGGAATGTTTCTGGCCCGCTATCACAGAGACTGCGCGGAGAAAGAGCGAGTGTGCCTTATCCAAAGGCTCCACGCCCTGTTCTCTCTGCTGCCTTGTTCCTCTGCAGCGCTCACCGTTTCATCTAGCAGCCAGGCACAGCTGGATCACATGATAGAGAACCACATTAGAGGACGAGTTTGTGTGCTCAGGATTAATAGTTGCGAGGGTGTGTGGGGGCGTTGTTGGACACATTAGTGTACATATGTGTCTTAATGTGCATGGCAGGACTCGAAGGAATAGCTCCTTGAATATTTAATCAATTTGGAAAGAAGCGTGCTTCATTTTAACATCAAAGCCAGTTCAATACGAGGAGTAACCGCTCTGACGACATCATAGACGACAGGTGTTGATGTCAATCTGATGAATATGGAGTGAAACAGAACGTCGTCTTCCCGCTTCTGCTGCTTCGAAAATCAATAATTAAGTTAGCTAGCTTGATTTGTCATGTCTTATCTTATCACTCTTTAACGATCTTTAATTGTTAGGGTAATTTATTATTAATTCAACCTGTACTGCACTCCTTTATTTTCAATTATATAGAGCATTGGTTCTTAACTGGTCTAGCCTCAGGAGTCCTGAGTCAGGACCCTCTACCAACTGCCTTGTAAAAATTTGCGGCCCCAAATTTAAGATGCTTTTTCAACCGAGCAGATTGAGTTAATGAAAGATTGTACAGTTTGGAACTCAGATGGTATAAAAAAAAAAAAGAAATGGAACAAAACTAACAGGTTAAAAAAAGGTCCTGCATCGGCACAAAATGTGGACATGAAGGAACTAAAGGCGAAGAAAGAATCATATTTCAAAAACAGGAGCAGAGCGATGATAGGCTAACGATGAGGCTAACATGCTATTGGTTCAATGAGGCCCAGCTGACCAGATTACCCAATGACAGCCCCGGGGCGACTTTGATTGCTGACTAATGCCTTTTCTCTGTATTTGCAGGCAGAGGAGGCCTATCCAGCAGACCAGGAGAACCAGGGGAACACTCTGGTATCCGTGGCCCCCCTGAACCCCCCAGCAGAGACCCCGGAGAAACCCAGCGTGAACGGAGAGTCTCCTGAGGCAGCCAAGACCGAGCCTTCCTCTCCTCCCACCAACGGCGCCCCCACCACCAAGACGGCGGACACCGAGCTGTGAAAACAGTCTCCAAAGAACTACAGCCCAGGAACTACCCCCAACAGACACACCCATCCACAAACACACACACACACACACACACACACACACACACACACACATACCTTCATCCCTGTGAAAACCCCTTTTCTGAATCCACTTCTGCCCAAAACACACAGACTCCAGTGAACATCAGGGAACAAGAGCAATCTTTTACATCAATGCTCCTCTTGTCACAGTCCACATAGGGCCTCCTCCTTTGGCTTTGTGCCTCAATTAACATCAGGCAAAGCAGCCTGACGACTACGACGGTGACAGTGATGAATGATGTCGACGGTGACGAAGGCTCGGCCCCCTCCCCGGGTTGTTGAGGAACGACTGGAGACGGGCACCTCTGGGTGGGAAAAGAGTTAGCATTAATCAGCACTGGTTCCAATAATGACTGCAGCCATGTCTCTGCATGTCGTCCGGTTTTGAAAAGCTCCTGTAAATCCTCTACTAGTGAATACAGCACAAGCACATAAAGTCACATAGTTTCTTGTAAGGCCTAGACAGACACAGGAAATAAATCACCCTGCCTTGAAAATCTGTTTACAAACCTCTCAGAGTGAAAAATCCATTGGGGCTCTCGTTTGTGTGATTGAATCATAGACTGTTTATAAGGAGTGGATTTGCTCTCTGTTTCGGAGTGGACGTGCCTTAAAGCTGCATCCAGCAACACGACTCACACAACATGAGATTTGGAAATGAGACGTCCTCCTGCTTTTTTTTATTTACCCTGCATTCACATGGTGTCACAATAATTGGAAAAATTACTTTAAAAAAAAAAACAAAACTGATGACATGCATTTGAAAACAATCTCGAGTAGGGACGAGAAGACTAAAACTAGACACCTGACTTTACCACAGACACAGCCATAAACGTTGTATTCATTTGCACATTGCATTTAAAACTCCTGGCTCATTGGCATCATGGTATAAGGCTCTAAGGTTAAGGTTTTGTCAAAGCAAAAGTTAGCTAGATTAGTTCTGCATCAGGAAATACAACACATTTGATTGCAAGTTGGAAGAACTACTTTGCAACCTTGAGCTATCAGAGAAATACTTGAACACAGATTTATTACCTCCGTATACATTTTCCAAAAAAAAAAAACTTAAGGCTCTCCATCACTGTTTTCCAGTCTTCTTCTGCACAGTGTGATGCTCATTTTGTAAGTTCTCATCCCATATACAGTAAAGTAGATGATGAAGTAGGGTACATTTTAAGGCGTGGCTTCTTTGTGTTTTAGCAGCCTGTGCTTGACAAAGTGCTATTATGTCTGGGTAAAGACGTTAGATTTTTTCGTCCACCCTGTCACAAAATATGGTCACTTCAATATGGTCCCTGTCACAACTTTACGTTTGCTACGTCCACTGAGTATATCTGGTCAATGGGTTGGGTTACTGATAGTGTCGGTGTGAAAACGTGTGTATGTGTGTGATTGCTACTTTTAAATCCTGCATGTGTGTGTATGCTCGCATCTGTACTGTGCACGGACGGCGTGTTTATCCTTACATTTTATCTCGCTCACTGTGCGTTTGCGCGGTTGTTCACGAGTGGTGGACGATTGTCTAGGCGTGCGAGCGGTTGACGAGTCTGAATGTGCATGTAACATAAGCCATGAAAAATGTAGAATTCTTGTTAAGTACGCTGACAGAGTGACAACTAACCAAGTTGCAGTTGGTCCCTGTGGCGAGGAAGGAGGAGTGCCTAGAGGTTTAGCGACATCTTTTTTTGTCTAGTTGTCTTTTTATCTTCACTGCAAACTGTAGTGCGTCATCTTTCACAAAGCCAACAGGCCTCTTCACAGTCACTACTGAAAATCACCAGACTGACTATGAGACCAACAGACTCCTAAAGGCCTCAGACGCAGAGCAAATCCATCTGTCAGCGTTACTCTCTTCAATATACTGTATATGCTTTTTTTTTTTTACTATCACTGTTCTATTGAACAGTGTGTATAGTTTTGATTTTTTTTTCCTTGTTATTAATTTGTGTATCTACTCTTGTTGTGTGCCAAAGAATCTCATTTCAATGATGATGATGTTACTAAAAATGTCCCTCAGTGGCACCCTTAACAAATTCTCATCCAGGTTCATCTAACATTTAGAAATATTTTTAAAAGGTGACGACTGTTAGAAAGGAGGACTTAGGGGAACAAAAAAAAAAAAAAATCAGAGGTGGGGGACTACTTTTGCATTTTCATTTTAACAGATTAAAGTGAAACTGTTATGTAAATAAATAAAGTTGAAAATGTTCCCAATAAAGGTCAAATACCATTTTGAGATTATTATTTTTCAATCTGGCACCAATACTGAAGATTTCAACGAGTTTTGTCGACTGTTTGACTTTATTCCTTGATGCAAAAAAAAAATCATCTTCCTCTAATTTGTCTCAATCCTCTGCTGTAGAATTAATACCAAAAAACGGACACTGCCATGTTTTTACTGGAGCTAAGAAAAAAATTCTGATATAAATGGGATGTGTCACATTGACTTCTCCTTTCAGCCTATCGTGTATTATTTCATTGCTAACATTCCAATGTGACTGTTTCATTTGACTAGCATCCTGTGATTTCAATTGGATTTAACATGAAAAAATAAAGAAATCACTTTTTATGAATTGTTTTCAGCCTCATTTTGTTACAAAAAAAAACATCAATCATACAACGGAAAAGGGCGATGGGGTTTTTATGCCGCAGGAACATGCTCATGTATGAACACACACACATGCATACATATAATACATCTGCTCTCTAACACATGAAGAATTTAACCACAGCCCATATGGACGTGCAGCTGGTTTGCATGAGCAGTAGTAATGACATCACTTCACACTGTTTTGTCTTTCACAGTTTGGGTGGGGCAGTGAAAACATCCACCAGCTGTCTTCTGTAAACGGCACAAGCCATGTTCATGAGCCCCATGCTGGAGTCTGGAGGTCGACTCACTACGTCCACCTGTGTGTTCACTTTCTGTCACCATTCACTGTATGTGACAGTGGGACTCGTTTATTTCCCATACCATCTTTACACACACACACACACGCCCTCCTTTCATCACAAGATCAAGCCCCATGGGAATTCCTCCCCTGAACCGTCTCCCTCCACACCCTACAAGGAAAATATTTCCTCAAGGCCATTGAGCCCGGCTGCAGAGCTGGACTGTTATCACTCTATGCAGTAACCATAAAGCCGTCACAAAAAGCACATTCCACAGACATAAATATACAGGGTCGAATCTGGTCATCCATAATCGGAGACCGTCCGACTGCTGCATGGGGCCGATTTAAACGGTGTAAATCCCAGCGGACGTGTGCATTCCTTTATGTTAATACGCTGACATTACTCGCAGCGTTTTTCACCTTGAACTCTGTGAGGTGACTCCTTAGTTTACACATAGTATATCTAAATTAAATAAACCAGCACACTCTAATTAAGACAGAAATGTTTAATTCCCTTCTCATTGGCACGTAACATAATTGAAATACTTTGTGCATTTAATTTTAACTTTTTTACTTTGACTTACACATTTCAACACATACCTAATTTGTACTGCTGCATTCACAAAACAGGTCTTTTTTTTATTAACTTTGAAGCAGCTCCTTCACGAATATCGTGACCCAAATATTTTTTCAACCAATCAGATTTACTGGATGAAAATGGTGCAGTTCGGACCTCAGATGGTACGAAACATGACGGAACAAAGAGAAGGAACAAAACCTTTTGGACGCTTTCTTTTTTTTTCAGTCACATGTTTGCGACCCACTGAAAACGGCTCCGCGACCCACTTTTGGGTCCCGAACCATCAGTTGAGAACCACTGCTTTAAAGTATTTTTGGTTAGTATTTTATTTTGTATCATCATCCGCTACCTCCCCAACATCAGTACTCATAATTCACCTTAATGTAAGGGACGAAAACACGCAGAAAACATGACTCCCTGTTGATCCATCAGTTCATATCACACACAACACTACATAAGTGAAAACGACTTTCAAGCAGATCAAGATGAAATCTTAACCTGGATAAAAGAGAGACACCCAGCCTCAGGGAGACATTTCCTATCCAACTGGCTTGCAAATTCGACTGATTTGAAAAACAGCGACAAAAACAACTCCTCCTTCCCTAAACTCTCTCATCCAGGTCTACACTCAAGAATAAAGACAATAAAGAAGATACATGTTCAGTTATTCTAATGGCTAGATGCCAGAAGTAAAAGTATAAATGTATCTATTGTTCTGATTTTGCTGATTTTCCCTTCTCCACCCAATGGCCTCTGTTGCCTCTAAAGTATATCACTCCAACTCTTCTCCTCCACAGCTCTCCTTCAATGTCACACAAGTCCCCCAGCTACAAGTCGGATCCCCTCCCATCCTTCATCCCATCCAGCTCTCCAGTTTCTCCACCTCTCTGTTCCTCCACCCGGCCAAGAGTCGTGTATTTGCAGTGGAATCTGGGATTACGAACAAAACTCAGCTGGCTGTTTTTACTGTGGGGTGTCTCCCCCCTCAGCGTAGTTACAGCTGCCAAATACGTCATGTTTTCCTTCTCCATGCCAAAGCACGCCCCTTCTAAACTGGTTGATGGTAAGATAATATTGGGTGGATTGGAAGGGTGGGAGGTAAAGGAGAGCACACAAGAGACCGACTGGGACCCTGAGGTCAGAGGGTGTGGTCTTCAGAATGAGCCTGTGATGAAAACTAAGCTGTGATGACCTTTCAGGTTCATGAAGAGGTAACAGGTATCACAGAGAGAGTTTTTCAAGTCTTTGTTTCTGCAAATTAAAGGATTCGAAAAATCTTCTACTCATAAGCGTCTGTTGCATAATGTCTCTCATCTGACAGAGTTTCCTATTCCAGGAAAAAAATAAAAAAAAGGAATGTTTACTGACTTCCTTCCTCTCTGGAAAATCATGAAAAGTGTTGATAGCATAACGGCTGGAAAACTTTGACGATGACAGCATGACCTCTCTAAGGTAACAAAGTTATCTCTGTTCACAAGTTTCCCTCTCCTAAAAACGATTACGTGAGGCTACTGTAGGCTATTTACAAGTTATTCCAAGAGCAGTTAAGTGTTGGTAGGTTATTTTGATTTCTGAAATGTTTGCATAATGCAATCAAATACATGGAGAGTCAGGAGACCCAGGTTCTGATTAAATGCCTCTACACTAGAAACATTTTCAAAATGTCTCAAAAATAACAAAATGAATATATCTTTCATAATATGCCACTGAAAAAAAGAAAGCAAGCTAAACTTCCAAACTCCATGTGATCTGCAGAGTCCCTCTGCACCTTTAAGAAAAAGCTAAAGACCCAGCTCTTTCATGAATACCTACTAACTTAATGATGATGGTCTCCATATTATTGATGATGATGATGGTAATGACGATGGTTTTTGTTTGATAACGACGACTTATAAGATGGTTTCTATACTGATTAGAGCTCTCAAGAACTGCCCTCAATGTTGTGCTTTGCCTCTGGTCACTTCCTGTCAGCACCTGTGTGTCCAATCAGACTCAAAGCTGATCGTTTGCTCTTACTGACATTGTTCCCTTTTTTCTAGATCCTTGCTTGTGTTGCACTTACTCTCTGATGTACGTCGCTTTGGATAAAAGAGTCTGCTAAGTGAATTGTAGAATTGTAAATAGTAAAAGACAGATGCACTTAATATAAACTCCCCTCTATTTTTATCACAATCAGAAAAAAAAGGTTGTTTTACAGAGCCACTGGACAACACCCACATTTCAATGAAGGTATTTCCACCATTTTTAAATACCTATCTAACCACCTGAGTTGAGCTAAATGGTAGAAAAGGCGTTATCGTAATTGCTGCTTCAAAACCAAAACCAAGATGGCTGCCCGCCAAAACGTTTTGAGGAAACAATTGCATCTTATTCCTTCTTGCGAGCAATACTCAGACTATATTTTCTATGGACACAAAGTTTTTGAGGCCTTTAGCCCGGTGGTAAGTAGCCTACTTTTAAACCACCTATACTTTGTCTTACATCGCAGGTAAATTAACATTGGTAACCACCTCCATGAACAGCTTGTCAGCTAATACACGAGGCTATAAAATGAATCCCGCAAAAACACTATGTTGGATAACAACAGGTGTTTCGGTTTAACAAGTGACCATGTTAGTTAGTGACTTCCAGGAAGGTGTCCTCGTGAGTTATGCTTCGTTCCATTTATTATTTTTATTTTTTATTTTTTTTTAATAACTTTATTGTAAACACAGACAATGTTACAAAGTTAGATTAACAAACAAAAGAACATGCCAGGGGTTGACAAAGACAAGTAAAAACCATAGATGAAAACTATAGGTAAAAACATAGTGAAGGGTAGAAATGGAAGGGTCTTCAGTTCACACAATTAAAATAAATACAATATTCAAGAGTCTTCAGGGCCTTGGGGTTCTCAGAGTGCTGGATGGTTTTTATGTACAGCTCATTAAAATAATGTTTGAAAATAGGTTTTCTGTTTGCAAATTTACTTTTATGGATATGAAATTTGGCCAAAATAATAAAAAGATTAATAATATGGTACTGTTTTAGTTCCGAGTTGCAGAAATCATAAAAACCAAAAAGCACATCTTTGTATAATAAATTAAAGCGTTTAAAGTAAAGTTAAACTACTGCGGTCCATTTACCTCGGAACTCGGAAGTCGGAACTGGGAATGACGTCACACCCGAGTTAACTGCGTTCCTGTTGCAAGTCGGAAAAGCAACATGGACGCGACAGGAGTACCTTTGTTTTGTTAGCTAATACCAGACAATAACAACACACTATGTGATAGTTTCTGACCGAAAATAACATGAAAACACCTCCACAGAGAGAACTGATTGATTTAATTACACTAAAAGACGACTAAGCTGCTAATAAACTCAACAGTTATTTATGTCGAAACACAAACTCTAGCAAAACCTTTAAACTTTGGAAAATTATAATAAAATTTGATTTGATTGTTGTTTTTAAATCGGAAAGCATCTTGTCATGGAAATGTAAAAAAAAAAACAGACTGCACGCTCAGCTCTTTCCAGGATAAGAAGTTAATACACAAATCTGTTTATGATCTGTTACTGTGGAAGATAGTAAACAAAACAGTCTTGGAAATAATTGCACTGGACCAATTAATCTCACTAGCATGATCTGCATATCAACAAAAGAAATGACCATGCATGATTTAACATATGCTGCATCACAAACTGTATCCAGGCAGGATGGTTCAACAGGGGGGGAAAAAGTCTGATTCTGTGCACAAGATGACTAAATATCTCTTGATCAAAGTGGATGACATGCCAAAAATAACCACGGTACAATTAACCTTTATTGAAAAAAACCCCCACAACACTAGCTATTTCAAATGGAATTTTTCTTTTCTCTCTCACAAAAATCAATCAGCTGATTAGGTTTGTGAACCGTTTGAGTGGCTCTCTGAAAGTGATTAGAGGAAGTTACAGAAGTGTACTCCACTTGAACTTGAGGATTTATGTTTCTGACAACTTGGCAGCAGTGAAAGAGTTGTTTTTTTTTCTCATGCAACACCCTTGCATGAAAGCAGCGGTTTGCATCCACCCACACTAGACGTGGACATCCCCCCAGAATCTCTCTCACACACACACACACACACGGGGGAGAAACTCCATATACTTGCACATACTTTGAAAAAAAAAAAAAAAAAAAGCATCATGGGAGATGTACTATGCAGTTTTAAATCTGGGATCCACATTAAGGGAGGGGTCCACAGTAAGACAAATATGGGGCCCCAATGACTAATGTGCACACACGAGGGAGGGACCAGACACATCCTCCATGTAAAGGTTCCATCTGACAGCTGTGTTGAAGGCCAGTCAGAGTTTTTTTAAACGACAGTTTACACTTTCAGCCATGATTAAAGTCACTATAAAGACTTTTATAGTGCTTATAAATCATACGTTGATCTCATGCATGTGCAGCTTGAGGCATCACTTGTATATTTATTCTTTTTTTCACTCTAATCAGGAGTATTATAAACAATTTTTATTGCTCTGTAGCATCTTTTTGGAATTTGTTACATTGCGAAATGAAGGGACATTGCTGCATTAGAAGAGCAACAGAACTACAAATGAGAGAAGAATACAAACTGCAATGATGTGATCTAATACTTTGTCTCTATAGACACACAAAAGACAAATAACAACGGACACTTGAATCGACTTCCCGTCTGTTTCTTGCACATTTCTCTTTGCTGTCATTTATTCCAAACATCTGTCGAGGGGAAACAATCTGGAAGGCATTTTCAATCTGTTTTTTTTTTTTTCCAGTGATTCAACTGTCCACAGAGGGGACATAACACCCTGCAGTAAACTGAAGACTGTGCAGATTATTACAAAGTAGTAATAATTAACAAAAGCTGATTTAATTACTAAAATGCACCATTAAAAAACACAGTGCAAGTGTGGAATATCAGGCGATGAAAGGGCTTTTATAACTCTCAAGAAACATCAAATGGAAAGTGTATTTAACAACCTTAGAAACAAGTAGGCTACATACACAACATTCTGCAAGTGATTAACATCAGCCTGGATAAAAAACAACAACAGAGGTTTATAAAGAGTGAGCAACACAGAGGAACAAGAAGTTTGAAAGTGATCATGTTGGGTTAGGATGCCCCCTGCTGTGGCTTTGGGAGAAACTAAAAAAAGTCAAACTTTAAACCTGATGGAGGAGGAATTCCAATGGCTCCTTTTCTCATAAACTAAAACCTGAAAGTTACAAAAAACTACATAAATGTGATGATGACAGTCATTGTAAGTCAGATTAAAATAGATAAAAGGTGAGGCAAACTGAATTCATTAGTTCCTGTTGCATTGTAACAGCAAAAACAGTAAATTAACAACCGGGAAAAAAAAGAAAATGTCAAGATTTATTATAGGGCTTTTATGCATTTTATTTGTGAAGGACAGTGGATTAGAGGAGGAAATGGGGAGGGGAGAGTCAGGACTGACGGGTAGTAAGGGAGCGATGGGTAGGACATGAACCTGAGTAGGACTACAACCTCCCTACATCAGGAGCAACCTGACCTCTAATAGGCCAACTGGGGCCAAATATCCACGGCTAAATACTTTACAAACATTCATTAAATTAAACAGTAAAGATGAATATGATATTATAAGTTATCGACCTGTAAAATATGTCAATATTCTGTATATTATCTGTAATCTAGTATAGCATGCTCACTGCACCTTCATCTGTATATTATAATCTGAAGAATATACTTATATTTATAGCATTTATTTATATTTATAGCATCCCATTAATCCAGCCATATATACCCAATAATTCACTTTTTTTTAGTCTATATCTGTAAATTTTGTAATTACTTGTAGTATAATAACTCTGAAGCTAACATCTCAAAAGTACAATCAGTTTAATGTACACTGCACATATTGCACAAGTTTACTTTTTCTTAAAATTGTATTTTATTTACCATTTTGCACAATTTAGAATTTATTTTATTTTACCTTTTTACCTCATTTTGGTTGTATTGCACCGCGGGTCGGAGACAAACGCAATTTCGATTCCACTGTATGTCTGGCATATTTTAAAATTGACAATAAAGTTGACTTTGACTTTGACTTTGACTTTGATAGCACAGATTCTTGCACTTTCTGCTGATTGCACTTCTGGTGAGATGCCAAACCTCATTTCGTTACTCTATACTTGTATATGTGTAATGACAATAAAGTTGAATCTCATCGCTCTCATCTAATTTTTAAAGAAAATAAAAACTGTCACTATGATTTGAGATATTGGAGTTGTGTTATTGGTATGTAAAAGAATCTTAAAAACATACTTTCAGAGTATATTGTTAACTTAAATAGACTAATTATGCAACAGAGGCCAAATGGTTTTACAATCCATTTAATCAAATTTACACATTAACAGTTTGAGACACTTAATAGTAGATAATAAATAGTTTAACATTGTTTTCGTTTTGTTTGTATTAAGTCATTTAAAAAAATGTTCCTTAGCAACACATGTCTATCAGAGATGGATACTGTCATGTTCATTTCAACACTTGCAGTCCTGATAAACAGCTGAGTTACTGATCGCTTCCCTGAACTTTCTTGGAAAGCTTCTTTAAAGTTACTTGTTATAAAGACTCACTTTGAAGAGCACATTTGAAACCAGTGCTTTTAATCTTCAAAATTCAAATGCAGAGGCCTTGTGGTTGCAAATGTAGCCTATGTAACCCTTTTTTTAATTTCCCTCGGGCTCAATAAAGGATCTATCTATCTATCTATAGGCCTATATTATGCAAATAAAACATTTTTAACATCCTACATTTAGTTATCAGGAAGTTAGAGCTGTGTTTAAAGAATGGAGAATCACGTTTTGAACAACAAAAATAGTCCAACAGTTAATGAATTTTCTTGCTACTAGGCCTGTACAAGAAAATGTGAAATAACAAACCCTCAGGCATATTTTATAATCACAAACGTAAATGGGTGTTAACAAGGACGCCACGAACTTCCGCATCAAGATGTTACACCGTAATGTTTTACTTTTCCGTTATTTTGACGTTTCAGGACCTTTAAAAACAACAGCTACGGCATTTTTGTTCATTCAAAGAGTGATTATAATTCAGCAGTGATTGAAAACTAATGAAATCATTTAAAAAATATATATATTCTAGAAGAACGAGTGAGCTGCCCTCGCCTTGTAGTCTACACAAGGCAAATTCGAAAAAAAATAGCACTTCTCTGGCCTTTAATTACCTACTAGTTATCAGTAAAAACGCATATTTGTTGACTATATGTTTAAAAACTTGTATGTGGTCGGTGCAATGGAGAAAAAAGAGTGAAAAATAAAACGGAAAACCAACGAAAACCGGAGAGCAGTGAATCCTCTTGTCTCGTTTGCACTCTCTTCCCGCTCTGCGCCTATTTGTAAACATGCGTCAAAAGCACGTGATCCCGTGTAGCCCTTTCGGAGGGACGTCCAATCAGCAAACGGGGGTGTGTGCGGCTGGGCGTGGCCTGTTTGTGTTGCTGCGAAAAATGTCGATGGACAGGGGTTTTCATCATTTCGGAGGACCACCGTCAATTTGAAGAAGAAGAAGAAGTTGGAGGTAAACAGGAGGATTCAGAGATGATGACGAAGGAGTCAAAACAAAATCACCTAACGTGTTGCAGCGAATGAGATGCTCTGGGTAAGTTTTCTCCCTTTCCTACAGAATCTGTTTATTTACATCCAGCCTGCTCCAATGAACCATACACCATCCTCCATGTATGGCTATAGGTTAAAGTGCGTCTATTGTTGGTGGTAGATTGTTTTTTAATTAACGTGAAGTAACATGCTACTTCTTTTTCTTTCTAATACAATGATTGTAGGATATTAAATTCCCCATGCTTCATTCCTTCATAGCTTGTTTATCTCCAACAGTTATATAAAAATAAATCTTACAAAAGGCGAATAAGAATTCGGCCCGCGGTTTGTTTAATATGATGTCGTGCGCAGTTTCAAACGTTACCCGGAAATAAGGCAAGGTATTTGAGTCTCAGATGTTGTCTTATAAAACATGCCTGAGCGCATATGTGTTGCTCGTGTTTTCTGTTCAGAGAGGAGCACGCCGGGATGGAGACGAGAGGTGTGCTGGATGCTTGCTGCTGCAGGAGGATGTTGCGCACTTGAATTTACCTACGGAGTGAGAGGTCTGAAGGCTCTGAGCATCCATGAGGTACTGCGTAGTCATGTTATTGATGAGGTAGATGTTGTTTTTGTTCAGTGGACTCTTTTATCAGCACTTTAGACTTACTAATTGTTGACTTAGTTTGTATATATCTTTAATATAGGAGGATATGAAGTTTATTGTAAGTTTTTTTTATGTAGATGATTTTTAATTTAATATTGTAAGTTCAAATCATTGAAAGAATACTAAATGTTCTTGCAACTTTTACAGGACATTTTTATTATAAGCTTCTTGATGTTGTTATTATTGCAGCTGTCAGAGTTTTCTGTGTTTAGCATTCTAAGTGTCAAGTGTTTGTTATGGCTCTTCCAGACGAGCTTGATTTGATTTAAAATATAGCAATTAAAAGGAAAATGCATTAGTAATAACTTTATTTAATAACTCTTTATGGTAAAAAAAAAAAAAAAAGAACCCAGAGTTGAAATTATGTAATGTTGTTTTTTTTTCCTCTCAATGTGCGTTTGCAGAAATAGAAATCCTTCAATTAGTTTCTTTAAAGAAAAACTGTTGTTGATTCTTTGTGAAGGTGAACTTAAGTGCGTACACCTGCTGTGCCAGTGTTTTGACTCAGCTCCATCCATCCAGAGGGTTCTATGTCATACGCACTTTTTATTCCTGATGTAAACAAACCCTCCTGAAGCAATACCCGGATCTAACACAGGATGGCGTATTTCTGCAGTCATACCATCTTGTTCTGAATGAAGACACCAGTAATAGTGTTATGGGAATGAGACGGATGCAAGAGTGGGAAGTATTGATGCAAAACTGGAGCGTGGGCGACGCAGTATTTGCATATGTAAATGAAAATGCATTTTCATACTCTTTGTCTCCTAAACTTTCATGACAGGACGACGGCTACCATCCATCTTGATGCTCTTTGGAAACAATGATCTGATATCCCTTCAAGTCAACCCCCCCCCCTCCCCAAAATGTCTGCAGTCAGCTGACGAGTAAGAAATAAAGTTCTGCAACTGTGGGTTGAATGAGCTCAAGGGAAATGAATGTATCAAAGAATAGAACCCAACAACACAATTAAGCTTTGAAGCTGAAATTGCTTTCCTCCCAGACACATTTTTACCATTTCTCTTCTCACAGAGTGAAACAAGGATTGCTTTCAACTCTCAGTGCAAGGTAAGAGCTTGTGCATTTCACTTAATAAACATCCAGGACACGTTTCTAAACAGTGCAGCTGCTAACTGTTGATGTAAGTCATTCATAAAAACGCAGAACTTAATTGGCCCGCTGCAAATTAGCATTGTTACAGTTCAGAGTGTGTCTGCTTTTAACTGCACTTTACAGCAAAAATAATTGAATTTTACAATTGCACAGCATCAAAGTGTTATATCTGTACAAAGGTCACATGTCTCGTAGTCTGGTAACAGTGACTGCTTCTCATTGTGTGCGTGCATGCTCTACAAGTCTCATCATAATTCCCGGGAATTTTCTCAGGAACTGCCCAGGACGAAGCTCTCAGAGATTTCTCTTTTATCACACAGTGCGTGACGCCTGATCAGACGACAACGTCCCCCAGAGACGGCCTGTTTGCTTTTTGCCTGAGTGGTAAGTAAAAAAAAAAAACTGGTAATAACAGAACCATGTTTCTCTGTTTACTTTCAATAAAGTACAATTAAAAGGTAATAACTTTTTTTTTTTTTTAACTAAATGTTTGTGGGGGTCCATGAAGGAACTCTGCCCAGTATTCCCATTAAGGCCAAAAACAATATGAATGGAGCTGACGTGGCAGCTTTCCAAGGGAGAGATTACGGTTGAGGAAGTGGAACAGGCATGGCTGATAGATGACATGGCTAAAATTAAACACAGTGTCCACAGTGGATGAGGAGCATAAATAGCAGACAGGAAGGAGCAGCTCTTGGATGTATCATTAAAGCTGCAGCAGGTCTCCTTCAGTGTAAACACAAACCACTGTCACAGTAAACACTCCTGTTCTCATTAGAGGCTACAAGCTGTCAAAACACACAAATATATATAATGATGCCACTTACAGACTTTATTATATAAGACGTATTAAATACATAATTTATTTGAAATATTAGTAGTGTAAGAATCTGGCCAATATAAAGCCCCTCCCTCTTTTTGTTGTGCTATGAAAACAACAAATAAATATTAATTAGGGATTAAATTACAAATAATAAAATATTGAGAACATGTAGACTGCTGCTTTAGCTCTTCGTTTATTTTTAGGAGTCTAATATTTTCTTCTTTTTTTGCAATAGTTTAAACCGGTTTATCTGGTAACAATTGGAAAAATATTAACCAAGATGGATCAATCACAGGTACATTATCATAATACATTAACTAGTAATCTAAAAACTTCTAAATTAATACAGAGAATAATGCATAAACTATTTAAGGGCAACCCATATTTTGAACTAAAGTAAAGTAAAACCTCAAATGGTATGATAAATGATTTGATATTAAAGGTCAAATGAACACAAATGTAGGTAACATAATATATAAAACCAGGTTTAACAATAAGAAAAACAGTTTTCTCTCGACTCGACTTCAATGCAGTAACGTCCTGTGGCCACAAGAGGGTGGAGATATGGCTCACACAGCTGCATTGATAATGTAACACTGATAAAATAACTACACGCTGCCAAGCTGTCCTTTGGAAACTGGCCCTTAGTCAACCATTTTTCTAAAAGGTTTAAGAACAAATCGAAATGAAAAGTTCCTAACCTTTCATAAAAGAGACACAACAAATTAAAAAACATCTGTTTCATATTTGTTTTTAGATTCCTTAAAATTACCTTGAGGACTTTTTTAGCTGGTTATGAAACTGAAATGAATACTGGTGCTTCTTTGTGACCTAAAAAAGCAAACTAGACCATCAGGGAGAAGATTGATGATGTCTAGATGGTTCTTGTATCTGCCTGTGGCGCCTGCCGAGGGGTCGCTCTCACACTGCACGTAGCAGAAACGCTCTTTTTGAGTACATTTTGAAACCCAAAACACAATTTTGAGTTGCATGTTGGACATCTAAAATGACTTTGACGGATGCAAATCAGTTCTTTGTATTTGTCTGTTCTGTTAGTATGCATGATCTGTGCAGTTAAAAGAGAAACTGTATCACAGATTTAAGAGCATTTTTATTTATAGATGGCTCCTTGATTTGTACTGGCAGAGTAATACTGTGAGGAATTCATGTATACAATCGTCCTCGCAGGAAAAATAGCACCAACCACAGTGAAGTGCTCTACTAGAATTCCTGTTTCTTGCTGTTCCTGTAGTAATCTTGAACAGGATGCACATATAGACCAAGGGCATCTTTATCCCAGCAGAGCACACAGATCTCAGTCCTCAAATCGATACTCTCAGCATCTACCAGGGTGCTCAGAGCAAACATGCTCTGATCCCTCAGATCCCTTACATTCGCCATATAGCCGGAGGGTGAAAGCTGATTCTTTTACCGATGCTCATCCTCTCTCACTCTTGTAAGGTGGAGCTAAAGGGCTCCATATCCCCTCGGCCCCCGGAGGGAAATTAGGACAACACGAGCTTTGAACGCTGCAGGCAAGAAAAAATTTACAACAACATGAAATCTCGAATGAAAATCGACACCTGTAAATGAAGTATAATAAACATTTCTAACACTTCTCAATAGTGGTTATGACTTTGTGCTTTAATAGCTCAAGCATGCCTTTTGAAATATGTGATATAAAAGTGCAGGGTTCAGGTGGTCAGTGAGGCCGCATTGCAGCATGGAAGATATTCTCAAACATAGTTGAATACAGTTCAACACTTGAGTTCTGGCCAAAAGTTATCAGAGTTGCAATAAATGCCGTCCCCTGTGGAAGCATTCCTCCATGAAGTGTATGAAGACACTTGTCACGTTTATCTATAATAAGAAAGTGCAGCAGCAGTGAGCCGAACAATACAAAAACTTTGTTTACCTTTTTTTCTTTTAGCTGAGGCAAAGCTTTTTTATTTCAGCTTAGCACATAAAAGAGACTCTTTGCTTTAGAGATGTAGACAGACCGAATAAGCATGGCCTTGTTGAGAACACATGAGCTCATAAACCAGACAGCTTGTTCCTCTTTGCACCCCCTCTGGACGTTGTATGCAAATTAGATTTTTAAATACACCCACAAATATTCAAACACCGGACGTACATTTCTCCCAGCAAGTTCTAATTGTTGATTTTTGAGACCTGTCATTTTTTAGAACTTGTACTTTAAAGAGCCGAGTGAAATCTGTGCCTGTTTCTGTTAATACTGTTACCACGGTGCCCACACTGAGCGTCCCTTTCCTCCCTTCTCTCTGCTAGATGGAGTTCGCAGCATTATCCTCGAGACGGCCGCTGTAGCATTCACACGGCTCATAACGCTTCACAGGTCAGCCAACGTCTAGTGTCCAATGTCACATTTGTTTTGACTGAAACTCATGTCCTAAGTCAAGAGAGATCTGTCATCGCTTGTTGATTTTTGGGGGCTTTATTCTTTGGTTTTGCACTCTAAGAAGGGTTTTTTTTTCATTCCTTTATCTCTCCCCACAGCTCCATTGTCTGAATTACATAACAGTTGAAGAATCATCTGATCAAGGTATGTGAACAATGAGATGAATCTACAAAGAGCTACATTCTTAAAATAAACTGTACTCGCGTTTGACTGAACCAAAAGAGACTATTTATAAGACAGAGACACAAGAAACTGCTTTATCCCTGTGTTAGATTTATTGCAGTCTATTATATTACTTTAGAGCGACATACGTTTAATCTTCCTATGATGCTAAAGGATTAAAGATTCTGGATAAGAGTTTAAAAAAGAGGATAAAACAGTTTCCTGCCTTTCCCTTATGGCCGAGTTGTGGTAGGAAGTGCCACGAACTGAAAGAGGAAGTACAAACATGTGGTTGGCATATATTCTTGATAACTAACAATGTGTGGTTTGTCAATCGCATCAAGCTTTATGTTTTTAAACATCGTCCATCTAAATCAAAAAAGCAAACCATCCTGAAACGTTTCCCTTTTTCCTGCAGATTCAGAGCTAGGTGCAATCGCATTCAAAGACGGTATTTAAAAAAAGCCAAAACACTATGTAAGCACTTATGCAACTGATACACAAGCTGGGGATGTGCCTTTAAAACCAGTGGGTTGTCAGGTGATCAAGGAGACTCAGTCAGCTCAGCCTCACAGACGTAGGAGCATGAGTGTGTCTCTAGCTGAGAGCAGAGCAGCCGAGAGAGAGAGAGAGAGAGAGAGAAAGAGAGAGACCCAATTATAAGGGGACACGGGGGGAAATGGGGACACAGCGGCGTCACAGAGTGAGGGGACAGGGAGCCATTGGTGGTAGGGTCCCTTTAACTGTAGTCTGCTCATGCTCACTTGCCCTGTGTAGCAGCTAGCGAGTTTTGTTTTCTGGCTCAGCTTGATCAAGTAGTTGTGTTGTGTGTAGCCATAACAGTGGTATAAAAGCACAGAGAATTAAGTGCTGCGTCACACTGGGGAAGGAAAGGAGGGGGGGTGGGGGGGGCAACGTGATCATGCACGGCTGTGCGTGCATGTGCACAATAGTCTGCGCTGTCTCTGTGTATGTGTGTTAGATCGAAGTAGCAGTCTTAATAGCAGTTCTGCTGTTGCAACAAGATGAAAATAAAGAGTGCGTGTGTTTTTTTCAGAGGCAAGCAGAAATAGGGAGAGAGAGAGGAAGAGGAAGATACAGAGAGGGAGGGAGAGCAAGTCAGAGAGAGAGAGAGAGAGGGAGAGAGATTTTGGATTAGTTGCTACGTCACTTTTTCATGTCAGGAGAAACAGAAGCCGAGATAACAGAAGCTCAGAGTCATCGAGTTTTCCACCTGAAGTGGACACAATGGTTTCGGACAACCTCGAACCTCGCTTTCTCCCATCTCGTCCTCCTCGGTAGTTTTTGATCTGCTCTGCCTGTCGCTTTTATATATATGTGCGTGTGTTTGTTTGTGTGTGTGTGTGTGTGTGTGTGTGTGCGCTGCGTGTGTGTAAGCTGACGTTGGAGAGTTTCAACATGGATCCTGGAGATGTGGAGTTTCTCCGGGTGTTGTTTTGATCGGATTGTAAAGGTGTGTGTGTTTTCGGGGTGGGCAGAAGGTGCGGCAAAGGGGTTAACAAAAAAGAATATTCTGGAGGGTTGTGAATATCACAGTGAAGCTGGGGCTCGGGAACGGGTTCAGCAGAGAAAATTATCGGAGAATTTGACCGATCGGTGTTTGCCATCTTAAAGGAAGACGGATGATTACGTGTGTGCAGATATGTGAATACAATCATGGAAGGTGCGGCTGACCTATAATGAAACAGTCCGATACCTTAAATACGCCATCGTATGGGAGATGCAGCAAAGGATGGCCGATTCAGGGAAGAGGTGGATACCTTTTATACGTTGCTACATGTGTACATTCTTGTGATTGTGTTGGGAGCAGTCGACTGCCGGCCTACTGTTGTGGCTGACTCTAGGTGGAGTTAAAGGGAAGAGAGAGCATGGAGATAGACTGGTGTTAGCATCCAGCTGTATGTTTTTATCACACAAACAGATGAAGCTCGGTGTCTGTGGCCGCTGGCACGTTAGTCATGTGATTTGTTTTTCATCCTCCAGGGCCGATGGGATTTGGCGTAACTCTTCCCAAGATACATTTGTCTCTGCGTAGTTAGGAGGGCCAGATAGGGTGACGCAGACACTTCTGGGCTGGACTTCTTCCTCAACCAGTACACAGCTCGTGTCTGTCTCTATCTGTTTATCTTTTGTCTCTTGGAGAAAAGGGAGCAAGGAGAAGGGGGTAAATGTCATGGCTCAGGATCAGAGAGAAAAGAGGAAGGAGAGGGGGGAAAGAGAGAGGGAAGTTGTTTACCTTGCTCTCTTGGTGACTCTTGTTTGGCTTCTCTCCAGTTCACTTGCACTGGACTTCCTAAAGCTGCTGCATCACAGGATGTCGTGCCAAAGCTGGTCTCTCATTGGATGGGTGGCGCTCCCCAAGCTGCACAGCAGTTCTTTATTGGCTTTGTACAAGCAAGCAGCTGGAGTTCAACATCTGATTGGTTTAGAAGCACTGGTCTCTGACATACAAAGCTTCTGCGGTCACCGAAACCCTTTCCATGGATACAAGAGTGCTATGACGTTGACGTGGGCGTGGGTTGGTAAAAGACGCTGACATTTGTTTCGTTAGTAGGTTTGAGCATTTGCAAGTGATGAATGGGGTTTGTTTTCGAAAGGAATGTCTGTTCCTCTTGGTAAGGTGTGTTGTTGTTTTTTTATACGTTTATGGTCGAGCTGATGGGGACATTTCATGAAAATACTTGCCTCCTACACTGCAGTGGGTCAACCTCAGGCCTTTGTGATGCTTTGTTTCAGAGATACTGTATACGTCTGGCAGATTCTCTCAAAGTTTTCCAAGAAAAGCTGTGAATGTGTGCACCAAGGGGCTGAGAAAATAGAGACTAGGGTTGTAGCTACAGCAGATTTTTTTTAACTTTGATACGATTCCAGTAAAATTCAAACAATATCGATACCTTTTTAAGTCCTAGTCATGCAATATTAGATCATTTCTGGTTTTTAATTAGCAGTAAAACACCTGTACACCGTCTAAATTGCACAAATATCTGTTTTAGTGCAATTTAGCAGGACTCTCTTTCTCTTGCAACAGCTTTTGGTTAAAATATTTGACTGATTTGTAGTTTTTTTTTAAAGCCTCAGTACTGTTATTGATAATATCAATCATTAAAATATTGCAGATTGTTTTGTTTTTGACACACGTGGCATCAAAAGTAGGGATGTACTTAACATTTGGACAACCCTATCAGAGATATTGTCTCTAAGGCTTTATCGTAAAGAGTCTTGGTTGCACCAGTAGTTTGTCAGAATTTATTAACAGAATTTATACCAATCAACATGGCCGCACTTTCCTTGCAAGAATTCACACCAAATTACAGTCAGGAATTTCCCCACGACTTGCCCGAGACGTATCCGTCCCTTTCAATAACATTTTTTAAAAGAACCGCACTTTCCTAGCGAGAATTTTTTCTAGACCTTCCTGTTCACCCTGAACCATCAGGGTGACAGAGAGCTGCTCAGCATCTTCTGCCGAGCATGCATGCATGCCTGACGCTAGCTCATACCTGTAATGAGGCTGACCACTGCATGAAGGAAACAAGTCCCAAGACGTGACAGATGTTCTCGTTCTCTACGCTGAAAGTACAACACCTGAAAGATGTCACTTGCCTGATATGATGCAAGAGAAAATGTGGCTGCCTGTGGTCTGCATTGCAGCTCCAGCTTCCACAGTCAGCTTCTCTCTCTCTCTCTCTCTCTCTCGCTCGCTCTTTCTCTTTTCCTCTAGCTCTCCTTTCAAGATGTGCTGATGGTACAACATAGCGTGAACTGTAGCTGCCTCTGCATTTCCATTTGTAAAGATCATTGTAATGAAAAGATGATTGTTGACATTGGCACTGAAGTCGGTGTACCCGAAGTCCCTTTACGACGTTGTGGGTTATTTTCTTAAAACTCCGCTAAGCTTGGTTAGGCCTGGCTCAGACCACGGGAGTTTTTGGACGATATACCTCTAACTTGCTTTCTCCCTAGATTGGGAAAGGAATCTTGCTCGGCCTTTGTAGTCAGTTTTAAGTTTCGGCCCACGCTAACGTTTAACGTGAGGTCTTTACAGAACCAGTCTTGAACCTCCTGAATGGTTTGTAGATTCATTGGGGCTGTTCACATAATGATAAAATAGTTTGATTTCAAGTGCAGATGACACACCACTGTTTTGTGAGCTGGACATGGGGAGGGAACAGAGTTTTCCAAGTAACCATAAATTAGGGATGTTCCTAGGCAACTCATTTCCTTGTTTGTTAGACAGAAATTTGAATTCAGACTAAATGACTAGTCTAAAGGTAATAACACACTCAGAAAACAGCCACATTTGGCCCTATTCATTTAAAATAGTCTGCCAAACAAAATCTAATTTTACCTGCAGAGTGTAGCTAATGTTAGCAGTGCTAGTACCACCAGCCCTCTGCCCATCCTCATGCCCATGCTAAATGTGGCTACATATTACTTTACACAGTCTACATTCATTTTATCTCCATTTTCAAGATCAAAATTCTGACAAACGGCGCTGCTCCTATGTGATGCTATCCGGTCATTGTGTTGTTTACATCTTGGTAGTAGAGCAGGGAGAGCAGGCCTGTTAACTGGAGCTACAGCCAGTCCGTGACTACAGCTTCGGCTGCATTGCAGTTTGAGCACAACATTTGACCATCATAGAGGGCCAACTTATAAAAATGCTAATTCATTTTACCGACTAGTAATTCTTTTGCGGACTGGCAAGGGTGGCGATGTTTAGTTATTTAGGCGACTAAACGCGCACATCCCTACAACTGCAAACATAAAAGAAACATGGCACAATTTTACCGGTTCTCGCAGAAGAAGGGACAACCTGTTGAGCGCTGAGCATAATTTCTTATGTTTTAATTTCTTTCTTCTTTTTTAACACAGAACAGCTTCGTATGTTGTTGCACAGCTTCAGTCTTAGTTGTGTTTTCTCTTTCTCCCATAGATCTATCTATGTCAAAATACAAGAACACTTAAAAGTTGTACAGTGTCATCACTCTTTTGTAAGTAATGTGACATTATTCTCACATTCTTTTTGTGCAAATGTGCTAGAGATAAGAGAGTAGAACACTGTTCCCTTTTGTGCAGGATGCAACAAACATTTTTTTCCCAATTGTTTAAGGGGTTTAAACTCCTGTGGTCAGTGTGGCCTTCCTTGATCTACCAGTATGGGAACACTACACGTCAACACACGGCCTTAAAGTTACAGTCCGAGAGACAGACCTAAACTATTCAAGCTTCTCAGCCACCAGATCATTTTGTAATACATTTTATTTTCTGACCTCTAGGTTGTATTTTGACCTGATAGCATGTGCCTAAAACTTTGTGTTACCACTGTCTTCTCGCTCAGCAATTTAACCTGTGGTATTTTATTACCATTTCCCTGTAAACAATAACCACTGCGAAGATATTAAGGCTCGATGGGTTTCCCCCAGAGTGCGTCACAGTTCCTTCCTGATTCCGCCGCCGTCGTCCACTCTCTAAAGGCCTCCTGTCCCTTTAAATCTTTCATAAGCATTACACAACAGGTCCAGTGGCACACAAGCAACAAACAACCCGAAAAAAGAAAACTGACGGGGTTGGGTTGAGCCAGCCAGGCGGAGGAACCAGACACCTACGGACAGACAGGCCCTCTGATCAGAGCCGTCACTGTGACTACAGAGCAAAAACACTCACATGCACACACAAACAAAGCCTTCAGCACACACACACACACACACACACACACACACACACACACACACAAACACACAAACAAAGCCTCCAGCACACACACACACACACACACACACAAACAGCCCAGACTGAAAAAAAATGGCTTAGCCTGGTGCATCTGAAGCCTGATAAGGACTTGTAAAGACTGTGGGGATTTTGTCCTTCCTCTTACTGTGGATATCAAAGTCAATCACGTCTGATGTTTTAAGGCTGAGGAGACAGTTCCTCTGATTTGGCTTTAATCAACTTCGAGAGCAGTAATGTTTGAGGGAGTTGTCATTGTAAACAAAAGAAACGGAAGCAGTGTGTGTTGTGTGTGTGTGTGTGTGTGTGTGTCCTGGAGCGAAAGGTGGATTTAAAGTGAGTCAATGAATTTGTCAGCGGTCACTTCCACATGCTTGCTTGCAAAGAGTTAAGACATTTTTTTTAGTAACGGTTGGATAGGTTTGTACTTTGTTGAAGCACTTGGCAACAAGTCAGTGAGCTGGCCACTACCTGTCCCTGCCCCACCCTCTCACTGTTTTATAACTGCGTCATGGCTTTGCCTGCGATTGACTGCCACTTCCTTGCTTTTCCTGTCGTAGTGATCGTCCATGTCACCATTCGGCTAAAAAGGACTTATCGTGGAATCGTCTGCATAGAGCTGCAGGTGAGCCTGGAACACACACTATGGCACTGTTTTGTGTGTCTGTTCCCGTGTGGCACTTCACACATCTGCAAAGCTCGGATCAAGTATCAGATCAGCCGTGTGGGTGTGTTAGAGAGAAATAATAGATTGAGACAGACTGAGGGAGAGAGAGAGAGAGAGAGAGAGAGAGAGAGAAAGAGATGTGTTCTGGTGCTTTCTCCGTGGTTTTCCATTTCATCTTTCTCTCTCACTCGCATCCCTCATCTGCAGCCGTTTTTTTGGCCTGAAACAGGGCAGCGAATAAAACTTCTTTCTGGGCGGCGAGCTTGAGCCTGAGCTCCGCCAGAGTGCATTACATTTGAGCTCTCTTAACAGCCTCCAAGATGCTGTCAGGCTTCACTGGATCATCATCTTGATACAGTCAGAAACAAAGTAGACGGGCTATATTTAAAGCTGACTGTGCACAAAACTAATTGCTTCCATGCATCAGCGTAAAAGAGACCAACACAGAACTGTTTAGAGAAGAGATAATAGTTTTATTTGCACGTAGAGCCCGACTGATTGCTCGGCCGGCCGATAACATCGACCGATATTAGCATATCCAGTGACTATCCTCATCTGCTAATTTTATTGCCGATATATATATACATATATATATATATATGTATATATATATATATTAATAGACTTATTCACTAGTCAAATAGCATTTCATTTGAGTTTCATTGTTTTACACTAACATTTCTGTTTCATCAGCAGAGTGTGCTATATGGATTACAACAAGCATTATCACTCCAGAGTGTCAAGCGGTGATGTACATACATGCACAGTTACTTTCCAGTTGGGTGACCATCTTGCTTTCTTCACCATATGTGTTTTACAATTGCATTTGAGGGATCAAACATAGACATAAGAGAGATATCGGCCGATATATCGGTATCTGATTTTTTTTTTCTTCTTAAAATCGATGTCGGCCCCAAAACTCCTACATCAGTCAGGCCATAGTCTTGACATTGTCTCAGTATCCCAGGACAGCTGAGTACATTTGAGGACAGGTCAGACCTTTTTTTTTTATCCTGTGTCAATGAGCAGCATGAAACACAGATGTGGGGAGACCATTTCTGAATCACACGCGTTTCCCACTGGTAATACTAGTGCCATGCATGTGATTCATAGTCATGCCTTCAGTTTGTGGGTGTTTGCATAATACATAATTCACGTTAGTAAACGGAGCATGCAGTAGCAGTACATCTTATTGAATCTACTGTCCCAGAAGGAAAAGTTGGTTGAATTCATTTCATAAGACATGAAAGGGAAACCTGATAAATAATAGAAGACAATTACTCTGAACACTTTAGGTTCCTGTTTTTTATCACATTTATCTTACTCAAACTTTTATATAAATGACCAGAATATATTTTAGAGTTAGCTCGTTCCTTGAAAACGTATTTGAGAAAACATGTATTTGAGTAGCTGTACTAATTTTGCGTACAAGAAACACAGATTCTGCAGTAATTTCTTAAAGCTCTTTGCTGCTGTTTGTTCTTACATTCAGCACAATTTGCTGCTGTAAACGTCATTCTATAAAGCTACCTGGCCTGATGTGTCGATAAGCCATATCTATTAGCACTCTGCTAACTGTTTCATAGGTCGATGAAAAGCACGAGTTCAAAGCCTTTACTTTACTGTACTTGTAATCAGTATCAAAACGATGATGTCACTTAAGAAGAAATGCTTTGTTACTATAGGTCAGAGAAACAATTTCTGCTTATTTTACACATTTTTAATTTCAACAATAAGAATATTAAAACCAATACTGTGCAAGTTTTGAAGTCTTCAGTTTTGGGGTGTAGTAAAGTGTTGTTACACATTAAATATATGTGATTAATGTTTTTAATGCTGTAAAAGTTCCCATAAACATGTACTATTCTAATCATTTAACTGTAAAGATGATAAAGGCATGTAGTTATTGCTTTGCTGAGATTGATCAAGAAGAAGTGCTCTTATAAAAAACAATACAGAGACCTCTGATCTGGCTGCAAATATAAACAAACTTTTTTTTAATTTGAACTCATTGATAGTGTAATATTTACGCTAAATTAAAAAAAATGGCAATATCTTGTCCTGATTACAGTACGACAATTTATTGAATCATAACCCCTGTATTGTGTAATACCAATACATTGCCCTAATATGAATACCTTTTTCACATCGACAATATCTTCCATAGTTTCTGTATTAATCATGGCTCATGTTGACATCTCGCTGTTTGTATTACAGCATCTTAACAACGTTAATGTTCTCTCAAATTCTTTCTCTGTCAATCATTATAACGGTAAAGTTTTTGAAAAAGTCGTACAGGAAGTGTAGGTCAAACCACATCTACGAGACAATCACTTCATCTGTTTTCTTGTGGTAAACTTTAAAAATCCTTTAACTTGTTTTTAAACTACTTCCTGGTATTAATAATGTTGTCTCCCATTCTCTCTTTCTTTTTGTAGTTTGAATGTGTTTCAAGTCAGGGAAGATTGCCTTTTGTCAGAAGTTCCCCCCTTGGAAGCTGGTCTCAGATGGTGGCTTAGAGTATTGACATCGATCTAGCACCATTTGAAATCAGTGTTCTTGGGGTGGGAAGTGTATTTCAGCGGCGAGCAGCTGTGGGGTGAACCGAGAGGGAGACGTGAACGTAAGAGACGGCTTCAACTGGAGGGACTCACTCCCTGAGGCATCACTCAGCGGGCCACAAACCACCTGCCTGTTCGGACAGCTCAAGCTCTTTGTCCTATTTCCAAGGTTGACTGATTTCTTTTGGTGTTCAGAGTCTGTTTCTCTTTCTAGCACCATTTGAAATCGGTTACAGTGAAGGACAGTTCTCATCTTACCTTAAGGAGGATTCTCCAGGAAAGTTGTTGCTTTTTATTTGAATGAATTTGGATTTACTGCGGTGAAATGTCTTTTCCAAGATCCTGAAATTTCCTTGACAACGGAGGAAATCAGTAAAGAGTATATTACAGCAAAACTTCCCAAAGTGAATATCTTACATCTTTGTTTCTATGCCATAAAGGAGCAATTGTAACGCCTAAATGTCCCCCCGGAGATTCATGAAGTATTTCTGATTCTGATTTATCTGCCCGCCCACATCCAGACTGTTACCTGCATGTGGACTTCTTACCGAGGGTCTGGCAGGAAAAGAACGGATTCAGCCTTTTGTGTCGACATGTGCACCCCTCCTGGAGAGTTTTGGACAATTTTCCGGAGTGCAGTGCATGTTTGACAGGAGCTTATAACATTCCTGACTGATGTCTGCAGCAGTGGAGGAAGAATGAGTGAAATTCTGTATGTAAGTGAAAGTAATAATGCAACTACTAAAACACTTAAAGTAAAAGTGCATAATATGCTATAAAGCTTTAGAGCTTCTTTTTTTGTCTCTGTTACTGAAATGTTATTCTGCAAAGTAATGAAACACTGTACAGAAGAAAAATAAAAAATAGGTAAGCACAGATACCTGTAAGTAAATTGGGTTTGTGAGATTCCATCACTGGATTGTCTGCTAACTTAATAAGAGATCGTTTGAACCATTTTGTAGTTTTGTGTCAAATCCACAAGGTGGCACTGTAGCCTTTGGTATCAGATGCATTATGTCAGTCTTTGTACTCATTGGTGAAACTTCAAACATATTTATAAATAAATATATAAAAGTAATACTATAATATATGATACTATACATTATTCATGTGTAGCTATACACATTGTATGAAGTGTGGATAAAGTATTTATGAATAACACGCATTAAAACTCTGGATGTAAAATATGTGTTGCATTTCAATCAAATTATTGAATTTAATAAGGACAATGCAATTTAACATAGTTACAACACAAATCATGAAACTGGTGTGTTGCACAGAGTTCATATTTGTTGCTCATTTCCATCTCCTTTCATCAGTTGGGCCTTTTAGTAAACTGTGTAAATACTAAATACAGGAGAGAAATAACATAAAGGTCTTGATAAACATCCATTACAGGAAGAATGTGTGACATTTTACACCTAAATAAAGCAGAAATCCAGTATATCCTCTATAAATATCTGAGTCATGACAGTCTAAGTGAGCCGTCTTTACATCGAGTTTACACAGACGGGACGGCCAGCTCCTCCTCTTGTGTATAAAAGCTGTTTAAGTCAAGGACTACAGAACAGAATAACTTACTGTACTCACTGCTTATTTGAACATCACATAAGCATTTTTAGATCATGGTTATTCCATTTAAATGTACATGCAATGTGCAGCTACGAGCAAACTAAAGAGTGCTACCATTAGCCCGCTAACACAACAATGCAGTTTGAGATGAGGATCATTTTGTGCACTGCTTACTCCAAGTGCACTATTGTGCGTTTGCAACGGGAGAGGGGTTGGAGGTGTGTCGCTGTAGGAGAGTGGAGGATTCAGTGTGGCCATATAGTTTGTTTTGGTTTCATGCTGGTGCTCAAGGGCGACATCTGCTGGATCAAAGTTGTACATTCTTCCTTTAATGTATCTAAACTTTTCAAGCTCCACTGCGCACTCAAATAAACCCTACACCTTGGTTGAAGAGGCTGAAGTCGTAATAGAACATTATGAACTGATGAGGCGTCATTTTGGTTTTGTTTTATTTCATTAGTCGATTCCAAAAAGTAGTGCCAGGAGTTTTTTCCCCTGCCTCTACACAATGCAAAAACTGTTCAATGAGATTTTATAATTCAAACTTAAGTTTAATAATAAATAAAGATTAAAAGCCGGGCGAGTGCAAACATGTCCAAGATCTTTTTCTTAACAACATTATGTAACAACAGATATAATATCCACAACAACACTTTCAATATCCCTCCACTTTTTTCTGAAACTGAAACTCTGGAATACAAAAACATCTAATTTGGAACAATGAAACACAACAACCATTTTTCTCCCAGTGAAAACATAATCAAGTGAAGCTACAAGGGGACAAAAATGAAGTCCTGGTATTTGACGACACTAACTCTTCTGCAAAAAAAAAACTAAAGTAGGCTAACATTAAAGCCTCCATTAAGAACCCGAATGTGGGTTTTATGTTTTTGCAACTCACAGGAAATACCACAAGAACTGTCGGACAACAAACTTACACAGTTTCT